>NW_021604719.1:11852878-11897878 GCF_004785775.1 Grammomys surdaster | reverse complement strand
GGGGGCTGGGGCCTTTAGCATTTCGATAAGGACAATCATTTTTATGAATCTCCTCTCTTCTTGCTGATGCTTTCACTGAACCATTTTCCTGAACCAACGAAAGCTCTTTGCTTCCTTTCTAGTACTATTATTAATATCGGCACAATTTTCATAGGAGGAAGAAAATAAACCAAAGAAAACATACAAAATTACCTTCTTTCTTGCGATATCATACAGAATCAGCTGAATGAAAGAACAGAGGCACATGTCTTTAATCCAAGCACTCTAGAGGCAAAGGCAGACAAATCTCTAGGAGCCAGCCTGGTCTACATAAAGAGTTCCCAGACAGCCAGAGCAAACTAGTGAGACTTGGGGTTGGAGAGATGGCTCATCAGTTTAAAGTACTGACTGCTCTTCCAAAGATCTTGAGTTCAATTCCCAGCAAGCACATGGTGGCTCTCAACCATCTATAATGAGATCTGGTACCGTCTTCTGGTATGTCTGAAGAGAGTGACAGTATACTCACATACATAAAATTGACAGACAGACAGACAGACAGACAGACAGACAGACAGACAGACAGACAAACAGACAGTGAGACTGCCAAAAATAAAAAACAAAACACCAAGGATAGAGGAAAGTAATAGAGAATTCTTCCTTGTAGCAGTATACTTATTCTGCTACATAGTATTCACAGTGGAGCTTAGTGATTAGGCAGTAGAAGAGGAAGTGGAGCTGGGAGAGAAGGAGAGGAAGGGGAGTGGAAAAAAAAAGAGGAAAAAGGAGGCTATCAGCCATGGAGAACCACGGATGGGTCAAAAGCTCTCCTGTTTAGCAACTTCTATCAATAGGTTAGATATTGGGTAACAACTCTAATTGTGTGGGCTACTTGTTAATTGAGCATTTCTAAATATATAAATCCTTTAGATAATCATTAAGCTTTAAGAGTCTCATTTCTACCAGGTACTGTGAGGATGGCAGATATTGTCTGAGGTTCAGCTGAGCTTTGTGGATGCTGGTGTCTTGTGGTTGCCAGGGCCTGTGCATCTAGCTAGAACAGAGGAGTAGCGAGAACATAGCCGCTGTCCGGGAACAAGCCAGACCGTGTGCTGTTTTCTAAATATCATCCCCTATGCTTCCTATATCAAATGATCATTATTCTGAGTCTAGATGAATCCAACTAAACCTTACTGATTCATATGTTTTTATTCTACACTACGAATTAGCTTTAAAACTACCCAGTTACCAATACTATCCATCAGAGCCGAACTCTGCCTTCAAGTGTAGAAAACAATAGGCAGGCAAAAATCAAGCCTGATTTCACTGCCAACATTCTCCCCAGAGTGTTGAAATATTAACAAAGGCAAGAAGCCACTGTAGGAGCATGACATTCATGTCCAGTGTCCATTATGACATCGACCTAAATTTGATTTGGTCTATTGGTTTTTGTTTTTCTTTCTTTCAAAATTGATTTTAGAGAAGTCAAATGGTTCTAACATACAAAGACAAAACTAAGTGATAACAAAAGATAGATTCAACCACATGAAATGTTGTAACAAGTAATAGAAAGATGTCTCTTTTTCTATAGTGTGGAAACAAAACAAATGTATCATTATTACTTATGTATTGAATTCTTTGGCCCAAATAGATAGCAGTAAACATTAAATAGGAAGCAGAGAATGGCCACTGAATTAATTTCCTGCATTTGTTAAAATTGAATTTATGAAGAAAGTTTGTTTTTAAAGGTATTTTATTTTTATTTGTTTGTGTAGATACACATGTTCAGTTGCCCCAGAAGGCAGAAGAGAGTTTTGAGTCCCTGTTATTTTCTACTAAAGGGGCCTCTGAGGCTGAACATTTTCACACTGACCTTTCCACTCAAGTGTGGCTACTAGAAGATACTGGCACTGGATGCTTTTGACAGAGATCACAGACATACTTGTCTACTTTACTTGTCTACTTTCCCAACAGGTCTCTGAAATCTGCTCCAACAGGAACTGAATTCTGAGCTCACACACTACCTACTGAATATTTGGTCCTCAATATTGGTTACACAGTGTGTCTCCCACTGGAATCATCACAAGAATAGTAACACCAGGCAGCAGTTTTTAATCTCCTCTTCTGAGCAGTTGGCACCATTACCTGTAACCTTCATAATGATGGAAAATTTGGACTCTATCTTTATTTTATAGATAAGTAAACTGAGATTGGGAGGATTTACATCATTGGCTTAAGTGTATACAGTTAGCAGAAGCAATGTGGCTAGGGTCTCACCCCAGGCTCACAATCCATATTATGCCTTTTACATTCTACAGATAGGTAAGAGAAAAGGCAGACATGTAAAGAATAAGTCTCTTAGGAGGAAGTGAGAGCAAGGCCATTTGTCTCTACTTACTGCTTGTAGGTTGAAGAGAGCACACCTGGGACATATTAGCATGCATTCATTGGGGGCTCCATCACCCCTCACAGCTTCCTTTGCAAACACTAATGATATGAATAATACTAATTCCACCTGGATTCTGGTCATGTCCAGAAAGGTGAAACAAGTTAAATTCGGTTTAATGACATTTTTATATATATATATTATTTATTTATTTATTTATTTATTTATTTTTATAATTTATTTTTTCTCAAATCGTAATTCATTCACACAGGGGTTATAAACACAGAAAGGCAGGATGTGGGGAAGGGAATGACACTGGAGTGTGAGTGCTCAGGGGGAATACAGATATCTTCAGAACCGGGTATTAGCTGGGTGAAGGTTCAGGGGACAAGTCACTATGACTCTGCCTATGACACACTTGTCCTTATCTGAGTTGGTATTGTCTGCCGAGGCTACCTATTAACAAGGTCTATGACTACTCAGGCTGGTAAATTTCCACAAAAGCTGCCTGTTTACATTAGCTTATAGCCATCTGTTTCAATGTTTTTCCACTGAGACCCAAGACTTGGTGTTAGTATACATGTATGACAGGCCTATTGCTGATTTTAGGCCTATGGCTGATTTTAGGCCTTCAGTGTGTAAGCAGGGTTGCCCCTGACATCTCCTCCCTTCTCTAAGTATAGAAGGGTTGTGGCAATTCTAAACTTGCAAAGGCGGGGATAGAGGCCTGACCTCCAGTATTTGAAGGGGACCTTGTAATGGCTCCAGTCCCCCTGTCGTTGTCCAGTGAGGCATGAGGGCCATACCTGCCCCGATGTCTTTTTCTTGGAGAGGGGATACTTTTGACATCAACCCCTATGCAGTCAGGCTTGTCCCTCAGGGAACCCAGATAGATATTTTTATCTTTTATTTATATTCTCTTGCAGTGCTTAGCCTCACAGCCTAAGCAAGAATTCAGATCGCCTGTCAGAGGGGGTTCTGGGTGGCCCCTCTCTGCTTGGTCTAGGGGCAGAAGTCCCCCCTTTTAGGTTGGGTGGAGATGGGTTTTGGAAACGCCCTGCAAAAAGTAACAACCACATCTTGAGTCTCGTGGTCCTCCATAGCTAACTTATGATAATGTATCTGAGTAGGTTTTGCTACCAAATTATTTATCTGTTGTATCACAGAGTTAGTCCGCCTATTTGAGAGCCAGGGACCAGCAGAAAAAAGCAAAAAGAACCCAAATAATGGTCCCAAGATGGGAGGAAATAGGGTTGACAACCTTGGGGAGGCTGAAAACCAATTCTTGTACCAGCATTCATCTGTCTCTCTCTCTGATTTTTCTTAGGGCCTTCACTACCTATTTCATGCTCTCTTTAACCCTCCTTGTCTTGTCTATGTAAAGGCAACCTTCTTCTTTAAGGGCTGTAGACAGTCAAGAGCTGTACACAGCCTTCTCTATTGTAATAGAGTAAATCAAGTCCAATAAGGATCTTTGCGATTTTAGGAGGTCTCTTCAGACAGTGAAACAAGGGATTTCTTCAGATTAGTGATGTCAATCTCTAGCTGTTTGATGTCCTTGTCAGTGGCCTGTCGAAGGTCTGAGTAGTATAAGTTTGGAGGCCAGCATCTGGATTAGAACTTCTAACAGCAGACATCACAGGTGATTCATTTTTACCTGGAAAGGAAAAAGAAGGGAATTCTCAGGGAGATTTCTCTTCCCTGGATGTAATTGTTATTCATCATATTTATGGTTGGGCCTGACTTTGTGGAGGTATCTATTTTTTTTTTCATTAATCTTTTTGGTAGCCGGTTAGCTGTGCCTTCTGTGGTATCAGACAGGCATATCAATCCTCGGCCCCATAAGGGAACTGGGTCTGGGCCATTCCCTTTAAGGGTAAGAGGGTCCTTCCCTATGTCTGTGGCAAAGTTTTGTTGGTCTCGGTAGTGCCAGAGGCAGTCAGCAGCAGATTTGCCATGAGCTTTCAGCTTTAGAGAGATAAAAGTGAACAAGGCATGATGGAGAGTATTTCAGGGGGACTCCTTGGGGGGGGGTACCGTTCCCCCTCTTTTGTTTTTAAAACCAATTTTTCAGAATTCTCGTAAAATCAGGGCAGAAGCGCCAATAATTGCTCCTTCCACACTCAGAGAGTCATGAAGACCCTATTTAAGGATATATAAATCTATATTAATAATCTTTTGTCAAAGAACTGTTATACCACCACCAACAACTAATCAGACTATATAATATTTCGATTAGTAATAGCTTCTTCTATTTTTTGTGAGATTATCTCTCTTTTATCAATTAATTGTTGAGGAAAATTAGGATTTACATCTCTCTTGAGAATATTGAACAGAGACTTAAATTCTTTTGTGGAGAGCTTAAAATAGGATCTTAGCCAATTAGCAACTCCTAGAAACTTTTGAAAATAATTTAAAATAAGTAAACTCTCTCCCTCTCTTTTTTTTTAGACCCTTTATCTGTGTTTTTTATTGGATATTATACATATTTACCTTTCAATGTTATCTCCTCTCCCATTCTCCTCCAAAACCCCTTATCCCATACCCCCTCTTCCTAATTTTTGTAAGGGTGTGCTCCAAACATCATCCCAGTCCCATCTCCCTGCTCTCAAATTCCCACACAGTAGGGGATCCAAACTTTTGGGGACCATGGCCCTCCACTTTCACTGAAGTCTAACAAGGTCACCCTCAATTCCCTATACAGGTGCATGAGTCCCTCCCTTAGTGCTCTCTGCCTGGCGGTTTAGACTTTGGGAGCTCTGGTTGAAACTTTTGATACTCCTTCTAGAAAGGACCAAAGCATCCACACTTTGGTCTTCCTTCTTCTATGTGAGTTTTATGTAGTCTATACGTTGTTTCTTAGAAATTGTGAGCTTTTGGGCTAATATCCACTTTTCAGTGAGTGCATACCATGTATGTTCTTTTGAGATTGGGTCACCTCACTCAAGATGATATTTTCTAGCCCCATCCATTTGCCTAAGAATTTCATGAACTCATTGTTTTTAATAGCTGAATAGTACTCCATTGTATAAATGTACCACTTTTTCTGTATCCATTCTTCTGTTGAAGGGCATCTGGGTTCTTTCCAACTTCTGCCTATTATAAATAAGGCTGCTATGAACATGGCAGAGCATGTGTCCCTGTTGTATGTTGAAACGTCTTTTGGATATATGCCCAGGAGTGGTATAGATGGGTCCTCAGGTACACTATGTTCAATTTTCTGAGATACCGCCAGACTGCTTTCCATAGTGGCTGTACCAGTTTACAATCCCACCAACAGTGGAGGAGTGTTTCTCTTTCTCTACATCCTTGCCAACATGTGCTGTCACCTGTGTTTTTGATCTTAGCCATTCTGACTGGTGTGAGGTGGAATCTCAGTGTTGTTTTCATTTGCATTTCCCAGATGACTAGGGATGCTGAACACTTCTTTAGGTGCTTCTCAAGCATTCGAGCTTCCTCAGTTGAGAATTCTTTGTTCAGTTCTGTGCTCCATTTTTTAATAGCGTTCTTTGATTGTCTAGAGTCTAATTTCTTCAGTTCTCTGTGTACCTTGGATATTAGCCTTTTATCAGATGTAGGGTTGGTGAAGATCTTTTCCCAATCTGTTGGTTGTTGCTTTGTCCTATTGACTGTGTCCTTTGCTTTACAGAAGCTTTGCAGCTTTATGAGGTCCCATTTGTCAATTCTTGGTCTTAGAGCACAGGCCATTGGTGTTCTGTTCAGGAACTTTTCTCCTGTGCCTATGTGTTCCAGACTTTTCCCCAGTTTCTCTCCTATTATTTTCAGTGTGGGTGGTTTTAGATGGAGGTCCTTGATCCACTTGGAATTGAGCTTTGTACAAGGAGATAAGTATGGATCAATTTGCATTTTTCTACATGCTGACCTCCAGTTGGACCAGCACCATTTGTTGAAAATGCTGTCTTTTTTCCACTCAATGGTTTTAGCTCCTTTGTCAAAGATCAAGTGACCATAGGTATGGGGGTTCATTTCTGGGTCTTCTATTCTATTCCATTGATCCTCCTGCTTGTCTCTGTTCCAATACCACACAGTTTTTACCACTATTGCTTTGTAGTACAGCTTGAAGTCAGGGATGGTGATTCCTCCAGAAGTTGTTTTATTGCTGAGAGTAGTTTTTCGCAATCCTGGGTTTTTTGTTATTCCAAATGAATTTTAAGATTGCTCTTTCTATCTCTGTGAAGAATTGAGTGGGAATTTTGATGGGGATTGCATTAAATCTGTAGATGGCTTTTGGCAAAATAGTCATTTTCACTATATTAATCCTTCCAATCCATGAGCATGGGAGATCTTGCCATTTTCTGAGATTTACTTCCATTTCTTTCTTCAGAGGCATGAAGTTCTTGTCATACAGGTCTTTTACTTGCTTGGTTAGGTTCACACCCAGGTATTTTATATTATCTGTGACTATTGTGAAGGGTGTCATTTCCATAATTTCTTTCTCAGCCAGTTTATCTTTTGAGTAGAGGAAGGCTACTGATTTGCTTGAGTTAATTTTATATCCAGCCACTTTGCTAAAGTTGTTTATCAGGTTTAGGAGTTCTCTGGTGGAAGTTTTGGGGTCACTTAAGTACACTATCATATCATCTGCAAATAGTGAGATTTTTGACTTCTTCCTTTCCAATTTGTATCCCTTTGACCTCCTTGTGTTGCCTAATTGCTCTGGCTAGGACTTCCAATACTATATTAAATAAGTAGGGGGAGAGTGGGCAGCCTTGCCTAGTCGCTAATTTTAGTGGGATTTCTTCAAGTTTCTCTCCATTTAGTTTGATGCTGGCTACTGGTTTGCTGTATATTGCTTTTACTATGTTTAGGACTGGACTTTGAATTCCTGATCTTTCCAAGACTTTTATCATGAAGGGGTATTGAATTTTGTCAAATGCTTTCTCAGCATCTAGTGATATGATCATGTGGTTTTTTTCATTGAGTTTGTTTATATAGTGGATTACATTGATGGATTTCCCAGTTTTAAACCATCTCTGCATTCCTGGGATAAAGCCTACTTGATCATGATGGGTGATTGTTTTGAGGTGTTCTTGGATTCTGTTTCCTAGAATTTTATTGAGTATTTTTGCATCAATATTCATAAGGGAGATTGGTCTGAAGTTCTCTTTCTTTGTTGTGTCTTTGGGAGGTTTAGGTATGAGTGTGATTGTCGCTTCATAGAATGAATTGGGTAGTGTACCTTCTGTTTCTATGTTGTGGAATAGTTTGAAGAGAATTGGAATTAGGTCTTCCTTGAAGGTCTGATAGAATTCAGCACTAAAGCCATCTGGTCCCAGACTTTTCTTTGTAGGGAGACTTTTAATGACTGCTTCTATTTCTTCTGGGGTTATGGGACTGTTTAGATGGCTTATCTGGTCCTGATTTAACATTGGTAACTGGCATTTGTCTAGAAAATTGTCCATTTCATCCAAATTTTCCAATTTTGTTGAGCATTGGCTTTTGTAGTAGGATCTGATGATTTTTTTAATTCCTTCGGTTTCTGTTGTTATGTCACCCTTTTCAGTTCTGATTTTATTAATTTGGATACTGTCTCTCTGCCCTCTGATTAGTCTAGCTAAGGATTTATCTATCTTGTTGATTTTTTCAAAGAACCAGCTCCTGGTTTTATTGATTCTTTGGATAGTTCTTTTTGTTTCTATTTGGTTGATTTCAGCCCTGAGTTTGATTATTTCCTGCCGTCTACTCCTCTTGGATGTATTAGCTTCTTTTTGTTCTAGGTCTTTCAGGTGCGTTGTCAAGCTGCTAGTGTATGCTCCCTCCAGGTTCTTTTTGTAGGCACTTAGAGCTATGAATTTTCCTCTTAGCACTGCTTTCATTGTATCCCATAGATTTTGGTATGATGTGTCATCATTTTCATTAAATTCTAAAAAGTTTTTAATTTCTTTCTTTATTTCTTCCCTTACCAGATTATCAAAGAGTAGGGTGTTGTTCAGTTTCCATGTGAATGTGGGCTTTCCATTGTCTTTGTCATTTTTGAAGAACAGCCTTAGACCATGGTGATCTGATAGGATGCAGGGGATTATTTCAATTTTTTTATATCTGTTGAGGCCTGTCTTGTGCCCAATTATATGGTCTATTTTGGAGAAGGTACCATGAGGTGCTGAGAAAAAGGTATATTCTTTTGCTTTAGGGTGAAATGTTCTATAGATATCTGTTAAGTCCATTTGGTTCATAACTTTTGTTAGTTTCACTGTATCTCTATTTAGTTTCTGTTTCCATGATCCATTGCTGACAGTGGGGTGTTAAGTCACCCACTACTATTGTGTGAGCCGTAATGTGTGTTTTGAGCTTTAGTAAGGTTTCTTTTATGAAAGTGGGTGCTCTTGTATTTGGCGCATAGATATTCAGAATTGAGAGTTCATGTTGGTTGACTTTTCCTTTGACAAGTATGAAATGTCCTTCCTTATCCTTTTTTGATAGCTTTAAGTTGAAAGTCGATTTTATTCGATATCAGAATGGCTACTCCCGCTTGTTTCTTAGGGCCATTTGCTTGAAAAATTGTTTTCCAACCTTTTACTCTAAGGTAGTGTCTGTCTTTGTCACTGAGGTGGGTTTCCTGTAAGCAGCAAAAAGCTGGGTCCTGTTTGCGTATCCAGTCCGTTAGCCTATGCCTTTTTATTGGGGAATTGAGTCCATTGATGTTAAGAGATATTAAGGAGAGGGTGTTGTTGCTTCCTGTCATTTTTTGCTAATAGTGGAGACATCGTTTGTATGGTTATCTTCTTTTGGGTTTGATGGAAAAGGATTATTTTCTTGCTCTTTCTAGGGTATGATTGCCCTCCTTGTATTGGAGCTTTCCTGCTATTATCCTTTGTAGTGCTGGATTTGTGGGAAGATACTGTGTAAATTCGGTTTTGTCATGGAATATCTTGGTTTCTCCGTCTATGGTAATTGAAAGTTTTGCTGGATAATGTAGCCTGGGATGGCATCTATGTTCTCTTTGGGGTCTGTATGATATTTGTCCAGGATCTTCTGGCTTTTATAGTATCTGGTGAGAAGTCAGGAGTAATTCTGATAGGTTTGCCTTTATATGTTACTTGGCCTTTTTCCCTTACTGCTTTTAAAATTCTTTCTTTGTTTTGTGCATTTTGTGTCTTGATTATTATGTGATGGGAGGTATTTCTTTTCTGATCTAGTCTGTTTGGCTTTCTGTAGGCTTCTTGTGTGATTATGTGCATCTCATTCCTTAGGTTAGGGAAGTTTTCCTCAATAATTTTGTTGAAGATATTTACTGGCCCTTTAAGTTGGGAATCTCATCTATACCTATTATCCTTAGGTTTGGTCTTCTCGTTGCGTCCTGGATTTCCTGGATGTTTTGTGTTTAGACCTTTTTGCATTTTGAGTTTTCTTTGACAGTTGTGTCAATATTTTCTAAGGTATCTTCTGCACCTGAGATTCTTTCTTCTATCTCTTGTATTCTGTTGGTGATGCTTGTGTCTATGACTCCTGATTTCTTTCTTAGGTTTTCTATCTCCAGGGTAGTCTCCCTTTGTGATTTCTTTATTGTTTCTACTTCCATTTTTATGTCCTGGATGGTTTTGTTCAGTTCCTTCATCTGTTTGTTTGTATTTTCTTGTAATTCTTTAAAGGATTTTTGTGTTTCTTTAAGGACTTCATCCTGTTTACCTGTGTTCTCCTCAAGTTTTTTGATAGTGTTATTTATTTCCTTCTTATAGTCCTCTAGCATCATCATTTGAAGTGATTTTAGATCTGGTTCTTGCTTTCCTGGTGATATGGGGAGTTCAGGACTTTCTAATGTGGGATAACTAGGTTCTGATGATGGCAAGTACCTTGGGTTGCTGGTGCTTGTGTTCTTGCACTTGCCTTTTGCCATCTGGATCACCTTTGTGCTATCTGTGCTGTCTCTGACTGGGGCCTGTCTTTCCTATTATCTAGGTTATGTCAGAACTGTTTGGGATGGGTTTTGCTGCTGGGGTTAGAGCTGAGGCCCAAGATCTGCTCTGTGCTCAGGTGGAAACCAGAAGGGGTCTGGGCTCCGGGTCAGGAGTGGATTCCTGGGTCCCAGTGGGTTCCGGTTGCTCCCTGATTGGGGCAAGTATTGCTGCTTCCTAGCCTAAGATACTGGTTGGGTTAGAGCTCCTGGGAGCCCCGCTTCCTCTGGGTTCTGTGAGATTGGGTGCAGAGCTGACTCCGGGATCTGCTCTGGCTCAGACTGGAAGGAACCTGTGCTCCGGACCAGGAGTGAATTCCTGGGTCCCACTGGGTCCCAGTTGCTCCCTGTTTGGAGGCAAGTATTGCCACCTCCTAGCCTAAGATACTACTTGGGTTAGAGCTCCTGAGAGCCCCACTTCCTCTGGTTTCTGTGAGATTGGGTGCAGAGCTAACTCCCGGGATCTGCCGAGTGCTCGGGCCCAGACTGATGAAGCCTGCGTTCTGGGCCAGGAGTGAATTCCTGGGTCCCAGTGGGTCCCAGTTGCTCCCTGTTTGGGGCAAGTGCTGCTTTTTCCTTACCTGGGATGCTGCCTGAGTTCAAGTTCCTGGGAGTCCCTCTTTCTCTCTGTTTTCTGGGGTTGGGTACAGAGCTGAGGCCTGTGACCTGCTCTATGCTCGGGCCCAGACCGGAAGTCCCCGTTTTAATGACTTTTTATGTCAGGACCCATAATCTCTTATGGTCTTATGGCACTTGATTCTGTTCTTTATTTCTTTAAGAGAGGAAGTGGTGGGGGATGGACAAGCAACGAACAAGTAAGTAGGAAGCTAGGATTGATGAAAAATGAATACAGAGGAAATGGGTTTTTTCACTTGGCAGACTCTGATGCTGCTCATATTCATGGTTCGCGATACCAGGACAATGACCTACAGAACAAGTTAGAAGTGGGGAACACTGAGTTTTCAGCAACTCTGTCTGGGTCTAGCTGCTGTGTTCGAGTCTGTCCTCCAGTGTAGACCTGTGGCTTCTTGATTTTGGTCCAGCCCTGGCGTATTATCAGTCAGCTAGCAGAATGATCCCATGGTTCCTTTGGCATGGGGTATGTGAGGAGCCTGAGTTACGCAAGGTTGTTACATCACAACCTGCCCAGGCATCCTGCCCAGGCATCCTTGCAAGGCTATTAGCCATGGTCATTTTGAGTGGAAACAATTAAAATCCAGGCTGTTATTTACAGTAAATACCAAACAAACTAACCTTAAATTTCTAGGTTTATTGACACTGATCCTATAGTGGTTGGGGGGGGAGCATGGGGATGTTGAGGGTTGTTGATGTCATGTGTGTATGTTCAGTGTGCAGCTGTGCTGATTAAAACCCTACATGCCAGACCCTGGATCCCCACACTGTAGCTGTAGTAAATGTTCCTTGTAATGCATTCTCAACTACAAAAATTGCTTCAGAAAAGAGCATTTAGAAAACTAATTCTACTGAAACCAACGAAGTGTTGACATGTTGCCTGATGCTGATTTGTTAAAGGGGCTTGTTTTAAGTTATAAAAGTCTACTCCTGGAGGCAAAAATCGGTGGCTCCTCGGTCTAGTGCTCAGGAAAACAGTGTGGCAGTTGCTTTGGCCTGCAGCCCCTCATTAATTCTTCCCCTTGCTCACCTTCTCCCTCACCTGACGTGACAGAATTTCAAACCTGATCTCAGTCCTGGAAACTAGCTCTGAAGCCCTGGCTTATGGAGGCATGGAGGTTGCAGGGTTTGTTGCTATGCCCTTCGAGAGAATCCCATGATCTGTACTCCAGAGTGTTATTCTTTTTCATTGTTTCATTGTGACTATGTGGTGTGTCCCTCCAGGGGTTCAGACACTTGCAGCTATCCTAAAGTTCCTTTTCACTACAAGTTAACTCTGGGAAGAAAAAAAAGTGTAGCAAATGTTTACAACTTAGAAGAGATGTAGCACGAAGTAGAAGCTGATTATTCACCTCAAACTAGGCCATTGGCTCCCACAGACAAACAGTCAATGCTTGCACCGCCTGCTGTAATCTAACATAAAAGCAGGCACCTCTTGCATTCTAAATAGGCACACAGGAAAGCCAAATCCATCAGTCAGTCAAGGGATAAAAAAATGTTCATGAATGAAGGGAGGGGTCTCCACAGAAAGCTGGTCAGGTCTGAACAAGATAAATCACCGTCAAAGGGAGAGCACACAGCAGGTATTGATAGGAGGCTACTCTGTGTCTCTGAGCTTTTTGACCAAGGGTGGTACTTGGGAGAATCCCCAAGAAATCACATAGAAACAAGGCTTCTTATAGAGTGGAGGAGAAACACTTCCTTTGTCTTGTTCATTTGAGTCTAAATGTGTGGATTTACTACAGGCTATATGTACTAACAGTCATCTCTAGATGATGGATTAGTCTATGCCTGCTGCATACTGAGGGCATTGTACCAGCCTCATGCCATCAGATTTAAAAAACAAAAACAAAACTGAAATATTACACCATAAATGAAGTATTTTAAAGTGAATGATCCTGTGGCATTTAGTATAGTCAGAGTGTGTGTGTGTGTGTGTGTGTGTGTGTGTGTGTGTGTGTGTGTGTGTTTAAGAGAGAGATTGAAATTGGCTGGCTCAAACCATCATGGAGCCTGACAAATCCAAACCCTGAACAAATAGAAGGAAAGTTGACTCCTAAGAGTGGCTATTCCAGTCTAGAAACAATATGCTGGAATATCCTTTCTTTCTCAGGGGAGATTTTCCATCTATAAAAGCTATCGTCTGCTTAGAAGAGGCCCGTCCACATTAAGGAAGGCAGTTTGTTTTATTCCAGGTTCACAGATTAAAATTTTTAATCTCATTTAAAGAAAAAAAAAGGCAAACAACACAAAAATTCTTAACTAATATGTCAAAACCACATCTCAGTCAGACAGACACATACCATTTACCATCTACTTCCTCTGCTAGGACACCATCCACGAGTTAAAATCATATACACCTAGATTTCCATCATGCAGATTCTATGTGTTTTATAACATGTTCAACCTACATTCCAGACCAATCTCCTTTCAGTGAGCAGCTATTCAGTGATGTTCTTCATGGGTAGTTCTATTTTAAACTCATAAGCCCATTTAGCAAAGCTATACTACAGGAAGTGTGTGTGTGTGTGTGTGTGTGTGTTTATTCCACCACACTAGCCTGGCCAATGAAACCATCTCAGATTTCCTCTGAGGCAAAAAGGCAAATACTTTGGTTAATTGGTCCAGTCAGGTCTCAGTTGAGAGAGACATGTTTTCTGGGCCCATAGTTTAGGATTTCATGCTGATCTGGCTGACACAGTTCGGATCAGCTTGACCTACCAGGGCAGCAGTTATCCTTTGATCTGGAGACTAGGTTGTAATTTGACCTATTCAAATTTGTATTTGACCTATAGGCTTTCCTATAACAGTCAGGCAAGATAAAGCCAAATCAACCCATTTATCTTAATGTTCTTTTCTTTTCTTTTCTTTTCTTTTCTTTTCTTTTCTTTTCTTTTCTTTCTTTTCTTTTCTCTCTCTCTCTCTTTCTTTCTTTCTTTTTTCTCTTTCTTTCTTTCTTTCTTCCTGTCTTTCTTTTCTTTCTTTCTTTCTTTCTTTCTTTCTTTCTTTCTTTCTTTCTTTCTTTCTTCCTGTCTTTCCTTCTGTCCTTATTTCTCCTCCTCCTCCTGCTCCTCTCTCTCCCTCTCTCTCCCTCCCCCCCCCTCTCTGAGAAGCGCAGCTTTTCCTATCCTTTGTTAATGCTTATCTGAGGGTTTTGAAATTCCATCTGGTGTTTAATGTTATTGTACTCTGTTCTCTCCATGGTGAGCCAAATCATATCTTAAAGGTTCAACAACTACTATTCAGTCACAGACATCGTTCACTGCACTGTGTCCTTATCGAAGATTTGGATTTACAAAATGCTACCTGGAAACAAAGCCCTCTTAGCAAACCTCTCACTCCAGGCTGGCTTTGTGGCTTCAGACAGGGCTCCTGGTGAGAAGTCTGAGTCTGGCAGTTGTTGCTTCCCTTTGGATATTTAACAGAACTTTTAACTTTGGGGGGGGGGGAACCTGTTTCAATGATATGATTTTATGTGACAAAAGACACAACTCATCCTCCTTATAAGTCTGGGCATGCAGGATTTTCTCTTTATAAACACCACGTATTGGCAACAAATGTGTGAACAGAGAAACTTCAGTTCGACAGTTTCATATGCCAAGGAAGTTGAATCTAAGAGACTTCTCTCTGGATGGCAAATGCAGGCAGAAAGCCCAGCATGAAACCAACACTGTGAAACATTATTTTGTTTCAGGGGTTAGGAGGACATTCCTGAGAGGAAGCTGTTTCTGGTATGCCATTGATTGGCAGGTAGGAAAACCTTATAAAGGAAAAACATACCTGTGTTGAGTATAAGTGGGGAGTCAGCCACCTTGCCTGAGCTGTCAGAGTCTCAGCAAGGTGGCTGCTCTTTTTTTTTTAACCTCCTGATCAAGTTTACTTTTGTGTAGTGGTCAGAAGCAACCACTCCTGAAACACATTCTTGCTTTTATTCTTCAGCGAGCAGCTCTTGAGCAGTTCCTTTGAGTAAATAATCCGTCTCTGCATTCCGGTATTCGGAGGGAAAATCAGCTGTGGATTGTTGTTTTAAAAACTGGAAGTCTGCCAACATTCTCTGGGCAGAGAATGGGGACAGGGAGGCTAGCACGTGATCTTCTTTGGATTGGAGACAGAAATTAATCTTTTTTTTGCTTCCCTTCCCTGTCCCCCTCCAGATTCCAGTCCTTCTCTTCCCTCGGCACACAGACTCTTTTCACGGAGGTAACTTAAGCTATCTCGAACAGCATGAATTAATAAAGAAGGGCATTTTTTAAAGTGGGGGGTTGTTGGAACATGGAACATTTAGAATTCCTTCTGTGGTGCTTAGTTTAAAAGAGTACTGATAAATGAGTGTATGTTATCTACCAAAGTGCTTCTACCATGCTGAGGATTTGACAAGGGATTTATGGTCTTGAAAACCCTGCAATCCATCCTGGGTATCTCAATCTATCAGGCCGCATTCATATCCATAGCACTAAATGACATATCTATAGCTATCTGAAAGCAAGATCATTCTTAAGAGATTATAGACTGCCAAAAGAGAATATTCTTAAAATATAGGGCAGGAAACCATTTCCTCTCCATCCCACTGTTCTAGAAGTGTCTCACTACCTCAAGCAAGTGTCCCGCTATGAATATCAATCTCTTCTTGGAAAAAAAAGAAGAAAATTTTGAGCAGATGACAATCCCATGATTGGGCTGGGGGTCCTCCGAGAGTTTCCTGTCATTTTCTCAGAATCGAGCTGTACAAGACTGGCCCGAGGATCGCACAGATCCTCACTGGGTGAATTGCTCACAGTATGCAGCAACTTAGCAGAGAGAAAAATCCATACTTACCTTGGGGAAAATTCGCTTGATTCCATGCACAAGGCAAGAGGACACCAAATAGGCCAGTAAAAAGCTCTATCTGTTCTCAGCAACTAAAAAGATACATGCACAACGTGACTGCCACCCCTTCAGCCTGGGGGTGACTGCTATCTCTTTGAGCCTTGGAGAACATAGAAAACTATGTTTTGAGAATTTATCTATCTTTCCACACAATCCAGACACAATGTATCTAGGTATCTCAAGGGTGCACATGTGTATTAGAAGAAGATGGTGTTCAAAATGAGCCCTCTTTGTGTGATGAAGGGTGTAAATTCACTTTGAAATGCACTAAAGAAATGTATGCCTGAAGTCAGTAAACACACTGAACTTGGCCATTCATTTTTTATTTAAAAAAAAAAAGATGATGGTGATGATGAAGCTGATATGAGAATACTCACAAAAACCACATCTTCCATTAACCTGGAACTACCCCGTTGAGTGAGAAAAATAAAGAAGAGACGTTGAACCCCAGAAAAAGCAAAAACTTTTTCCATAGCACTTGAACATAATTGTTTTATAAACCCTTCCGGCAGGGTGGAGGTGAGGGTATGGGAGAGGCAAACCATCGATATTTCCATCATGAGAACACGCTCTAGATTTGCTTTTGTGAGTAGTGTTTGTCAAGGTCAGGCATTTGAGCACCTTCGCGATAAGTAAACTCTTTTGAGGGGTGGGGGAGGGGCTTTGAAAGGTAAGGATTGATTCCCTCCCTTAGTGACTCCTTTTACTGCAGGCAGCATGCCTACCTGGGAGGGTGGACATGAGCTCCCTGTGTTCCAGGGACAGCACAGGCTTGTTTCCTTGCCACTGCCCTGCCACTTTGAGTACTTCTGCCTTGGAGAGAGGCAAAGGATGGAGAAACCCAGCTGAGGAAAGGAATCCCTCAGGCCACGGAAGGCGAGTGGTAACAAGTCAGTGAGTGTATTCTGTCTAGCTGTGTCAGGTTTGAAGGGGGTGAAGGAGTCTTGTTACTGCAACAAAAACTGCCTGTGCAGCAAAGGGATTCTCCTCCCCCACCTCCCACAATGAACGCCGCAGAAAATGCCATCTATCAAAATGCTCTTAAAAGAAGTCTCTGATGATATTGGGGGGGTTGCAGGGTGTGGGGGGGGGACTTTTTATAACAAGTGTGAGGTGGGAGAAGCCTCTATCCTCTATCTGTCTGCTCTATCAGGCAGAGCATCTGAGAACCTTTAGATTAATAGGGTCAGACTTAGACTGAATCCCTAGTGAGGTGATGAGGTGACTCATTCTTTTCCTGCACCCCTTGCCTAAGACAATTCCAGATGCCCTCAGGCTTGGTCTTTGAGGTCAAGGTGAGAAGAAAAGTCATTTCGTATTGATAATACCAGTCTTGTGTGTGTGTGTGTGTGTGTGTGTGTGTGTGTGTGTATCTGTGTGTCAGAGTTTCTAGCCTCATTGGTCCTTGCTTGTGACCCACAGCGATATATCATCTTTCATATTCGCACAGGACCCAAGCTAAGGAAGCAGCAACGAGACACTCTAGCTTGAAGCCACATTTTTTTACTTGACACTAGACTCTATTTCAGTTTCAAAGAAATCGTAGGATGTCACTACAGCTGTATCTCCCGTGTATTTTGCTCTTGGCATTGCAATGCTCTACTGTTTGCTTAGTTTAGTTTGGTTGTTTCTTTCATGCATGAGTGAGTGAGTGTGTGTGTGTTCACGTGTGTGTATGGTGTATCTACATACCTGTATGTGAGTGTCCCCACCTAGGTATCCACCTTGAGGCCAGAGGAAATTACCAGGAAATAAGTGGATGGTCTCCTCTGTTGGTTTCTACCTTAGTTATTGAGATAGGGACTCTTAATGAACCTAAAGCTCACGCTTATGACTAGGCTAGTGTGTCTGGCCAGCATGTTCCTACCATCTGCCTGTGCCTGCTATGGAACTCTAGGACCACAGGTACCTGCAGGAGTGCCTGGCTTTTCCATGCATTGTGAGGATTCAAATACAGGTCCTCTTACTTGGAGTACCCAGTGTCCTTACCCACTGAGCTAGCTTCCCAGTCCAGCTTATGTCTATCTTAGAGAGAAAGTCCTATAATTCTTGCTATCTTTCCAAGGAAAACTTTTTCATTCCTATCATTATAAAGAGTAAAAACAGTTACATTTGTTACATAAACTTTGGAAAATAAATAGAAACTCTAAAAAAAAAAAATTATCCTTTCCAAGCATTGGTGGCACATGCTTTTTAATGCCAGCACTTGAGAGACGGGGCAGACAGATCACTGAGTTCCAGGACAGTCTGCTCTACAGAGGACGTTCTAGGACAGCCAGGACTACAGAGAGAAACCTTGTCTCAAAAAAAAGGTAAAAAGAAAAAGGAGGGAGGGATGGAGGAAGGGAGGGAGGGAGGAAGGAAGGAAGGAAAGAAGAAAGGAAGAAAATTATCTTTATCTGTAGAAATGTCATAAGACAAAGAGTGGAAACATCTTCACAGGAAAAAAAAACTGATGTATGCTCTTAGGAAAGACTACAATGAACAGAAACTGAGCACACCTCACAAATGAGTGAAAAGAACTTTAGCTGTCCCACTCAGAAGTTGGAGGCCGGTCACCACACACATTAACCCTTCTCTCAATAACAGTAAGGAGAAGCATCCTGAGATCAGCCAATGTCACAATTAGCCAGAGAGGTGACAAAAAATAATAGTTTGTATTATAGTTTATATATTTGGTGTGTGTGTGCAGTAAAATTGAATTGATCTTGACTACCATTCTGGAAACATTTTCTAAATATGGCACCCAAGGTGTGAGTAGCCTTATTCAATTCAATTTAGCATCCTGATTGTGGAAAAAAATTAAAAAAGAAAGAAAACAAAATAGAAAATGAATCAAGGCAAGGACTAAGGACTTTGCCGACAGAGCTACACACTCAGCCCTAAAACTAGTTTTAATAATCTAGCAACACTGGTTTTCTAAAACCCATGCCAAATTTCATAAGAGCCTGAAACACTTTACATAAAGTAGGTGACACATTTTGAGATAAAATGTGGAAACTTTTCTGTCTTACTTACTACCACTATTACCATATCCATATTTTCTGTTGAGTACAAATTAATTCACTTAATCTTCATGTCAACTCTTGTAAAAATATAGGATATTATCTCAAGTACAGCAGTAAGATACAGAAATAGAAATAGAGACAAACCACATTGCCGAATGCAGGGGTGGGAATAAGGTTTAAAGCCATGTTTGGAGCATAGCATTTCCCAAATGAACCAGGTTGGGGGAATGCTTTAGTCAGCTTTCCATTCCTGTAACTACATACCTGAGCTATTAACTGAGCAGGATGAAGGCTTGATTTTGATTCTGTCTGGTGGTGATTTCAGTGAAGGCTTACTTGGCCCTGTTCCTTATATACCTGTGGTTAAGCAGTATACCATGGAAGCAACCTAAGACAGAGGCCTATCTACATCATCATAGCCATCGAGCGAAGAAAAAAAAGACATGAGCTATCCAATAGTGCCTTTGAGGGCATGCCCCGAGGGTATGCCTTATCTCATCTACCTTCTTCCAACTTGGCACCACCTACCAAACGTTCCACTTCCTCCTAGTACCAAAACGGGCTAGTGACCAAGTATCCTACAGCTAGTCATTTGGGAGCCATTTGTCCAAACTATAGTAATGTGTGAGGGGAACCCGCACATAGCTAGTGCTCCCCACCCCCTGCCTCTGTCTCTGAGCTCTGCAAACATGGAAAGCAGCTGTTCAGTGGATGAGAGTACACAGTTCGAAAAAAAGACTAGCTATGGACTGAACAAAAACTGTAACAATGCTATGGGACAATATACCATAAGAGAAGGAAGAAGACACTGTACTGAAGACAAACACATAAGATACACAGATAGCATATGAGCCCTCTGTGATATAAGGAGCCCAGGGGACTGAAATATGAGAGAGGAAATAGTGTGTGGATTAGAAGCACCCTCCTTTAGAAACTCTTGGGTTAGAATCCTGGGTTAGAAACTCCTGGGTTAGATCTGTAAGTTGAGGTGACTTACAGCCACATGGCTTCCCTGTGGTTTAGTTTATATAAAATAGATATAGGAATATACATGTAATTTATTTTATATAATAATATATATACATTATATTTAAATATTCATATATATGAATTAATATATACATATATATGCATATATATATCATATGGTCTACTTATATGACTAAGTTAACTTCTATAAAATGTTAAGATCATTATCACATGGCTAGTGTAAATACAGTTTGACATTTATTACTACCATGTTATATTGTTTTGCCTTAAAGGAATACACAGAAAAAGTAGAGAAATTCAAAATGAACTAAAATGTATAACATCAGAAATATATTTCAGGACTGATGAGATGGTTCAATGGGTAAAAAGTGCTTGTTACACAAACCCAATGACCTGAGTTCAAATCCTGACAGCCACACTGAAAGGAATGAGCTCCTGAAAGTTGTTCTATGACTCCTGGTATTCTATACACACTTGCACGCACACACACGCTCACCCAGGCACTCACATGTATGAAAATGATAATAAAAATAAATAAATGTTTTAATTTTAAAGTATATTTTAAATGAAGTTAGTCAACCTTCATCAGCTGAAGTTTTACAGCAGGAAGAAAAAGATCTGAAGTTAAGTTTAGCTTAATTATAGAGAAATAGAGAAAACAGTTCAATGCCTGCACCACTCTGTGAAACAACTGCTGTCTCACTGCTTTTGGTATCTTGAAAGTGGAGCAATCTTCCAAATTTTTTCTAAACTAGATTTTAAGAATGCTTAAAGAAATTTTTTAAAATATTTTAAAAGAACATTTATATAGGAAAGATTTGGAAAATACAGCATCTCCCTCCCATGGGGATAAGGGGAATATTGATCTGGTTTCCATACATAATTCTTATTATAAAAGACTCAGGGATCTCCACCATAACACAGCCCACTATGACTTCAGGTATCAGGTGCTCTCTGTGTAGCTCTATAGAAACTCACTAAGGTTTAGGAAACTAGGAAGAATGCTAACACCATGGCTATTGTCATTGCTGTCAGCCCAAAAGGACTTTTTGTGTCTGACCTGGGGCCTAATGCTTCTGCCAAGATGACAGGTAATTTGTAAAGAGTAACATTTCCAGAATTATCACATTCTATAGAATTTATATTTCATAACTAAATCAAATGACATGATGTTATACAATACAATTTATTACTTTATAAACATCTCGTGTTTTGATATCAGAATATTCAGTTAAATGGTTATTTCATTCTATGCTCATACTATACTCTTTTTAAAAAAATTTGTGTCTATAATAAAATAGTAATTAAAGGTTTGTGCTAATTATTATAAATGCCTAAATGTAGGACATTCAGAACACATCCACTGTCCAGGGTGTGTCAAATAAACACACTGCAAAATATAAATAGGACAAATTCCACTTGTCCAGCTGCCACATTCAGATGAGGTCATGGAATCAGAATACATAAGCATTCAGACTCAAGGGCAAAATTGTGCCACAAGGAAAACAAAAAGAGCAAATGGTGAGGTCAGGACAATTATAGCATTGCTGTCTTATTAATTCGAACTGGAACATGAATACTTCACGGGGGTCACATTTTTTAAAGATTATTTAAAGACCCAAATATCCAGTCAGCTGACAGTCCTTCCAAACTTAAGCCATGAGCTCACAAAGCAAACACCCAGGACATACTCTCTCGCCACCATGGTCACAGAGGAAGGGAATCAGTGTGCTTCTCCATTCCAACAAGCTTGGCTCTTCTGGGGTAACGTGTTTCATCCCTCTGCCCATTTGTGAATGAATTGTAGACACTGACATCTAAAATAACATGATGGGGATAATTAAATGTAGCCAGTCTTGGCTACTTTCTCACGTGTCCTAATAAAATGGAGAAATTATACGCTAGACATGGTTGTTTTCCAAAGTGGGAAACATAAATATGTATGGTGATGACTTAGCATGTCATGCCAGCAACATTTTCCCGAGTAGACTGCAGAGCATGGAATTACTGAGAGAGTTCCACCACCCTGGTAGACAGAGGTGCCTCCCTTGTCTTTCTCCGTCCTCCATTCTTCTTACTTGGTAATTATCAAGTATGCTCACTTTGCTGAATAACATGGTACATGACCTCCATTTGATGTCGGGAATGGCCAGCTGCTGGAATTACAAACACTAGAACATGAACATAAGTGAAAAGGGCAGGGAGAAAGTTTTTATGTTTCATGACTGAAGTTTAAATTCAAAGTATGACATCTATTTCTAGAGAGAAGAAACCAAATAGACAGTTGATACTTTAAACTGTAGAATTGGAGATGTGGATGTATAATTATAGGCTGACCATTTATTCTAAGATTTTTAACATCACCATGCCACAACCAGTATCTGTGTTCATCTAAGCAATTCTGCTACAGTCCCACAAAATCGGAAGTTAAGCCAGTCAAGAGAGTGTTGAGCAGGATGGGTTCTGTACCCCAAGTGGAGGTTTCAGCTCCCCTGAGTCAAAATTCTGTCCTTTAAGAAGGTTTAAAATGACTAAGATGGGACCCATAGAGAATTGCTGATGTTGGTTGTAGAAGTGAAGTTGTTTGAAATTTTCCAAAAGAGACATGAATTTCTATCTTCATACTTAGAATGATAATTATCAAGGAATGCTGTCTATTCCAGTATGCCTAAGTAACCAAGCTTTGAGAAGTGAGCACACCATGGGCTTCACAGTCAGACAGAACAATCATTCTCAAAGTGTAAGAAAAAACTAGTTCTTCGTTTACCTATATTTTTTCTCAAGTAAAAGGAGGACCTGTATTCTATCTCTCAGTAGGAATATTTTGGACACCCAGGAATTCATAGCAAACATCATGTTCCCTTTTAGTTTTTAGTGTATATATAGATGGGTCGAGCTTACATTCCACTGACTCTCTTCACTGTTATTCTTTGAGTTACAATTTAAAGTTAATTATGAAGAGTTTATGCCAAAAATCATCTTTGTTTTCCAGCATATCCAGTCATAAGGAGATTGATGGAATAAGGTTTAGAATTACCAGAAGCCAAACCTGGATAGTTCTTGCCTTTCCCCCCCTTCATTTCCTACCTAAGAGCTTTTTCCTGAAAGCTAACATTGTGCTGACCAGTGGGTTGCAGGTCTACTACCTGACATAAGATTGCTCAATCACTGTAAATGCAAAACCAAATTTTTAAATCTCAAGAAAATTTTTTCTTGGTTGATTTAGGCCTTATAGCCATTCAAGGATTATATAAATAGTCAGGGGACTGTGAGGAGCAAGTCCAATGGTGGAAGAGTTATGAAGCCATTCCTACTTATTGTCTTTTTGTTTTGTTTTGTTTTGTTTTGTTTTGTTTTGTTTTGTTTTTCAAGACAGGGTTTCTCTGTGTAGTCCTGGCTGTCCTGGAACTCACTCTGTAGACCAGGCCAGCCTTGAACTCATAAATCCACCTGCCTTTGCCTCCCAAGTGCTGGGATTAAAGGTGTGCACCATCACTGTCTGGCCCTACTTATGGTCTGAATGGAGGTTTGTTTCTACTGAACACAACATGACATATACTACACTTATCCACTGATCACAAAATGTGCTTCCTTTGTGCTTTGGTTACTCTTGGTACTAAAAGGAAAATTGTAGAAATAAATCATTCATAAGTTTTATGCAGAATCTTATCCTGAGTAGCATAAGAAAAATCTTGTCCCATTATACACTTTCATAACCAGAGAGTGAATGTTCCCTAGTCCATCATGAAAGGTATATAATCTTCCTGCCATTTGCCATCCCTAAGAGCTGTTTTGGTTATCAGAAAGATACTGTAATGTACAGATCAACTCAAAAATGCAAAGATCCTTGTGCTGGCAATTTTATAATATATTGCTATAATTATTAATCTCTTAATGTACCTAATTTATTAATTAAATTTTATCTGGAGTATGCATGTATAGAAAAACAAGTTGTATATGCAGGAGAGCCTAGAAAAATGCAAAATGATCCACACATGAGAATTTTTAAAATAACACAACTAAATTGAGTGGCTTCCTCCATACACATAGATGACCTGGCATCCTCCTGAAAAAAACATACACACAGGATATAGCTGGAGAAACTCTAACAATGGCAGTAAAGACCTTTTTATCTAGTCAAGAACAGAAAGAGGTCCAGGAGTTTCCAAGCCATGTACTTCTTTATAATTAAAATTGAATCTTCATGACACTATAATTGTTTTGTAAAATGTAAAAGAGGAGAAACCCTCCTCCTCATGAAATAGGAATTGTTCTGGGACAAGCAGAGCTTGAAGCAAAACAGCCAAATGTTGCTATCGGGAAGTGTGTCAGGTAAGACATGAAGACCATTCATCAAGAAAGGCAAGACAGTCACAATGTTTATGCCCAGTGATGGCTACAGAAAATGATGAAGCTCTGCCTGCTGGATTTATTCAAAAAGGTCATGCTATAGGTGATGTTCCTAGAGTCTGCTTTAAGGTTGCTAAAAAGTCAACAAGTCTCTTTGGGCCCTGTTAAACAAAGAAAGACCAAAATTATGAGACCATAAATTTTGACAATGAAAGCAAAGTAATAAATTTCATATTCTGAACAAAAAAGAAACCTTTTCTGTGCTTCTATAAGTTGCATGTACTTTTAGAAGCCAAGAAGAGGACTCTTTATTCCTCTTGCCTCGGTCTCTTTGTAGACAGTGATGCTTAGGTGATGAGTCCAACAGATAGAACAGAAAGATTATGGGAACTATAGAGTGAAATATTGCCCAATGACATTTTCATTAAATTAGTTATTCTTTTATGCATTTAAAAGCATTCTTCAACTGCATTTTCACCCCTTTGTAGGTCTCTTCTATCCCCAGGTACTTATTTATTTATCACTAAAGGTGAGGTCTCAACTGCAGAAACAAAGCACCCAGACAATAGGGGTTTGCATAAGATATCAGTCTACTCCTCCCACAAAACTAAGTATAGCAGTCAATTGACTAGCACCATCAGTAAGCTCCACTGCATTTTTTGATGAATTCAGCTTCTTCTTGTCATCTCCACCCCAATTCCGGGATATCACCCTTCTGCCAGTGTCACAACTTAGCTTCTAAAATCCAGACATCACACTTAAATCCCATACAACAGAAAAGGAGGTCAAGTCAAATCTCTTTTAAAAACAAACAAACAAAAATGTCCTAAACATCACTCTTTATTTCTACTAACTTTTTTCGACCATCATATACCAATAAAGCCACTCCTAACATAGGGCAAAACTATAAAAAATGCTGTTGTAGTTGTTCACTGGCCCTCTTCTGCAAAACCATGGTTCTATGACTGGGAAAGCACATTGGTGTGGAAATTAACAGTCTCTCTACTGCAATCAGTCAGGGGAAAAATCTTAGCATGTCTTGGCAGAACGATTCAGCATGACTTATGCCCAAATTAATTATCCAGCCACTGTCATCAGCAAAGATCTGCAGGTATCTGTCATCCCACAGGCTCTGCTGACTAGTTTATAGTGAGGCTGGACCGAAAGCTGAAAGTAGGAAGCTTCGGAGTCACCTTTCACAGCAAGACATCATCTGTCTGCATTAGGAGCTCATGTGTGGGATTATGTGTCAGCATCGGGATACAGGGCTCCACACCCCTGCTGTGGCCATAATGCACTTTAAGCCTAAAATAGAATCATTGTGGCTTTCTCCTGGCAGTCCCTTGCCCCTGTGGGAAACCTTCTGGCCTCCTGGCCAGTCTCCAGAGAGATTCCTGTCCATCTGCCTGGGTGGAGACACATTCTAGGCTTGATGCCCATATTCTCACCTGCTGCTCATACAGAAGAGGGCTGTGTCTATTTGGGTCAGTCCTTCTGAGTATCCAATTACCTTTAGGTAAGTACACTCGAGTGTCCCTCACATACCAACTGTGAGCATCACATGTTTGAACAGCACTCACTCAGTAAACACAGGGAAGGATGCTGAGAAGAGACAATGAAATCTGGGATAAAAGGTAAACTTGAGTTCTTCTTGGCCCTAGAGGTGACATCTACAGAACTCACATGGAATTGAGATCTCTATTTTTTTAAGTAGGTATTGTCATATCAATTGGCTGGCTGCAATGGTGCATGCATTTAATCCCAACACTCCTGAGACAGGCAGATGGATCGCTGAGTCCAAGGCCACCCAGGTCTACAGAGTCAGTTCCAGGACAGCCAGGCTACACAGAGAAAGCCTGTCTCATCAAAACAAAAAGACAAAAAGAAAAGTAGCCGGAGACAAATCAGAAGGCTATGAAGAATGAGACAAAAGGATCCTGGAAATTCTATATTCTATCGCTCCCAGAAATTATACAATATCAGTAACTAGTTTTATAAGTCAAACTATGAAGACAAATTCACAGCTCTTTGGGTTTTGTCAAAAGGGGAAACTTTATTTTATGCAAGGTGAGGATCAGGTTGCTTCTACTTGCTAACCATTTAAGACAATCCCTTTGATCACTGCTCTGCCTTTAGGATTTGGCATAACAAATTGCTTTCCATACTCGAACAAAAGTCATTCAGGATCTTAGACCAGAACAGGAACATGCTCTGACCTAACTATAGACTGTGACTCTGGTGAGGGTTAAAGAACAACACAACTCCCCCACTTAGATAGTAGGAGTCAGAGAGCAATAAGCGGATTAGTTGACCATCTGTGAATTTTCTATGTGATCACAGCTGGAGCAAAGACCCTCTTAGGTATGAGTAATTTTTCCTGAAGAGATTAAATAATTTTTACTCGGTTCCCAAATCTGGAGCTTCCCTTGCTTACAAAAGCTATACACACTCCCATACTGCAAGGAGAATCCATTCCAGATGTGCAGGAGGCCTTGTGTGGTAGTGTCTGGTTTGGTTATCACAAGGGAAATTCTGGCAAGTGGTCACATGGTAGTTTGTTCTTCCCAGACTTGGTACTGAAAAACTGCAATAAAATTCACAAAGTTTCCATCCTAGGGCTTTTTTCACTAACAGGAGGAAGAAAGTAATATGAGAGAGTTTGCTGGACATGCACCAGATAACAAGGTCAAGAATGTGTGCTTTCCAGAACACAGCTACAGAAAGCCTGAAGGCTCAAGGATGGATGATCGGATGTGCCTGTGTGAGGTGCAGGGTTAGATTCTCCATCATTCAACACACAGAGACATGTTGATGCTCACTGTCCCTGGCACTATTTTAGGCTGCACAGAGGGAAGAAAGGTAGGAGAAACTGCCTCAAGTCCTAAGAACCTCAAATGACTTATGAGCAACATGGTTAATGAGAATGAAACTGCCCACATTCTCCCATAGTATCTTATATCAAGCACCAGTGTGTGTGAAACACGGGGCGACTGTTGTCTGTCTGTGTGACTGATGACTCCCCACAGCCTCCCTTCCCCGCATCAAAAGCATGGCATGTCTGTCATTGAAACACAGAGCCCACAGCATATTCAATAAATATTAACTCAAGGAATAGAGCTAACAACCACAGAACAAGCTAAAGGAATGTAAAAATTGGGGGCTTAAAATGCTGTCGAATATTAGCTTGCTGGGTTTCTGGAAATTTACCAAGAGTCAATATTTCTTCATTCTGCTAGTAAAGCATCCCTTCGTATTTCTAAGAACCAATTTGGATCTCTTGACAGATGATAAATAGATGAAAGATGATAAATAGAGAGAAAGAAGGAAAGACAAATGATAGATGATAGATAAGTAGGTAGGTAGATAGGTAGACAGACAGACAGACAGACAGGCAGGCAGGCAGACAGACGTCATTCTAAGCAGGATAGTTCCATGGTATACTCCATTTAGAAAACATTCTCTTTTTTCCCTCCTTCTCTCTGTCTTTTGCTCCCTGCCCCTTCTCTCCATAATACCATTATACAGTTAAGAAACTGCCTTTCAATATTGGAGCTGCACAGACCTCCTGGAAGCCTCACCTGACTAGGCTGAGTTTTCTTTCATCAGAGAATCTTGGGGACAGTCACTACCATTCTAACACACTTTCAGAAATGAACGGTAAGATGTAAGGGGAAGTTACCACTCCTAAACAGCACAGGTGGGAAAGCTAAGGCCTAGAGATAGGGGGAGTGGGGTGGGGCATTTGGGACAACAGCCTGAGATCAAGCAAAAAGAATAGCCAACAGTTGTCATCAGAGTCTGAGACTGAAGCAAGGGAGAGGATGAACTTGAATGTACTCTAGCCTCTTCAGATCTTTTTATTAGTTCCCAGAGTTGACATCAGGGAATGCAATCAACAGAAGCCCAACCTGAGAGACTCCAAGAAACAATCTGTGGCCTTCAACAAATGAATAGCATGAGAAAGATAATGAGAGACAGGAAGCATCTATAGTTCAAAACATGCCAAAATTGTACTTTAAACCTGCCCATGTTTTGGTTTTATTAGGATCATGATGTGAACGCACTAGCTACTTCAAAGGATTTATGAGACTATCAGGTTTTAAGCACTCTCTGGATGCTGAATGATAGGAAGTGATTGCTGTTAATCATGTTGGGTGTGGTAATGCTACTGTGGCTGTAATTTTGTAAGTCATTATAGTTAAGAAAAAATTATGATACATTCATGTTCAAATTGTATTTAGTCCAGGACTTGCCTAGAAACCAATCTTAGGAGGTCATACCAATGGAAAAATGTAATGTAACATGATAAGGTGGAAAAAAATCAACCTTCATTATTTTTTCTCATTTTTTATGTTTTCTTAATTAAAGTTTTTATAAAGTAGCTGGGGAGGGATTAAAAAAAAAGGAAGGCTATGACATTGCCACAAATCTAGTGACTACAAGATTTGAAATGCTTCAGAAAGAACTTTAAGAAGTAAGAAATGTGTATGGACGTAACAGTGGAAGGTGCACCATCATACACACACACACCTGCACATACACATGTACACACATACGCACATATACACATCCATGCACACATGAACATGAATACACACACACATGCACATACATACATACACACATGCACATAATACACTCATATGTACACACACAACTGTAGACACGTATACATCCACATTTGTAACACATATTACACATATATGTGTGTGTATGTATATATATACACATACATACATACATACATACATACATACATACATACATGGTAGAAGTTTCAGAGGGCCTTTGAAAGAAGGAAAGCATAGAGGGCTCAGGGCATGATGCTTGCTGATAGAGTGCTGCTGCACACAGCTGTATCCTCATCATTACAGAACCAAAACCATGGTGGTTGGACTTCTCCAAGGTGGGCAATCCAGATGCTAATGCTTTAATATTCACACAGCCTGCCATGTTACAGTGTTGAAGGTACAGCCTTCAAGAACAGAGCTCAGTACAGCAGAACTAGTGTCCATAGAAAGAGAGAAAGGGATATCACAGATATCTCCACTCCTAGCTCCAGAACATATGGGAGAAATGTCACCTAAGGTGTAGGAAGTACTGTGACCTCCAGCCAGGGAAAGATCTTTTAGCATTGATTTCAGACTTCTAGTCTAAAGACCTGAGAGAAAATTAATTCCTAATGTTTAAGCCACCCAGTCACAGTGTGGTCTTTGGGTAAATAACACAGTCAAAAGGGCCACAGTTTCTTTGGACTCTTCTTGGTATTTTGTCTGACACTTGATATTATAACCAGCATAGGAATTCTGAAGTACTTTTCTTATGTTAGCATAAGACATGGATAAAAACCAAAGTCACCATTGATGCTGTTCAATATTCCTTTACACAATGGCCAATCAAAGGCAGCATGGAGGGGCCGTGGTGGAGGTTCTAGAAGACAAACTCTATTATAGTCTTAAGACCCAGAAAGACAGTGACTATGTAGCATAGAGATGACAACACAGCTGGAGCACCAAGAAAGCGGATTCAGTTCTGTTGGTGGGCAGCCCAGAGAGGGCCAGGACTGAAGGTCATGGCAACTTTTGTAGGAGATTGATGTCAAGTGCACAAGAAGAAACTGGAGGAAATTCCACTAGTGTATTGATTCAGACTGGGAAATGAAATTGAAGGACAGGAACAGGACTGATGACAGAGCCACTTGTCACCCTTACACACCTGTCACTGAGCAGCTCAGCAAGCTTCAGGCTCTAATGTTTCCACTGTACATAGCTGCCTCCTTTAAATTTTGTCCTGTGTCTTGCTTTTCCACGGCACTCACCTTCTGTTTCTTTAAAAGGAGACCCAAAGTGCTGACTCTCGTTTTCAGTGGTAATCAGAGAGCTGAGACAGACAATAGCAACCTCATCTTTCTCCCTTGTTACTTTCAAAGGCATACAGCCACACTCGCTGCAGCTGTTGGAGGGAAATGGGTATCATCTACATGAGGACCACTTGAAGATCTCATTTTCCTGGCTAAATTGAAGCTTTCAATTTTTCCTCATTCATGTAGTGTCAGGGGTCCCCAGAACCCCTAATTTGATGTGATCTGAAGGCTTACTAGAATTCACAGGACTCTTATAGTCATGGCTATATTTTCTTACATCAAAAGGACATTTGAAAAAAAGAAGAAGAAGATAAAAAGGGTACAAACAGCAGAAACCAGGTCAAAACATCTATGAAGTCACAAGGACATACTCCTCTAACACTGAGCCCTGACAATACTGTGAAGGGCTGTCTACCAGGAAATCTCTTTAGAAAACCTGTGTCCGTTGTTCTTTACTTGGTACTAGACATCAGGTCATTTTCTGCTTAGGACAGGCAAAGAAAAAAGGCAAGCCTTTAGCATAAGCCACACAGCACTTCTGAAAACAAACTTTTGAGATGCCATGCATCATCAGCTCAAGGTGACCTTACAAACAGGTATTTGCAAACACAGCAACCTCATGCCTCCATACTTTTGGGAAATGTATCACTGTTCTGTATCATTCAGGGATTCCCCCACTATGAGATCACATCTGCATCCTAGAAATGCCATGTGATCCCATTTGATATCACAAAACTATTTACTTTGGTTTAGACAAAAAAAAAAAAAAATTAGAAAAGCACCCCCCCTCAGTTTGGAACTGAGAAAGAAGAATGGTCTGAACTTTAACATATCCCAACAATGAGTCTGAAATAAAGTACAAACAAGTGTCCACCATCTTAGTTTGGTTTCTATTGCTGTGATAATACAGAGCATGACCAAAAGTAACTTTAGGAGGAAAGGGTATATTTGGCTTACGTATTCCAGGTCACAGTCCACTGAGCCCTGTACTCTAGTTTACTGACCTGGGGTCTGGTTTTGAACCAGTATCGCACTTTTGTTCCTTATGCTGACTCTGTAGTAACATGGAGACAAGCATGGCAAAACCTCCAGCGTATTTATTTTTCTCAGGATTACTTTTTATGTTCAGAGTATTTCATTCTTCTACATAAATTTAAAGCTTTTTATCTTGTTCCTGTGAAGAATGGCATTGAAATTTTGCATTGAATTTTGGTAGACTTTTGGTAGTATAGACATTTAACAATCCTATTGCTTCTAATCTATGAGTATTGAGATTACTCTGTCTTCTAGTACATTCCTGAATTTCCCTTGACAGTAGTTTACAGTTTTTATTGTAGAGGACTTTCATTCTTGGTAAGATTTATTTAAAAGTTATTTCATGGGTTTAATTTGTCTTACTGTCTTTTGAGGGTAAATGGGAATGAGATTTACTTTCAAATGTTTTGGCTATTTCATATAATAAAGCTGCTGGCCTTTGTGGGTTAATTTTTGTATCCTGTCACTTTGCTAAAAGGGTATCTTAAATCGAAGCATTTTCTAGGAGTCTTGAGGGTCTTTCATATCTGAAAATACGTGCTCTTATTTCTTGCTTTGCTGCTGGATCCATTTAATTTCCTTCTCTTGTCGTATTGCTCTAGCTAAGACTTCAAGCACTACATTGGAAGACTGGATAGAGTAGACACTTATGCTAATCTCAGCAGAAACATGTGGAACACTTGCCCATTTACCATAATGTCAGAACTGTTTCTCATCCATAGCCTTCATTGTGCTGTTTACTGATATCAATTTCTGCCCTGGCCTTAATTATTTCTAGCTACTGGTTTGGGATTTGGCTTGTTCTTGGTTCTCTAAGGTCCCAGCTGGGCACCAGTTTCCTTGGGTATCTGACTTCTCTCTGAGCTTTTGATGCAGACACTCAGAGCTATAAGCTTCCCTGTTAAAGGTGCTTTCAGTGCAGCATATACATTTGTATTCTCATTCCCTTCCAGCATTCTGCTTTATTTCCTTCTTGATTGCTTGAGTTGCTCATCATCAGATGATATTGATGCTTCTTAGCCTCCATGAGTTTGGAGGTATTCTATAGCTTCTCTTGCTGTTCATTTCTAGATTTATTCCATGGCAATAAAAACAATAGTAGATATTATTCAATGTTCCTATACTTTTCCTCTAAGAAACTTATTTTGTGTCCTAGTTTATGATCTACCTCATGGACTGCTGAAAAGACCATGTATTTTGTAGTACATGGATGCATTGTTCCCTACATGCCACTTAGGTTCATTTGATCTATTACACCATTTATCTTTGATGGGTATTTTTTGTAAAAATGGCGTATCTATTAGTAAAAGAGGACTATTAAATCACACACTGGTATTGTGTTGGGGTTAATCTGTATAGTATGTATTATATTGGATTTTCCCACATTTAGAGTGTATGTATTTAGAATTATGTCCTTCTAATAAACTATTCTATTATAAAGCTATCATTTTTATCTCTTTTAATTAATTTTTGTTTTGAAGTTATTTTGTGAGATATTACAATAATACATGCTTGTTTCTCACATTTGCCTTTGATGGTAAAAAATTCTTTGAAGACAATAGCTAGATAGAACCTGGGGTTTTCCTTTGCTTGTTTTTAATTTAATATGATATTTTATGTCTTTTGATTATAGAATTGATATCATTCATATTTGGAGTTATTATTGAAAATTGTATATTAACTCTTATCTTTAATTGATTTTATGTTTAATATTTTCTTAGTCCTCCTTTGCTTATTGTTTAGCTTCATTTCAAAGGATTCCTTGAAGTATTTTCTGTAGACATGGTTTAGAGTTCATTTATTTCTTCAATCTGTTTTTATACGGAAAGTAGTTCTCTCTTCGATTGCATAAGTAGCTTTGCTAAGTATAGTATTCTGGTTTGGCAGCTGTGCTCTTTCAGAATTTGAAATACATTCTTCCAAAACCTCTAAGTTTTTAAGCTTTCTATTTAGAAATCTGGTATGATTCTTATGGATTTGCCTTTATATGTAACATCCTGTATCTCTCTCATAGCTTTCTAGATGCATTGGTGCTTCTATATAGCTTAACTATAATATGACATACAGAGGGCGTTTTGTTTGTTTTGTGTTTTGTTGTTGTTTTTTCTGGTCTTCTTTGTTTGGTGTTGTAAATGCTTCTTGTATCAGGATGGGCATTTGTTTCTTTGGATTTGGGAAAACTTAAGATAGAAGATAGAATTCACTGAAAGTGTTTTATACGCCTTTAGCATGAGAATTTTCTGTGCTCCTGACTTACTGATTTGATCTCTTCATTGAGCTCTTTAGATTTTTTAATAACCTGTTTGTACTTTTTTAAAAATTTTTTATCTTTGTCACAGTCTAAAAGCTTAGATTCGTCTCTATCTTTAAGCCCTAATTCCTTATTCTAGTACATTCTGTTGAAGCATTCCTTTCAGCTTTTCCGTTGACTCATAAGTATTCAATATTTCTGTTTGTTTTTTTTCAATTGTTTGTCTGTCTTTATCAAATCCTACTTTCATATCTTGTTTTCACTCTCTCATTTATTCATGTGTTTGCTTATGCTCTTTTGGAACACATTGAGAAGATCATTTCTGCCTTTTTCTTTCGTCATACTTAAACTTGTGCTTTGACTTCTCTGTGTAAAACGTCATCAAATTCACTCTCATCGTGAGATTCGTCATTTTTAGAGGAGTCATGTTACATAGATTTTTTTTCCATATTTATTGTGTTTTTATGTTGGTACTTGTATATCTAGGATTAGTTCATTGGTTGAATTTTTTAAAATGCTTTATTCATTCAGTGGAAGTATTCACTGTGTTCAAGAGGGATGAAGTTACAGTAGTATTGAAGTTTCATTTTTCTCTACTAAAGTGGAATTGTGTGCACCAGGCTCAATGCCCAATATTCCCCTGAGAGTGAAATACTCTCTCTGTCGATAATTCCAGCCTCAACTCTTTACCTTCTTTCTTGGGCTCCTAGATCCCTGTTACACTCCTGGGCAAGCTTTATGTGCATGGGTCACAGATGTTGGCACTGTAAATTAATATTTCATGAGTTTCACAAGTGCTGCTCACATCAGTAGTTTTCCAGGAGTCCAATGAAGAATGCTAGTCCTATCCTAGGATCCTACTGCTACTGACCTCAGTGCTGCCTCTTGAAACTGATGTGCATACACCATTGGACTGTGAGCTGTGACTCAGTTTCCACTTCACTGAATATCATTCAGTTCAGAATCAACATTCTACTCCATGACACTTCTCACTGACAGCTTGTCTCTTTTCAAACCCAAAGCTGTTAATAAGAGAATCCCAAACAAAAGCAAACAAAACAGAAGTCTCCTTTGTCACCATCTCCTGCTCTCATAGGCTGGTGTGCATCCAAACTTTAGGACAGAAGGAAATGAGAATTACCAAGCATCATTGCTTGGCAGCAGTTTGTCCTCTTTTTTACTGATTGCCTCAGGGCTGACAGCTCACCTTCGCTTTGAAACAGAGCCTTTAATTTCACCCTTTCACACAGGGCATTTTAATTGCCCTGCAATTACTATACTCCTGGTTGAACTCACAAGAAAGTGTGGGATGAGGAGAAGAGAGAAGATAGGTTGGAATGATCATACCTCACAATCTAGATTCCCCTCCTTGTTTGTGTCTGTATGAGAATCCCAAATACTGACTCATTTTGACTAATGACAGGCCTGAAAACACACTCAGCACCTCCTCAAATACATACATATGCATGGATGCATGCATGCAGATGCAGGCTGTTCTAGTTTGATTTTCTATTGTTGTGATAAACACCATGGCTAAAAGTAACTTGAAGAGGCAGGTTACAGTCCTCACTGTGGCAATGGGGAAACTGCAAAGAAAAGAACTAAGAGACCCCATAGAATGTTTCTTGTTAGCTTGCTCCTCTGGTATTTTCAACTACGTGTCTTGTACCTCCCTGGACCATCTGCCTAGGGATGGTACCTCACCCCTTGGGCTGGGTGGGCCCTTCTTCATCAACTAATTGATTCATTAACAATTGAAATGCTTCACAGACAGGCCACAGAATTGCCCAATCTGACTGAAACAGTTCTCCAACTGAGACTTCTTCTTCCCAAGTGTGTTAAATTGACAGGGCTGTGCTGGCTATTTAACGTCAAATTGACACAAGCTAGAGTCACTAGAGAGTAAGGAACCTCAATTGATAAAAAGCCTCCATAAGATCATTCTATAGGCAAGGCTAGAGGGTATCTTTTAATTAGTTATTGATGTGGGAGGGCCCAGTCCTGTGTGGATGGAACCATCCCTGGACAAGCAGTACTAGGTTCTATGAGAAAACAGGCTGAGCAAACCATGGGGCGCAAGCCACTGAGCAGCACCCGTTCATTGCCTCTGCATCATCTCCTGCCACTAGGTTCTTGATCTGCTTGGAGTTTCTGTCTTGACTTCCTTTGAACTAGGACATAAAAGAGGAAGCCAAAGAAACCCTTTCCTCCCCGAGTTGCTTTGGCCATGGTGTTTCATCATAATAGTCACCTGACAAAGACAACAAAAGCAATCAGACATGTGTATACCCAACAACTGGTTATCATCTCATTGAGCATAGCCTTGAGGCTCACTTTCATGAAAAATTTAGTCCCATGACACTTGATTGCTCAATCTCCCTGCATGCACCTGCTAAATACATGGCTAATTGGGAGGTGTGGTCAGGCAACACAACAAAGGGACAAAGATGGCAGCATTCACACAAAGTTGGGAGAGGGGGAAAAATGACTGAAAATGAATTAACAAATTTTTTTCCTGTCCTTGAAAAGTCCAGCATGACCTTGATCTAATTTTAAATTCTCTGTAGAAGAAGAGTCAATAGCCTCCCTGCCCTGGCTTTATTGCTGTTTTCCCACTAAAGAGAAGTGGTTATGCCACTTAGAAACTCTTCTCAAATGAAACTGAACTCTAGGTGACCAGGGGCCTCCTTGACAGCACCTGCCACCTGCCACCCTATTCTCTAGAAGGGCTCTTTGCTAGAGCATAGCTGGCTGACGGTGACCCTGAACTCTGGTCATCCATGACACGTTTTCTGCTTGAGACTATGACACATAGAAGACAGGGCTTTGTGATATCTTAGCTGCATCTTGTTTTCTTCCATCCTGGGCACTACTGAGCTCCTTGCAGTGTCACTTTAGAATCCTCACTGGGTTTTTCCCCCTTTCATCTCCCCTGACAATGTCCTATCCTAAAATCACCTTAGAATTGCAGAGAATTAAAATGCCAAGTCCGCCTCCCCATGCGTTCTTCAAGTTATTGACCATCCGTCTTTGGCTACAGTCTTTACATACTGGTTCAGCAAACTCCCACGGTCCATCTCTGGTGCAGAGGTATCCCCTTACAGCCACTTTATACTTGAGGACACAATAGCTCACTCAACCTGAAGTACAAGTTCTCCTACTTTCCATTGTCCTGAGAAATTTCCCTCTTGAGACTTGGCATGCTCTGCACTTGAAGTTGCTTGTGAATGTGTGATTAGGTAGAAAGCTGGAAGGAGGTACGCGACTTGGCCAGAGGAACTACCCCTCTGCAGTATTTTACAAATTGAAAACAAATTGTTTGTGCCTTCTTGGAAACTAAAGGGACTTTTGTCCTATCTAAAATTCTTCTCCTGGGGTGATAGGTATACACCCAGAGTGCTGTCAATTTGTGACTAAACACAAGTACAACTGGGTGTGGTGGCACACACCTTTCACCACAGCACTAGGGAGGCAGAAGCAGCCCACTGTAAGGTCAAGGCCAGTTTGGTCCATACATTGAGTTCTAGACCAGCCGAGGCTTGGATATGTGGTGAGACACTGTCTGAAAAGAGGAGGGTAGGAAGAAAGGGAGGGGGTAGGGAAAGGGAACAGGGATGGAGTGGGAGAGGGAGAAAGCAAGAACCCAGGCCCCTATACTAGAATTTCTTTACACTGTATGTACTTCAAATGTGGCCACTGGCTTGTCTCTAAATTAAATCTAGATTGCTCATTAACGATAGTGACAATTTATTTATTTTTTTTTTAGTTTTCTTTTGTTCTTTCCACTTCACTTTAAAAGAATTTTTCTGTTTCAAAGGCTTTTTCCCATGACTGCAGAACACAATCTTTCTAATTTTCAGTCCCATTTCGCAGACAAGGCCATGATCTGCCTCTAGATTGAAGTCTCATGCTTCTCCATGATACTTCTGTTCTTCATATACAGGGGGAAAACTTCAGGAGGTGATATTTGGGGTTGAAATGTGTTATCCATAAAAATAGGTTCAATTCCTAGTGTTGGGCATCCATGAATGTAATTTGAAAAGAGTTATTTGAAGATGTAATTAGAAATAAATACAAATGAAGTCACATTGGAGTGGGGTAAGTTTATAATCCAATATTACTGATGTCCTTTTAGAAAGACATACATACATACATACACACACAGAGAAAGGGAAAGGAGTGGATTAAAATTGCATATAATGGCAGAAAGATTAAAATAATGCACTCCCAAGGCAGAAACCAGTACCCTTCAGCAGGCAGGGATAAAGAGTGGAATTGATTCTTCCCTGGAACCTTTAAAGAGAAGGGGGCCCTACTTGTGGGGAAAATTTAAAAAGGCTGCCACAGCAGCGCAAGCCCCAAAGGGGCTTCTGCCGCCATGGCGCGTCCCACATTAGGGAGGGAAGTCCTATGGTTCCAGCGGCCTGGAGGCCTTGGCGGCGGCAGGCCCCAATAACACGAAGAAGTCCTTGGTTCCAAAAAGGTTTATTGTCATGGCGGATAATAGATGGATCTAGACGTACCCCCCAAAACTCAGGGCAGTCCCGAGTTATATAGGGAGGGAGAAAGGGGAAGGATTGGGGGAGGATCTGGGGGAGGCATGTTTAATTTGCTCTGCCCTCTGGCCTTCATTAGTATGTAAATCCCTAGGGCCTGAGGCCTATAGCCTGGCCTATGTGACTCTATGGAGATGTGACTGCTTTTCAGGATCCTGGATGATGGGAGGGACCAAACTCCTGCCGGTTCTCACGCAGAATTCCACGCAGCAGAGTCTGCAGAGTCTCGGGGTTCTAAGCACCTGCTCAACCATGACCCAGGATACCCTTACACAGTCCCACACCTACTGACTTAAAGCTTCTTTTTAGCCTGGAGAATGACATCTGCTTCTTCTCTTGCTGAAGATAACACAGTTTGTGGTACTTTGGTATGGCCACATTTGAAACTTATCTAAGCCATATCTGAATACAGACATTATAAATCTGACCACTCCAGGGACAGGAACAGCAATAGTTTTCAAGCTTAAGCAGGATCAAGCTTATAATTAGTAACTTTACTTTCTGTAAATAAAGTTTCTTACCTTTTTTTTTGCATGTATATGTATGAGGGGCACATGCCTGGGTGTTTGCATGTCCATATATGTAGATATACAGGTAAAAGCTAGAGGTTGGCATTGAGTATTTTTCTCAGTCATCCTCCACTTTATTTACAAAGGTGGGCTCTCTCTGAACCTGGAATCTTAGTATTCAACTAGCCTACCTGGCCATTTGCCCTCGGTTTGCCCTGTGTCTGCTTCCCATGCTCTGGGATTATATATAGACCATCAAGCCCACCTGCTACTTATTCATTCATTCATCTGTTCATTCATTCATTCATTCATTCATTCATTCATTCATTCATTTAATTGTTCTTGTGATTAAACCCAGGGCCTTGGGCATGCTAAGGAAACATTTTTTCTACTGGAAGTGCTAGGTACCCAAATTCCCATTTCTCTTGCCTGTTGACAAGTAATTTATCCACTGAGCCACTCTCCTAATTCTTCATCTTGCTTGCCCTACATTGACTAAGAGAATGCCATACATCCAAGAGTATTTCCCACATATGGCCACACGTCAGTACCTCTGAACTTTGTTGAGTATTAGTACCATCTGGAAAGCAATAAAGGACCTTGATACCATATCATACCCCAGAGCAGTTCTAGAAGAATGCTTAGTCCTGTGTAGGCAACCGAAGCAAGCTTATTGCTTCAAGTATTCCACAAGATTCCAGTGACTTCTTGTCAAGTCTCGTGACCTTAAGATTATCAAGTAAATCCTTGTTTTATTAAAAGCTGTAGCTCACCAAGGGCTCAGCATGTAATCACAGGCTGGTTGATCAAGTTTTATTGGAACATGACCATTATATACACGTTGCCCTCTGGTTACAACTGGAGTGGAGTTTTGCACCAGGGTTCACATAGCCTACAAAGCCCCAAATATTTACTATCTCTCCCCATGAGAAGTTAGCAAACCCCTGAGACTTACCTGATTCATCTTTTCTCCCCAGGGGGAAGAGCTAGCAAAAATGGCTTTGCACTTAGTAGGGCCTCAGATGAATCCGGTTGAAGCCAAATGAACTAAAATGAACTAAATTAAATTGATTCTTCCTCACCATATTATCTGAAGAGAATCCATGCTGCTAAGTCTCCCTTGAGAATTTGCATGTTAATAAGTAACTCATAAAAAGGCCCCAAAGCTTTTATTTGAAGAAAGAAAGGAATTCTAATTGTTGAAATTGCAAGCACCTGTAATTATGAGCATGCTATTTCATTCCACTCAATTGAGAAATCTCTCCAGGAGACTCTCAATTTAAACCAGGAGGTTGTGACCCAGCTTACCTGAGAACAAAATCCACTCAACTGAAAACTTGTTTGTTCCATGCCTTGGTAGTTCTTACTGAGAAAAACCAAATGAGACTTGAGAGATGGCTCTATGGTGAAGAGCACTGGTGCAGGTTCAAATCCCACCAATCATGTGGCAGTACCTGTCATGCAACTGATACATAGAGATACATGCAAACCACAGTTATAAATAAAGAAAAATACTTACTCGAATTTTTGTTTTGCTTGTATTCTTTTTCATTAGCTCAGGAAGAAAAACAAAACAAAACAAAAAAACCCTTTAGTTTTCATGAATGTTTCAATATGTTCCCTTGTCTAATATTCAGATTTTCTTCCCATGTGGGTATAACACATTTTTTCCTTGTAGAAAGGAATGCCAGCCTAACCAGGCTGGAAGATTTCATGATTTAATTTTACTCTAGTGTATGAGTGATGCACAGTTATTCTGAATTAAAATTCTTCTATGTTAGATCAACTCCACTGGGGAACTTGTCATGTAACAGATGCAAAGTCTTCTAAGTGCCTCCTTATAAACCTTGAAGGTCTTACATTTTAGTCAACTGATATGAATGCTCATCAAGAACATGTATGAGGGTATGAGGGAGCTGAGAAACAGCTGAGTAAAAGGGCTTGCCACCAAGCCTGATGATTGCGTTCAAGCCTTACTATCTTGTACTCCATAGAAGGAGAGAGCTATTGCCCACAAGTTGTCCTCTGACCTACATGCATACACACAGATAGAGTGGGGGTGGGGAAGGAGGAAGAGAAGGAGGGAGGGAGGGAGGGAGGGAGGGAGGGAGGGAGGGAGGGAGGAAGAGAGAGAGAGAGAGAGAGAGAGAGAGAGAGAGAGAGAGAGAGAACAAAGAGAGAACAAGGAGAGAACAAAGAGAGAACAAAGAGAGAACAAATATGACTCTTCTGCATCTCAATTCCACAGGACTCCTTAGACCCCTGAGAGGCCAACCTCAGCAGGAGTCAAACAAGAGCAGCTCTCATAGGGGGAGCAGGAGGTTAGATGTTGATTACCAGACACTGTAACTGAACAGCCTTCTGAAGTGGAAGTTTCTGGATATGTCAGGTGATACAGACTCACGTGGTGTTTTGCTAAGATAGACTCGTGATGTTCTGCTGAGACAAGACCTGTGGGAGGACACATGATGTTGGAGAAAGTATAACTAGGACTCAACAGACAGTGACAGCTTACTTGCATAGATAGCTTTACAATGCTGATTTCACTTAGTTGAGAGAGTCATGCCCTCTCAGCTGGTCCTGGTTGCTCCCACTGACTCGTGCAGACTCTGCAGAAGTCTGGCCATTTCTACTAGACTGTGCCACGACTGCTAATTCATCTTTGCTATCCTGACACTACTGAAGTGGACTGCTGGCATCCCGAGAAACAGAGATTGGAATCACCATAAGGAACTTCTTCAAACAGGCCTACATCTGTTGCAATAAATAGTTACATCACTTTGTGTTCCCTATGGGTGGAACACAAGTACTACCCAAGAGCTATCTGGATTTGAGAATGAAAGACACATACACACACACACTTGCAAACATATGCCAGTTAATTTTAATATGCCTTGACTATCTCAAAGGCTGGGCAGTTCTAGTCCTCCCTATGGCTAACACACATTTCCCTCCAGTACTTCTGGCTTAACACCCTCTAATTTTGTATTTTATATTTGTTGTCCTGGCTCCTTCTTGGCGGCTGCCTAATCTTTGCTGCCTAAGATGATTCTGGATAGCCCTTCCAGGAGCCCCATCCTTCTTACCTCCATTTTGGAAGATTTTCCTTGTGCAGCTCTAAATCCAATCCGTCTCCCTCCAAATCATGGCGATTCTCCCTTCCTTCTCTCTTCCAGTCACTAGCCCACACAAATCTCAAGGTCCTTCACAGTCTACCAGCCTAGCCATTGGCTGTTGGCTCTTTATTGATTCATCAAAAACCAACTGAGGACAAGGACCTTCAGTGTTCAGATACACAGATTCCTGGTTTTGGGGGCCAGATTAATTCAAAGCATTAGAAGCAATCTTCAATATCTTACCTTTTCTGTCCAAATTAAAAAGGGGGGGATCTTCTTGCAGACATAAATTGAGTATAACTATAACAATTATGTAAGTTACAATGTATGATATACAATTAATATCCAGTCCATCATATTTGTCAATTAGATAAAGTATTCTGCCATCTATCCTAACTAGAGAACTTATAATTCTATACGTGAAAGAGAATGAATCTTAAGGGAGCTGGGAGTGGATTGCTCTTTCCCTGAAATCTTCTGGCAGGCATATGCACATCAGGATGGTGTAGTCAGATGAAGAAGGGAAAAGAGCCAATGGCTCTTATCATTTACTGGTCAAAGTTGTATCTTCAGAGCACTAGCTTGATGATTGGCTGGTTTGTGTTTCCAGTGAATATGAAGTAGATCTTCAATGTGTCAAGCCTTAGCTTAAGGAAAGGAAAGAATTTTAGATACCTGCACAGAAAGAGGCTCTATTTCGATCTGATATGGAGCCAAGAAGAGTCACCCATAGAGACCAATAAGAAGAAAACATGTGGCCAAAGGATTTGGGGGGATTGAGTGAGGCTAAGAGGCATTATAAACTATGAGATAATAGAACTATCTTACAGTTACATATTTTGGATATTTTACAAAGGTTTTGTATATATCTCAAGGCTTATATTTTGCAAATATTCTTCCCTTTGAACATTGATAGGGAATGTATGTTTTCTTTTTTATGAACAATTATTTTCATTATAATAACAGTAACCATTGAAGGTAGATAAGAAAAGAGAGAGCAAAAATATACTTCAAGTAGCTCAATTTTCTGCAACATAATCTATTTTGGAAATATCTTGTTAATAAAAGTTATCTGCAACATGTCATTTCTTTATAGTTTGTTTTAGGCATAACATGTTTCAATAATCCCTTAAGTTTATAGAAGTGTTAACAGCATTAGAATAAAAGATAAATATTCCTAGTGATAATTTCTTGGATGAAAAAATGCTACATTATTTTCTACTCCTCTAGCATACCTGTCCTGATTAAATTCTTCCAATTGCATTCAAGTTGTATATCTCAGCCCTGGTTTTGGCTGGAATTATGCAGTGTGTGTTGAGACAGACTTTGCATGATTACAGTCAGCTAGTACTCACTACCACCATCATCACCATCACCACCACCACCACCACAACCCATCATCCAGGCATGCTGGGAGAATGTTCTTCAGCAGCACTAACTTGTCAGAGTCCTAGAAGCTTCCCTTGTCCGTACATTCATCTCTCCCTGAGATTCTTACTTATCATCATACTCAGTGCTATTAACTAACATTCATCTTCACTGAAATACTTTGGAAACTAATTCTGATTGGAGAAGATGACTTAATCCCAGGCCTGGGAACACTGGTGCTCTGTTGAAAATAATTCCCACATTTGTGATCCTGAAGAACCCGTTTGGCAACCCTGACAGTGCTAACCCACAATTTTCTATGTTATATAATTCTTTCATCTCTTGGAATCACATTCACCTGCCCAGCTAGGCTCCTGGTATGCATAAAAGAATAATGAGCATTTACACTGGGTATTTTAATCTTCAAAGTGTTTGTGAATATTAACTAATTAATTTTCACAACACTCATAAGATTAGTGAGTGCTACTCCTCCCCTGAAATCAAAACTCTTCAAACTAATTCAAACATTGACATATCACAAAAAGCCCGGAACCTCATACTATAGGAAATAAAAATTGCTGATTGCCAGTTCAGCCATGAGACTGAAAGGGGAGGATCAACCTGGCAGGTTCTTCAGTTCCACACGATCACAGAGTAGAGGTTATTAGCACCTACTGCTATATTAGCTCCAAAAGAAATAATGGAGTCAATGCTGCACAGCAGCCAAGGATCTCTGACAAATTCAAGGTCATCAACATGCAACCAAATAATGTGAAGGAATGGAATTTTTAAAATTCATAAATATTTAAATTAATATTATAAAGGAAGAAAATGTATCTCAGAAAACAGGCACACATGGCATTGAATTTAAAGGTTAGACATTAATAAAGATATTCAAAATACAATTCCAAATGACAAGCAACCATGAATGAATTATAACAGCACTAGCCCAGGAATATTTGCTTTAATGTGTACCTGTATCCACTATAGCAAAGGATGCTGAAAATCGAGCTATATAATTCCAAAGAGTAGCAAACATGTAGCTCTTATCACTCTTGGGAAAAAATAAGTGAACTCATTTGAATATCCAGGCCTAGAGATTATGTTTTGACCCTCATGCCTTGACTAGGTAATGAAATAAAGAATTCTAAGTTTTGAAATTTTCTGTGCTTAGCTAACTTAACTTTATGTTCTCCAGATTTTGTCCTAAAAAGACATGTGTTTCTTGCTGACATTCTGGGTTATCAATCCAGTGTCAGTTACAAAGTCTACTCATGGTCCTATATTCTAATGAATATGGAAGGACTAATGAACACCATAGCAAAAGTGTGCTAGCTTCCTGGAGATCAGAACAATCACAATAATAATGGAATGATCTATTGTGGATGCAAATACTTTGTAGTTGATATTACCTGTCAGTGCCGTGTACTACATACAGAGTCTACATAGAAGAACATCACATGTAAGATGGAGTATGGGCTTAAGCAAAAATGCTGACTGAATCATAATTGTGTTGTATGTTAGCTGTCCTTATTACTTTTTGATGCTGTATTAAGACACTATAACCAAGCAACTTATAAAAGACATTTGTTTCAGACTTATGGTTTCAAAGAGTGAGACCATGATCATCACGGTGTGGATCATGGCAGCAGAAAAGCAGACATACCACTAGGTCAGCAGCTGAAAGCTCACATCTTGGGACGTTACCAAGAGACAGAGAGAGATAATTGGAAAGGGTATAAACCTTTTGAAGCCTCAAAGCCCACCTTCAGTGACAAACCTACTCCAACTAGGCCACATTCCAAATTCTTTCCAAATAGTTCCACCAAATGAGGACCAGGTATCCAAATAAATGAGTCTTTGGGGCAATTCTTTAAACTGCCACATTGGCTGTGTTCTTGATAAGAATGTATGCCATAGATTTATATGTAGGTGGAGCCATACATGATCCTCTGATCCTGAATATCCCTGAAGATAATAGCATAATATTGGTCCACGTTTCTCATCGTAAGAAACCTTTCCATGATAACATACATGCAAATTTATCTCTAATGACCCTCATCTCATTCTCTAGTCCCCTGAAAGATTAATCCATAGTCTGTCTCTGTGTCCTCATATCTATCTCATTCTCTCCCTCTCTCTCTCTCCCTCTCTCTCCCTCCCTCCCTCCCTCCCTCCCTC
>NW_021604719.1:11815255-11852778 GCF_004785775.1 Grammomys surdaster | reverse complement strand
TCTCTTCTCTCTCTCTCTCTCTCTCTCTCTCTCTCTCTCTCTCTCTCTCCAGTACTCTATCAATTTGTCTCTTTTCAAAGTCATCTCAGGAAAATATCATTCTACTCTCAGTCCTTGTAGAATCCAGTCCATGGAGATTAGTGCTTAACACTGACTTTCTTCCTAAAGTATGATTCTCTTTGACTGTCAGTAGTGACTCAGTTTCCTATAGGTTCCATGGTGATTACATTTTATCCCCTCTTCTGACTCCTCTTTTTCCTCTCTGGATTCTAAATGCTAGTGGCTCTATCCTTGAGATCCTATTCTATATTCATGCCTGACCCCTGGAGAATCTGATTACATTTTATGGCTTGAAATGAAACATATATGTTCAGATAGGTCACTTTTCCGTGCTCCATCCATATTAAGAAATCTAACAATCTACACAGCATCTGCTTTTCTGTTTGTAACATTTATCTTAATCTATGTGTATGTGGATAACTGTGTGTGTTGCCTCTGTAAGGGTATCCAGGGAGGCCAAAGGAGGGTATCTGATCCTCTAGAAATAGAATTATAGGTGACTGTGAGCTGCCCAGTGAGGGTGCTAGGAACTAAACTGTAGTACTCTAGAAGAATACCAAACAAAATTAACGTCTGAGGATCTCTTCTGCTCCAACATCTGTTGTTTTACAATAAGAAACATTTGTATCTTGACACACGCACACACACACACACACACACACACACACACAAATAGTAGTTATGATGTCTTTCTACCAATCCATTTTCAATCTTAACATTTGTTTCTTCCCATCATTTTCTCCATCTCTGAGTAATAATGTGTTTTTTCTAGTGGCTTATGCTGACAACCTAGAACTCAGCTCAGACTCCCCAACCCCGACTATTCATCTCTTCCCCTCCACTCATACTCAATCCAAAGGCTCTGCTGAATCTACTGAGATTTCATCCTGACTCTAATCAACTCCTCTATCATCACCTGAACCATCCCAACATCACTCATTTGGATTAATGAATTCTTACCTGGATTTCCTACTGCTTCTCCACTTACCTCACTAAAATCTATTCTTCAAAACACAGTCAGAGTATTATTTTTAAACACAATTCATGCAACTTTATACTTATCCTATAAAGCAAACAATGATTTCCCAGTGCCCTGTTATTAAAATATAAATTCTTTCCAAGTCCTAGTGATCTAGCATAGAATCTGTGTTGACTGTGGCTTTCTTGATGGTGCTTGAATGCAGCAAGCACTCTTGGACTTCATGTCTTCTGACTGTTGGAAAGTCATTTCCTGATTTCTGTAAAGCTCCATCTACTTCCAAAGATCTCATCTCAAACGTCAGGTCCTTAAGAAGACTTTATTTCACATTCTGTATAACATAGTCTCTATACTTATACATATATATATGCACCAAACACACCACACACACACACACACATAAATATATATATATATATATATATATATATATGGAGAGAGGAGACTTTCTTCTCTATAAATCTTTCTAATTTTTCAAATCATGTTACTATCTGAAATTGCAACAGGCATCTATTCATGTCCTCCTTCCCTCTTTGATGTTTCCATAAAGATACTCCTCCAGACTCTTTACACAAAGCAAGATTCCCATTTTACCTGGAGGTATATACATTTAAAGATTTTCATATGACGTTTTTTATTTTTATAAATTAATATCTGACCCAAATTGACTTAAAGAATATGTAACCTGTGAGTTGGAGCATAGGTTTAGTTTAAGGCCTGACCAAGTGCCTCTTACTGACATACTAGTGTATGTTTTTCAGTATTGTAGTACAACTTCTCTTTAACTGCATTCTCAGGTAAATTTGTCTGAAAAATCCAACTAGTTGGTTCTCCTCAATAACATAATCTTGACAATGCTCAGCCAAGGAAAGAATGCTTGCTTGAAAACAGATTTTTGTTTGAACTATTTTTCACCTAGACCTAAATCATTAGTGTAGACAAAATAGACATTAATAGTTATTAAATAAATTTGCAAAAGAAACCTCTCCTACAATCCATATTCCATCACCTAATCTATTATGGGGAGAAGAAAGCAAACAGACAAACAAACCTCAGTTGGCCCCTTTAAGGATTTTGGGCATTGCCAAGAAATCACCTTGCCAGTAGACAGTGCCATCAAATTCAGTAGGAAAGTATAATTGAGGGGGAAAACAACTTCTACTACAAATACTGGGTCAGTTCATATTTGTAAAAAAAAAAAAAAAAAAGCCTAGTCCACCACAGGGAAAAGTGATTCTTTTCTGAAAATGCTACTTTTCTATAGTACATTTTTTCTCCCCATAGTAGATTAGATATTCTTCAGAGAGAACATGTGGGTAGCTTTTCTCTTAACAACTTCTACTTCCTTGGGAAAAAAAAATAAGAATGGCATTGAGAGCAAGAAATGGGGAGATACTGAAGTTTACTGGAAGTGTGTAATATGAAAACTGTACTTTGGGAAAACAAAAGGGTAAATTGTCTAGAGAAATGTGTGGAATCTGGATTAATCAAATCCACAATGAAGAACATCTTCTTAGAAAATTAAAGCAAACTCCAGTGAAGGCAGCAATGACCATTTTCCCACGGTCTCCTTCACCAACCCAAACTGTGTGAAACACCAAAGGTTCAGACCATAGCCACTTAGAACAAAGACAAATGGCTACCATGAACACACAGAAGAGCTAAGTAGATTGACCAAGAAGTCTATCAGAAGTTTCTTTCCAGCATTCACCTTTGGCCAATGGAATACTAGACACTTGTAATGCAAAGGGCTTATGTCTCCAGTTCCATGAGACTATTGTACAGGGCCAGTTTTGCAGATGTAGTATAGATTCCCACTTAACCAGTCCTATGTTTTCCTAGTAGATGGAGTTCAAATAACAGAAAAGGATTCTGTACTCCATGTAAATTAGAGCATGTTCACAGTTCCACTGTTTCCAGCTGAAACTACTATCTCTACTTCCCTCCATGAAATCCCTTTTAAGCCCAACCCATGAGAATGCTATCATTCCTGGAAACAGCTTTCGCCAAAGTCACCACTGACTTCTATATTGCTAGACCCTGAGATAAAACCTCCCTCGGGCCCCTCTGACTCCATCAGAATCAAATTATAGGCAACATTACTAACAACATTACTGATTGGAGCATCAAGTTCTTTGAGGCAAATTCAGTCTTCTTTATCAAGATATCTAGTTTCTTCTTCTCTCTTTGCTCATGATCACAACTGCAACAACAGCAACCCTCAACGGCAGGGGGTGGGATGGGGGAATAGCAGCAGCCTCTCAGGGCTCAGGCAATTTTATACTCTCTAAGAGCTCCCAGAATTCCAAATGCAAACTATTGTCAGCTGACAGAATCACGCCCCTGCCAGAGCACTAGACAAATCATAGAATCATAGTTAGCTGCTGTGGACAATCTGAAGCAACCCCATATCCCACATCTGGGTTTAAAGCAAAAACATATTCACATGGCATTTTTGTGTTTTTAAGACCAAGATTCTCAAGGCTGTGTCTGGCTCCCACTCTCACAGCCATTGGAGTACATTGAGCTCCATAGAGACAAGGCCAGGGCAAGCGAGAGCTGGACCGGCACTGGACGACTCTGTGCCTTGTGGAGGAAAATCAACTAAACATGGGCAAAGGAGATCCTAAGAAGCCGAGAGGCAAAATGTCCTCATATGCATTCTTTGTGCAAACCTGCCGGGAGGAGCACAAGAAGAAGCACCCAGATGCTTCTGTCAACTTCTCAGAGTTCTCCAAGAAGTGCTCAGAGAGGTGAAAGACTATGTCTGCTAAAGAAAAGGGGGAATTTGAAGATACGGCAAAGGCTGACAAGGCTCGTTATGAAAGAGAAATGAAAACCTACATCCCTCCCAAAGGGGAGACCAAAAAGAAGTTCAAGGACCCCAGTGCACTCAAGAGGCCTCCTTCGGCCTTCTTCTTGTTCTGTTCTGAGTACCGCCCAAAAATCAAAGGTGAGCATCCTGTTTATCCGTTGGTGATGCTGCAAAGAAGCTGAGAGAGATGAGGAACAACACTGCAGCGGATGACAAGCAGCCCTACGAGAAGAAGGCTGCCAAGCTGAAGAAGAATGAGAAGGATATTGCTGCCTACAGAACTAAAGGAAAGCCTGATGCAGCGAAAAAGGGGGTAGTTGAGGCTGAAAAGAGCAAGAAAAAGAAGGAAGAGGAAAATGATGAGAAAGATGAAGAGAATGAGGAAGAGGATGAAGAAGAGGAAGACGAAGATGAAGAAGAAGAAGAAGAAGATGATGATGAATAAGTTGGTTCTAGCACAGTTTTTTTTTTCTTGTCTATAAAGCATTTAACCCCCCTGTACACAACTCACTCCTTTTAAAGAAAAAAATTGAAATGTAAGGCTGTGTAAGATTTGTTTTTAAACTGTACGGTGTCTTTTTTTTTGTATAGTTAACACACTACCGAATGTGTCTTTAGATAGCCCTGTCCTGGTAGTATTTTCAGTAGCCACTAACCTTGCCTGGTACAGTCTGGGGGTTGTAAATTAGCATGGAAATTTAAAGCAGGTTCTTGTTGGTGCACTGCACAAATTAGTTATATATGGGGACAGTAGTTTGGTTTTTGCTTTTTTTTTTCTTTTGGTTTTATTTTTGGGGTTTTTTTCCATCTTCAGTTGTCTCTGATGCAGCTTATACGAAGATAATTGTTGTTCTGTTAACTGAATATCACTCTGTAATTGTAAAAAAAAAAATGCAGCTGTTTTGTTGACATTCTGAATGTTTCTAAGTAAATACAATTTTTTATTTAAAAAAAAGACCAAGATTCTCACTACACATTTCCTTTCCTATATACTATATGTTCAACTAAGAAGAACACTTCTCTACAAGTTTCATTCATATTCCTCCACCAAATTCAGTGACCACTGTGTCCAAAACTGTTCCACCATTTCCCTTTACAAGACCTGTGTTTCCTTGGCTCACTTCACCTCTGCATGGTGTCTATAGTAGTCAGTGTACAAACATGAGACAGAAACCACACCAGACACTTCAGCAGCAAAATTTCAATCTGAAGTATCATTAGCTGGTGAGGAATGATTACTCAATAAATCGAAGAGGATGGTAGGAGGCCTAAATGTTGTGTGTGTGGAAGAACAATTCTAAGTTCTGTGTTGAAGAAGAGTGCAGAATGAGTACACAGAAAGCAAGGCAGCTCACCTCCCTTGAGCCCAAGACTCAGGCTTCTTCAAAGAAGACATGGCTACCATAGCTAGGCACATGCAGTCTGAATCTAGGAAACAAACTTGCCAATGGGTATAGGTTACCACAAGTCGTTAGCAGCGATTACCTTACCTTGAAAGATGGTAGACAATCAGAGCTGGCCTCTAGAACTGGCCCATCATGGCCGAGGGGTGTGATCAGTCCAGCAAGCTATTGTTAGAGGGTATGGGCAAGTGATGCTGGTGAAAAATAGACTTGAAGAATAAGGCTTCACTTTGCATATATGGCCTCCTCTATGAATTCTGAAAACGGAAGCCTGGGGCATTCAAAGGAACCCCCATCCTGCTTCTATCGCTTGTATTTCTTATTGTTGCTTAACACTCTGTGAACTGACAAAGAAAAGATGTTCACAGGGTCTTGCTCCAGTACTTGAAGAAGAACAAAGAAGGAAGGGTTTGGATAAATAATAAGTTGATAGTTTACACACTTTACATAGTTATGTCTTTTTAAATTTTTATTTATTTTGTGCATATTGGTGTTTTGCCAGCATATGTCCATGCATCATATTTATGGCGACAAACCATAGTGAGCTACCATGTAGGTGCTGACAATTGAACCTTGATCTTCGGGAAGACCAGTCAGTGCTTTCAACCACTAAAGTGTCTCTCCAGCTCATATTTCTCTCTTTATATATTGTTTCTATTACCACTATAATTGAAATGTTTGAGAGCAGAAAGTTTGTCTTTTTCAGTGTCCTACCCCAGCATCTAATCCAATGGAGAGGATGTAGGAGATATTCAATTAATACCAATTAAATATATATCTAAATATATGGTCTGGGTCTCTTCAGAAACCATTTGTCCTTTTTATTACCTGGGATTGTCTACCTCTTTTTTGTGGCAATCATGCACTAATTTCCATTGACAAACTTCACCCTTGTTGACTCTCTGGACATGTAGGTACGTTAAATACTTCAAGTGTGAAACCTGAGTCCTGTGGTAATTAATCATTATGATCATTATGTTTTACCCTTTAACCAAGGAGATTCAAATCAAATCCATTTTTTTTTCAGAAATTGTCCATAAAAAGAGCCCAGGATGCTGGACATTCCATGGTAGAAGAAGCATGGCCAGAATATGTCATAATAAGGATATGCTAGATGTTAGAGCTGACACAGGTGATAGCTGAGGGCAGAGGTTCGAAGATGCTAGGTACAGATTGTAGAGGTTGACATTCTACATCCGGCCCATCGTAGACTCTACAGTAACATTAGTCAATAATTCACAGTTTACTTATCCAGCTTGGTTTTTTTTTTCTCTGTCCTTTAAAACTGGACAAGGTCTTTTATAATCCCTATTAATTCTCCAGTCTCCTTTGGATCAGTGTCCTCACCTTACATCTTCTGCTGCTTCATCAAGCCCTTGATGTCTGCACAGAATGTGTTCAGCATGGTTACTAAGGAAACTACACCAACATCTGGAATATTTCTAGAAACTGTCTTTCCATTGAGCTCCTAGGTCTTCACTCTGGAATCGTTTCTTCTATATGTATAACACTATGAATAGGAGACATTAAATATCCAAACTTTTTAAAAATTGTACTTATCCTTAGATAATCAGAGATGAAGTAACAGCTTTGAAACTGATTGCCAAGGTCAGCATAGCTAAGAGTTACCAGGCATACCCATACATTCCTGTTGCAATCTTACAGTCAAAGCAGAGCACAAGCTCTGGAGTGGAACCACAGCAGGACAAAATCTAAGGATGACAGTAAAATTAATCAGCAGCTCATTTCTCCTTGGCAGTGGAGTGGATACTGTGGTAGCCCACCCAGAAAGGCAATTCAGCAATGACAATAAATCCCACAGCTGCTAGGAAGATCACTCTCTGGTAGAGCACAGTTCAGACCCTTAGTAGAAATCCTCCTGCTGCAGAAAATGTCTCATGCAAAGTTCTTCACTATTTCTGGTGGGGATCCATAAAAGCCTCGATTGCCTTGCCTTAATTGGACACATCTATAAAGCAACCATAATCCCAAGACCCCATTTTTAAAAAACAATAGATGAGCCCATCACCCTCACTATCCTCAGCACTTCCTTGGCCACTCCTTTCAAGATCCTGCTCATAAAAGAGCTGCCCAATAAACCACTGCACACAATTCCCCACTTAAAAGGGAAAAGACATTAAGTGAAGATGAATAGCATGAGCCTTTCCATATGAAAAGAAAAGGAGTCTGAGGCTACAGTGGAGATTATCACAGATTACTATAAAGCCACAATGTTTGGATTCAGATGCCTCTGGCAGGACACCAAAACCATTGACTCTTACAGTAGGAGGAAGATGGTATTAAAGTCTTAATGTTTCAAATGGTATGTTAAAACTGGTTCTCTGCCTTCACCATTCCCAATATTAAAACACTCTACAGATGAATTAAAGATTTTAAAGTACTAGATCTAAGATAGATACATAACTAGACAGATGGTAAATATCCATACATGTTCATTCATAAAATCTTCCTTCACAGAGCTGTAGTTAATATATTATTGGATTGATTTGGGCTAGATTGAAATTCTAAGTATAAGGCATTGAGACTTGAAAACCCTGAAAAGTTAACGATTTAATAACAAGAGAGAAACTACTGCAGACTGTCTTAGTTAGGATTTCTATTGCTGTAATGAAACACCAAGATCAAAGACACTTGAGAAGGAAAGGGTTTATTTGGCTAACATTTCCACAGCACTGTTCATCATTGAAGGAAGGCAGGACAGGAACTCAGACAGGAAAAGAACCTGAAAAAGGAGCTGATGCAGGGGACATGGTGGCGTGCTGCTTACTGGCTTGCTGTCATTGTTTTGCTCAGCCTGCTTCCTTATAGAACCCAGGACCACCAGCCCACAGATGGCACCACCCACCATGGGGTGGGCCCTCCCACATTAATCACTAATTAAGCAAATGCTCTACATCTGGATATTATGTAGGCTTCATGTTCTCAATTGAAGTTTCCCTTTTCAGGTGATTCTAGTTTGTGTCAAGTTGGCATAAATCTAGACACCGGTAGAGCTTGCGTTTGTCTAAATATTCATAAATGAGAAAGATGTACATTAACAACTCTCTGGAAAATTTTACTAAGGATATTAGAAGAAAAGAAACAGGAAAAAGTTAAAAAAAATACCCTCGGGTTCTCTTTATTTAAATTGATCTTAACTACTCCTTTCTGCATATTTGTGTTCCCAGCAGTAAATGAAGAGAATAATAATGTGGTTGGATTAAGCTGACATGGATTGACATGTCCTGGATATGATTTGGGGTGCTATTTTTCAAGAAAGTTTAGGTTAGTAGCAAAGTTGATAGGTATAGATTCCATGTAGACCTCCAACCCAATGCAAGCACAGCCTCCCTATTAAGAGGGCCTCCCACCAGAGTGGTCCAGTTTTAACCAATAGGCCCATATTGACATGGTGTTATCTCACAGGTCCTTAGTGTGTATCACAGTTCATGACTGGCATTGTAGATCCTGTGTTTAGGTAATGGTGCAGTGACATGTATCTACCTTTATAGCATCTTACAGAGTGGATTTCTGCCCTAAACTTACCTGAACTCCACTGATTGTAGCTTCATTCACTTAGCACTACATAGTTAAGGTCCCCGTTTCTTATCATCTGGCAGCTCTTGAGTACCCTGTAATATTTCATTGTCTGGGTGTATCAGTTTATCCGCTCATCTACTAAAGAATATCTTGGTTGCATCTAAGTTCCAGCAATTACAAATAAATCTGTTAGAGCCACTCATCCATTTTCAAGTTCTTAAGTTGACATAGGTTTTTCAGTTCTTTTGGATACAGACCAAGGAATATGATTGCAGTTCTTATGTATACATGATTTCATCTTGTGAAAAAAAAACAACAACAAAAATAAACATAAAACAAAACAACAACAACAAAAACCTGAAAGTTGTCTTGCAGAATGTCTGTGTCATTTTGCATCCATAGAGCAATGAATGAATGTTTCTATTGATGTGGCATCTGGGATCCTTGATTTTTTTTTTTTTTTTGTATTCTGGACATTCACATAAGTATGTGGTGTCTCTCACTGTTGTCTTAATTTGTGTTTCCCTTTAGATCTGTGACACACATGATTTTAATATGCTTATTTACCATATGTGTTCTTTTTTGGTGAGTTTATGAGTGTCTTTGGGTCAATTTTAGTTGGGGGAGAAGTTCTCTGGCTGGAAATGTGGGCCCATATTAGAGTGTGATGCCCATTCTATCTTCAAAATAAATAAATACATGTGCTATGTACATTTGAATGATTCTTTATTCTAATTTTTTCCCTAGTTGTTTCTTACTTGAATTTTCATTCTCTTGACAGTGTCCTTTCCAGAGCAGAAGTTTTTTATTTTACTGGAGTCCATCTTCTGTTTATTTCATGGTTCATGTCTTTGGTGTTATACCAAAAAGTCAATGTCAAACCCAATATCATTGAAGTTAGCCTCTACTTCATCTTTTTTTGTACTTTGTTTTTATAATTTTGTACTTTATTATTAGATTTATGATGCATTTTCTTTTAAATTGTATAAAGGGAATAAGGTCTATGTCTAAGTTCATATATGAGAATGTAATATCCTTCAGTCCCAGTGGTAATTCAAAAAAAACAACCATTTTTTGCTCATTGTATTGTAAGTGCTCTTCTGTCAAAGACACATTGGAGACCAGAGAGAGGACTTGGGGCTTAGGAGCACTTGTGATAGAGAAGAGGACTCGGGATCAGTTCCCAGCACCCATATCAGATAGCTCACAAGAGCTATTCCAAGGAATCTGATGTCCTCTGTCCCTGAAGATACCTACACAAACATGGCACACATACACTCAGGATGGCACACATACACATAAATAAAAATAAATAACTTCAAAAATTGAAGAGAAATTGGTTATATTTATATAGGTAGATAAAAGTATAAAGAAATACATATATTATAAGCTACATAATGTTTTCAAATACATGTTTTTCATTCCCATTTTCTGAAAGATGTTAGAGTTTCAGCTTAAAAGAGAAAAAGAATTTGTATCTCTATACAGACTATCACATAGTGAAATATTTCCATCATGATTACTTCTGACACAATTTTTGTGTAATATCTGTCTCTATTGAGCAAAAATAATTCACTGTCATGTACCTGAGACACACTCATACTTTCTATTTTCATACTAAGAGCACAAGAGCTGTCATTGTTAGCCAGAGAAAAATGTCACTATCACCTCCAACATATAGACGTACACTCCGCATACACACAAACTCATAAGAGATTAGGTTAGGATGATCTGCAAACATCAGCAGTGCCCATTCATTTCAACCAGCTTTTCATTTTTATAATCTACATGTAACAAAGCATCAGCTTCACTAAAATAAAATTTCTATATGTTAAAAAAGTACTGTCTTTAATTTTGTCTATATTTCTCAGTAAGCTTTTATGTTGAAAAACATTGTCTTTATTCTTGTCTGCATTTCCCAATTTTCCACCACAAATGGGTATCGATGTTTCAAGAAAAATGTCCTTAATGTGTTGTTTAAAATAAACATCATAAATCTCTTGTGATTATATTAAAGAGAAAGGTGATAATAAAAGATATCATCCACAAAGCAATTAAAAATAGTCAAAACAAAATATGTTTTGTAGGATCTTCCTCACTTGGGCATACCAGACTCTTAACTGGACTTTCTGCTGCTTCTATTCCACAGTGACATTGCCACTTTGCAGCTTCTGATCTATAAATGCTAAAATGCTCTTCAAAAGTGCATGGCATTTTGTACATAGAAATACAATAAATATATCTACACATAAATGTATACAAATATTCCTGCGAGGACACATGTGTCTTTCTAACTCTATATTTAATTATTAAGTGTGAATAAGATGAGAAAATTGTCCATTTAGTACCCCCTCCATAATCCTTCACATCCATACCAAAATTCAATCTCAAGAACATTTGCTTCTATTCCATCTGTGTTCTTTACTTCCAGTTTCTCAGTTTACTTCCTCACTGGATACCCAAATCTATAGCTCATTCTTCTCTCTTGCTTCATATCTATCTACACTCTTGCCAAATCTCATCTTCGAAACTTCTCTTGTACCCAATCCTCTTCTCCAGACCCTTTGAAAGCTTTTTACATCAGGCCTGAGGGTCATCCAGCCCCTTGAATAGACCCCAAGAAAGTGTTCTACAAATTTTGTCCTTTGAATGTATCTACATCTTTTTTCCCTGTAGATAAGTCAAGGCCATCAAGTGAGTTGCTCATTACAGTCAAGTTCTCAGAGAGCTAGAATGTGCAGGTCCCACTGTGCTTGTATCAAAACTGACAACTTGCTAGGATTCTGCTAGCTTCTGATTTACTGCCAGTTTCCTTCATGTCCATACCTCCTATATCCATACCATACACATGCCCCCACACACACACACACAAATGAAGACTGTACCAACTCCATATTGGTATATGAAAAGGTAGCTAAAAGATGTTGGTGACAGTTGACGGAGTCACTGCTGGTCTTATTGTTGACAAGTCCACCATCCACCAATGGTAGTACTTTTATAAAATGTGGAAGTTTCTTCTTTGGAACTTGGATGATTAGTACTAATTGGCAGCCTAATGTGATCTAGAATTACCCATGAGACAAACTCTAGATATATCTGTGAAGGAGTTTCTAGACTTGACTGGGGTGAGTCCACTCACTCTAGGTCTAGACGGGTACCATACTGTGAACTGGGATCCTGAACTGAATAAAGAGGAAAGAGTGAGCTGAGCAGCGTTCATCATCTTCCTTCTCTACTGCAGATGCAGTGTGACTGGCTGCCTCATGTTGCCCTGACCTCCTATCATCATAGAGAGTACATGCAAACTGACAACTAAGCTAGATTCTCCTTTGATAGGATGATGTTGTCAGGTATTTTGCCACTGCAATAAGAAAAAAAAAACGAATATATGCCCCAAATTCAGAATTTTGAAAACAGTTAAAGCCTTTAGACCCAGGAAACACACACACACACACACACACACACACACTCACACACTCACACACTTAATTGTGTTGCTAATTGCTCTTTCCCTCTACCGTATCATCTTCATTATTCATTACTTTTAGAGAAAATGTAGAAAAACATAATTCCCTGAAAGTCAATTTTCTGAAGGCCAACAAACTAAAATGACCACTTTGCTAAAATTTCAATCCACTCATTTACCAAAAGCTTATTTTTCAAAAATAAGTTCACAAAAAATTCCACCCAAGACTATTTTGATAAAAATATATTCATCAAAGAAGAAATAAGCAAAATTACATAATTTCCTTGTTCTTAACTCCTACAATCCACTACAAGTGTTTTGCAGTCTTATCAGGAGATTTGAAAACCTTAGACTGTACTTTTTATGATTCATATTAACTTCATTTGAAATCCAGTACATTTTATTATAGCCACTTCATCCACATGATGAAAAAGCAAACTCATTAACGTCGCCATGTTGGACATCACCTCGGTTTGATACACATCTCCAATGTGGAACACATCTCAAAGGTGTGAGTCATGTACAAAATGTTCTTTGAAACTGAGTTAGATAAACATTTCCATGAGTTATGATAATTACAAAAGGTAATATACTCTGTGGTGGATGTTTACATGAAAATGTCCCAATTGCTTACTAATTGTTTACTAAAGCTTTGATTAACATCAACACACATACAACACTTGTAATTCAAAACAGAACAAATGTGCATTTGAGATCAAAAGCACTGAAAATCCCAAGCTTACATAAACATTGCATAGTGACAGGAAAATGTTTGCCAAAACCAAGTTCAATCTCACTATAAATTCACAACGTCAGGATAGAGAATTGTAAATCTCTTCCAAAAGCAAAAACGATTCCTGCCCTTGACAATTGCCTAAATCTTCACGAGGAGAGACAAGAGGAAACTTTCTGCCAGTGAATGAACTGGTTAAATATAATAAATCGGGCATTTGATGACAGTCACCCAGGCATGCCGAGACAGCAGAACTCACTTGAGACCTGCTGCTAATTCTCATATTGTAACCTCTGCTGCCAGGAAACTGAGTTTCATCTTCAACATATGTGAGAGAGTTGGAAATGTGGGCAGTGGACTACCGTGACCTGATTTGGAAACTGACCTGACTGGAGTGACTGCGAAATAAATAACTACAGGACACACAGAAAAGCTGAGTTTGAGTAGGCCATATGCGCTGGTGGAGATGCACCAAGAGCAACCCAGAAATTCTGTGTGCTTATTAGAAAAATCATAAACAAGAATGAGGCTGACTATCATTAAATATCAACCCATCATAAACATGTATACCAGGGGAAGGCTTTAGTACACCTCTGAGCCTCATCCAGAGAAGGCTTCACCTTTCCCTCTGGTCTGAAGCACTAGGGCCCTTGTCATGGCTATACTCATGTCAGTAAAACACAGTCACTCAGACACATTCACCCCACAGCTGACTGTAGAAAGAAGAGGTCTACTGCCAGCAAATTTGGCGTACGGAGGAAGCAATGCTTAGGCAGTGGTGCTCAATTAACTATATCAGATTGTCCATGGAGGATCTGAACAGCCAGCTCCATGGACAAGTTTAAATGAAACAGGAAGTGAAGCTTTGCTGAGGGAAGTAATAATTAAAATGCTAACTATGGCTTTCCAAAAAATTAGTATTTGCTAGGGAAACATCAATAGAAGCCGAACTGATCCTGAAGAGTGTTTTCTTAAACCACAAAACTTGAAAAGCTGCGGTGACTGGTTCCACAAAACAATCCCAGAGAACTACAGGTTTGCCTCCTATTCTTTATGGTAAGACCTGTCAAGGGGCTAGTGAATTCTTCGAGATACAATATCTATCTAGAGTCTCTTGAAGACCAAGATAAGAGACAATACAGGTTCGATACATCTTTGGAATCTAAAGTTGACTAATACAGAGACTCACAACTGGCTAAAGTTCAGAGCATTAAGTGACTGCGGAATGCTCAACACTAAAGGAGATATCTATTTCACACACACACACACACACACACACACACACACACACACACGTCAGAATCAGGGACTCCAGAGCAGTGGGGAGATGTATTATAAAAGCTGGAGGAAGAGCTCACAGTCTGCATTCAGAAACTGACAGCTGCTGTGGTTGCCCATACAAGACCTGCACAAGACCTAGCCAATCAATTGTCCTGTGAAAATGAGGGAAGAGCTCACAAGACTTACCCCTAAGGTGCTTCCAGCAGTTGATGGTTGCTGGGGAAGTGGAATCAGTTTTGTAAACACATGTGTCCCATAGTAGGATGATCATGATCACACTTGAGTGGATGTCCCACACCCAGGTGCTAACTAGATTCAGTGATTTGTTCAATAAATAAAAGAGAGAGAGAGAGAAAGACAGAGAGAGAGAGAGAGAGAGAGAGAGAGAGAGAGAGAGACAGAGACAGAGAGAGACAGAGAGAGACAGAGAGAGAGACAGAGAGAGACAGAGAGAGACAGAGAGACAGAGACAGAGAGAGACAGAGAGAGAGAGACAGAGAGAGGGGGCATGAAGTTAGAGGGAATGTATTGGGGCTACAGTAGAAGTTAAGAAGAAAGGAAAAGGAAGGTAAGAGGTAGGTATGATTTAAATACATTGCATACAAATATAAAATTATAATACATACAGTTTAAATGGTTCACTTAATTTACTTGCCTTAGTGGGTTTTGCAATGATGTAATAAAGTGAGCCTGAGATCTTCCTGGATGGGGAGCAGGCTCTGAGATGCTGGGATGCTGCCTGCTGATGCAGCACGGGTCCCCAGCACCTACTATGACATCTAAACAACCACCCTAGGGATCAAGCCTGGCTCACGTGCCACAGAGAGGAAAACAGGAGCCAAAGGCACTGATTACTTCCCTAGGATACGTTGTTAGGAAGTAACCATCAATGATCTGTGATTACTTCCCAGCAATGTGACCACTGAAATCCAATGACTTCCTGTTAATTTGATGCCTGTGCTCAGTCTTACTTACCATAATTGAATTTAATGAAACACATTTATGAAACAATGAAACCACATTTATCTGGGTTTTGTTTACTTATTTCCCCTGGGCCTTTCCATTTCTAGGTAGTATGCTTCAACTTGTATTTTCACAAAAAATAAAATAAAAATAAAAAATAAAAAGCCACAAATCAAAATATTATTTTCTGATTACTTGATATTACTGAATGTTTTCAAATCTTCCTGCATACTTTAAATAGAAATTATTCAATTATTCAGGGCCCACTGTTATGTAATACTGAAAGATTGATAAAGAAGGAAGGGGAAGGAGAGATAAAGGAAAGGAATATTTTCTAAATAATAACAGGACTTGATATATATGCAGTGAGGAGAGAAAGCCAGGCTCAGCACTACGTGATGGTGGGCCTGTCTATGGGCTTATACTGACCCAGTCATAACCCCTTCAAACCCTATTCCCAGCTGAGAAACAAACATACAGCTAGAGCACAATCATCCAAAATGTTACCAGCAGTCACCATTGTGCCTGATTTGACTGAAGAAGTGCCTTGAAAGGAATCATCAAGTAGTACAGCATATGTCCAAAGACCTGTGTGTGTCAGGACGCTGTTCACCTTTTATTCCCAGCACTTGGCAGGCAGAAGCAGACAGATCTCTGTGAGTTCAAGTCCAGCCTGGTTTACATTTGGAGTTTCAAGCCAGTCAGGAAGCCTTAATGAGACTTTCTCAAAAAAATAATTAAAAATAAATAAGAAAATTGTAAAGGATTCACCATCGGAAAGTCTTTGTTAAACTAGTAGGACTGAAGTTTATGTGCATTATGTTTGGTTTTAAATTTGATTATTTATCTATGTTCAGAAGTCCAAGATCCAGGCTAAAAAGAAGGCACTTGCTGTTACTTTTTATTTTTTTTTAATAATTTTGAGGGACTGGAGAGATGATTTAGCAGATAAGAATGGGTGTTGCTGATGCCAGAGGTGATGACATCCTGTACTGGGGATGCAGAGGCAGACGCAGGCAGATCCCTGAGTTCAAAGCCAGCCTGGTCCACAGAGTGAGTTCCAGGACAGTCAGAATTATATGGAGAATCCCTGTCTCTAAAACCAAACAAATTTCAAAAAGAACCCTTGCTGCTCTTGCAGAGGACCCAGTTCAATTTCCAGCATCTACCTGGCAGCTCACAACCATCTGTAAATTCAATTTCAAGGGATCCAACACCCTCTTCTGTCGTTCTCAGAATATGATACACAGGCACACATGCATGCAAGCAAAATAAAACATATGCATAACATAAAATTTAAAAAAAAAACAAAATAAAACAAAACTGTGTTCATAAAATAAATTTTGGCTTTTAAACAAAAAAAATCTTTTTTGCAATAGTTTTCAAAAAGATATATAACTTCTCTTAGCTTTCCCCTTCATTTAAGGCTGCTTGAAAAAACCGTCTCTCGAGGGGAAAAATAGAGAGAAGGCTGGTTGAATCAGGTAACTTTTATTGAAACTGCTTCTTTTTTTGCTTTTTAGACAGTTCACTCCTCACTGTGTATAGTAATTCACTGCTCTAGACCCAGTATTTGAGAGGCAGAGGTAAGCTGGTCTCCATCAGTTCTAGGCCAGCTATAGCTACAAAATAGGACCTTCTCTCAAAAGATTAAATAAATAAAAAAGATATGCTGCTCCTCATCTTAACGTTGGTATAGGCACCCCTTCAAAACAAAGTCGATTTAATCTACTCCCCACTCCCCATAAGGTCTCACACAGCTCAGGCTGCTCTCAAACTCTCTTGTTGGTCAAGGCTGACCTTGAACTTCTGACCTGCCTGCTTTCACCTGAATGCTCAGATTACAGGATATACACATCTGCTTTCTGCGATGCTGGAGAATTGGACCCAGGGCTTCTTGCATATTGACTTTTCTGCTTTCTGAATGCCACGATTGACGCCTGCCCACCATCTCACCTCAATCACTATGCTCTATTTCTGGGTTTTCTTAAAAATGTGATGTTTTATGTTTATTTTCTGCTATCAGTGACAATCTGGGCCATGTCCTTTCCTCTGTATCCATTTCACTAGTTTGAAAACTAGAAGTGGAAACAGTGGACCCAAGTAAAACAAACCCAATGCCACTTCACAACTCAGCATCCCTTCTGGACCACCAGGAAGCCTGTGTGACCCTCCCTGCTTTTGGTCAGTGCTTATTGCCTATAATGGAGCTCCTGGTGGACAGTAAATCTTGAAACAACTCTGAACAGCTGTGTCTCTGGTGACTGTCCTAGCCATTCAGCTTTAGGCTGAAGGGAGACAGCTGCCAAGAGATGTCTCTTTGGGCTCTCTTCCTTCCACATACATGTTCATGAATAAGGCCACCCAGTGGACTCCCAGCAGCTGTCAGGAGGAGTCTAGAGTCTGTGATTGGATGAAAGGGGGAGGAGAGAAAGGGGATGTGTTTATACTGACTGGCAAGACTGAGGAAGGTCAGCTGGACACAGATTTCCATATCAACATTTGGGATCTCTGCCTTTGGGCCCTAAGAGATGGCTCCGTTGGGATGCACTTGTCTAATGTCATTGAGGTGTTGGGTTCAATCTCTACTACAACAAAGAAAAAAACAATGTAGGTCATCCAAGTGGCCCAGTAGGTTAACGTTCTTCTCACACAGGCCTGACTACCTAAATTCATTCCCACAAACGATGATGGAAGGGGAGAGACAACTTCAAAATGGTGCCCTGCCTTTCACATGAATACCATATTCACATGTACATCCTACACATATAAAATAACAAGAAATAAAAATGTTAAATGTATCATACTAAACGTGCATAAAGCTTTTACAAATTTAAATAGAAATTATATGGGCCCAGCAAGATAGCTCAAGGGGTAAAGGTACTTGCCAAGGAAGTGTGGTTTGCACATGTGCAAGTACACAGACCCCCCCCCCCCCACACACACATACACAGAGTGGGGAGAAGGCACCATAACAAATAGTTTTGTTTCTTTATTTTATTTTATTTTATTTTATTTTATTTTATTTTATTTTATTTTATTTTATTATTTTTGAGACAGGATCTTACTATGTAGCTTGGCTCTCCTGGGACTGGCCTCAAACTCAGAAAAATCCTCTTGCCTCTGCTTCCTGAGATCTAAGATGAAAGTCATGCATCACCATGTCCGGCTTGAGTTATAAGTTTTAAACACATCATCATTTGTTGTGAAACATACATTGTGGTGTGTCCTATTTTTATTTTTTACATTTATTTATTTATTCGTTTGTTTGTTTTTTAACTTATTTATTTATTTAAAAAGAAACTTGGGAGGGTGTATGTAGACATGTGCAAACACAGTTGCTACAGCATTCACATAAAGGCCAGAGACTGACCTTCAGTAGCAGAATCCCGCCTTCCACCATGGGAGATCAAAAGATAGAACTCAGGTGCCCAAGGTTGGTTTAGCAGCAGGTGCCTTTACCTACTGAGCAATCCTACCTGTCCATCAAATTTTGTTTTATTTTCCACTGCTACCCTTTTTAGCAAGTGATTTATTTCTTAATTAAGGATAGCTATAAACAAAATGAAACTAGCAAGCACACACCAACATGTTATGGCCTTTGTTTTATTTCACTCCAGCAGCTGATAAACTTGCCTTTTCTGAAGTTTTTCTGTGCTTTGTGAATGCTATACGTAATCATGACAATATCTAATAAAAATAGATGCCATCCCAGAAAGCCACAGTGGAGTTTAAACTTAGTTTAACAAAATCAACAACTCTCTCCGAAGACGGATGAACTACAGTCACGTGTTTCTAACAAAAGCCGTTTCTAGCCACCAGATAAACAAGTGTCTTCTTGACAGAGATGAATGATAGCGCATGTGCCAAAGCCAGTGGAAAATAGGGGCTGTCATCTAGAAAATGACAGAGCCATTTTGAGTCCCTCTAGACTAGCACTCCATCTTTGGCTGAGCAGTGCACTGTTAGCAGGCCGATTGCCAGCAAATCTGAAGCAGGAGGGAAGAGACCCATCTTTCTGAGAAGCTCAGAATCTTCAGATGCTCCAAGAAGCAGAACATAAATAATGATACACAGACTCCTGCAAGGTTTGTTCTGTGAGGTACCAACTAATGGAAAGAACTATCTAATACGTCAGCAAGAACATTCATCTGTTTGCCACGGATGCTCATCCATGTTCAAAAGGAACAGAAACTAGGGTCAGCAGATTGGCTTACACCACAAGTCATTCAAGATTTTCCTGCAGACAGGTACCTTGACACACCACAAGCTCTGCCACTCATCTTTATTAAAACAACTGAGTCTTTGGAAATTCATCTTCTTCACCAAATAAACAGTATCTAACTGCCCAGGCCACATCTAGGGAGAGGCTCTGAGATTAAAAAGATGATCCTGAGTACATTGAAACTGTCAAGATGAGTTTTCAAAAGTAACGTTGCCTATCGACAAAGGCCTTCCCAACCTCTCAGAGTCCACTAAGGGCCATCTCTTCACGACTGTGTTTAATGGCTAAGGAGAATATACTGCCCTCTGCCTGGTTCTCTGTCACGGATGGAGCACCACTGTCCCATTAATGACCTGAAACCTCATGGCACACCCCACACAGTGCTGAGCTAGTGCCTCCGGACTTGGGAATCTAGTGTGTGTGCAGATGGACTGTTGTCTGGTGGCCAGCTATTAGGGCTTATCTGATGTTCAGGATTCAACTCAGGCCTCATCATGCGGCAGTGATAACGGCCTCCACATCCAAAAGTGTACACCTCCAAGGGACTCCTAAGGATATGTCAATAGCTTTGCTGCAATGTAACACACAATAAAATTGTCTTCTACACAGTTTTTCCTAATTACTAAGGTTAGCGAGAGAGATGGGGATAAAGTGAAAAAGACTGTTTAAGTGTTCAGGAGCTAAGACTCATAAAGGAAATAGGCCACTCTCTCAGGGGAGAAATGACTGAGCAGTTAACAAAGGCTCTTTAATTTAAAGCTGGGCAGCATTACTGTGAATGACACAGAGGTCTTTGTCATACACTTCCTCCTACCACGACAAGAGATGTTGAAAAGGTATATCTAATTAATATCATCCGCCAAATAAAATCCACTTACATAGATGAAGCTAACTTCAGAAAGAAATGGTCTTCTGTTTGTTTTGCTGTTGCTGGCATGACTTGTCTGTAAGCCAAAGGATAAAAGGGACAGTCTCTATGTGGAGTTACCATTTGACTACAGGGCTGCTGGTCACATCCCAGGAAAGCCTCCCTTTGCCCCTTCTGCTTTTCCTGATGACATTCCTCACAAGAATCCTCCCCAGTGAAGAGTGATTGCTGCTCTTATAGCTTGGTTTTGCTAGCTCTGAAAGCCATTTTCAAGCTTGCTTTCAAACCCTGGATCACAGCTGATGCTTCAATCAGGAGTTCACACTACCAGGGAGCTGGCAGCTGGTTCTTAACTCTATGGAGGACACATAATCGCTTTCATGGTGCACAGTGGAACATAGCTTTCATTTCATCTGAGAAAGACTTCATCCTTCGTGAGTTTTTCTTGACAAAATATTAATCATGTCCCAGTCTCCTAGGGACAAGAACGTTGGGGGGGGGGATGTTGAAGTAAAGTGACCTTCACTTGTCAAAATGATTGGACTTTAAGAAACACAATAAGGGCTGCTGAGATGGCTCGGTGGGTCAAAGAAATTGCCACCAAGATTTCATGACCTGAGTTTAATTCCTGGGATTCATATGTTGGAGGGTGTGAATTGACTCCCACAGCTATCCATTGCTCTCTATTCTCTCTCTCTCTCTCTCTCTCTCTCTCTCTCTCTCTCTCTCTCTCTCTCTCTCACACACACACACACACACACACACACACACTTTTTTTAAAAAAAATTCTATTCATACATGGAAAATAAATATGAAAGAAAAGCATTTAGTGACCATTAGGAGGAAAAGTACTAGCAATGCCAAGCATTGTGACCCTTGTTTTTATCCACAGCTTAAATGAATATTCATTCCTCAGGTGAACTGGACTGTGACCTTGTGAACGAAGAACTGAAGATTTACTTTTATGTTTGTTCTCACAGTGCTGTGGCCATGTATCATGGAGGTCCATTCCCATCTCAGAGACAAGGGCTTGGAGAAAACTTGCCTTCTTTTCAATGTCAACTTCTTTTGACATTGTGACATCAAACATGCTAGTTGGGTGACAATTAGCATACCAAGTCATAACTTACTCAAATAGCATAAGCTTCCCTCCTATGACAGTATGACTATATCTAAACAATCCAAATGAGGCAGAGATGCCAAAAAATCACTTTGACCCCAATTATCCAGATAGTATTGTGGGGGTCACTTTGTGTACAAACTGCGTGTAATCTAGTTGTCTCCAACATAATCACCACCTTCCTGGAGAAACATCTTTAGACTCTGCCTCTTCCATCTGTAACCGAATCAGAGCTCAAGGCTTAAACATATTCAGCCAGCATCTTATAGTGGAGGATGAGCTTTAAACTCCCTATTTTCTGGGTGATTACTCACCATTAATGTTATGTGTAGCAGAAAATGAGCATTTTATGTACCACGTTTGTGAACATAGGTGTTTTTGATGAGAAATGGTTGTTTCACAGAGAAAGTGTAATAATTATCACATGCATAGGGCTATATCACCACATGTGAAACTAGAACAAAACTAACAATTATAAATAGCATCAATCAGGTAAGGTGGCACATGCCTATAATCGCAGTATAGGGAAGCTAAGTAGAGGATCAAGAGCCCTATGCCAGCCTGGGCTATATAGAAGTTTGGAGACATCTTTAACTTTCCTGTCTGAAACAGAAAGAAAGAAAAAAAGAAAGACAAAGGAAGGAAGAAAGGAAGGAAGGAAGGAAGGAAGGAAGGAAGGAAGGAAGGAAGGAAGGGGAATGGAAGGAAAAGAAAAACAACTAGTTACACATTTTTTACATTAAATAAGTGAAAATATAATCAGAAAGTTTAGAATCTCAGTTTTATTGAATTAAAATTAAAGTCTGGAAATTTGCCACACAACCATCGGAATATGTCTAATACTAGAGAATTACTAAAAATTAAAAGGCTTAAGATGGCTTAGGTGTGTGTGTGTGTGTGTGTGTATAACGCTTTCCCAGTGTGCACATATCCCTTGGTTCCATCCCAACCCCACATAAACTAGGTAAGGAGGCACACACCTGTACTCCTAGCATTCAGAAGAGTAAAAAGGTCAAAGACATCCTTGGCTACCACCTGAGTTCCAGGCCAGCCTGGGCTACATGAGACCATGCCTCAAATAAATCAAAGGAAATTAAGTGAAACATGAACTGGACGGAGTTGATGGAGGATGGATGTGCAGTCTGTGTCACCTACAGTCACAGGCAGGGAAGTTGCAGGGGCAAAGCCATTTGCCAACCTCTAAGCCCAGGGCCTATCTGAAGTTCACCTCTGACTTTCGTGAACAAGAGTCTTAAATCGGTAGCAGATTCATTATGGAACACAGCTCATCTCCCTTAGTAGTGTCGGCACTGTTGAGAGTTTGCTTCCGTTTACATTACTGAGGAAACGGAGCCTTATGTAATCTTGAGTGGACAGAAACCAACAACGCGAGCTTCCCCGCCCATGTTTAGTCAGGGAACAGCACGGGAGTCAACAACAGCCTCATATTTCTTTTCCTTTGGCCATTCTTTCATAAACTAGAAACTCGTCTTCCAAAGTCAAATCACTTATATATAATATAATAAATGTTACCTTTTTTTTTTAACCAGTTTAATTGGGCCTCACAAAAGGATTGTCTTAGAAACACCAAATGTGACTGGTTCGACACACTTGAGAGAACAACTTTCAAACTCCCAGTCTGTCCTCAGCTTGGAACTGATTTTCACAGGAAGTTACTGTAGGCAGCTGAAGGAGGTACATGGACAGACAGAAAAAAGGTGAAGATTCTGACTGAGCAAATTCTGATGTTCCAAAGGAATGGTGCTGGCTAACAACCCTCTGAGGGTGGGGAAAAATGAGAAAGTTGGAGAGGTTCACAAACTGTAATTAGTCCCATTAAAATCCCTTCAACTGGGTTTCTGTGTTATTTCCAGAATGGGGCATTTAGGAGGAAACTCACCACACCTCTTTTTGGTCAGCATTACTGGGTGCTAAAAGCAAACTATGCTTACAGGTCTCATGCTGTCAAATTTGCTTTTTCAAAACAAAGATTTCCCAACATTGTTTGTTGTCCAGGATATTTCATCCCACTTTAAGAGACCCAGACTTCAAAGTGAAGGAAGTGAATTTGGGGCCTGGGAGCCTCAGGGCAGAGCCTAACAACATAGAAAAGTACTAGTGTGTGCGTGTGCATGTGTGTGATTTGTTTACAGAATTGGTTATCTACATACAGCTTTGAAAGCACACAAATATCTTTTAAAAGAAAAGCAGATACGTTTATCACTTCATAAAACGTTTGGCCGACCAATCACCTTTTATCAGTTGTGTACGTGCTGACCATTTAGCCAGTGCAGCGTGACCCATAACCCTTGAGCACTCATGCTAACAGGGGCTTTTTCTCTAAGAGGCACCTGCTGTGAGCCTCCCTATAAATACTGAGTGCCTGAAGCAAATCACAGATGTTTTATGCACTAGAAAGACCAACAGGAAGCAATCACTGATTACAGAAGAGACTGAAACTGGGAGGAGAGGAGAAAGGACAGGAAGTGGGGAGGGGAAAGGAGGGGAAGCAGGGAGGGAGAGGACTGATAACAAGATACCCTTTACTAATGGAAGGTGTCTGGAAGAATGGATTTTAATCAAAAAATGAATGCAGCTTTTCTAAGTGGCTGAGTGTGATCACCCACTCATTAGCTCTTCTTGTCTGGTAAGTCAGGAATCCAGTATTCTAGTCATGATTTTATGGCTCCCAAATTTTATGGAACAAGTGACCCATAATTTTGTTTTAAAAAAAAGAAAAAAAGAAAGAAAGAAAGAACATATATACATACATATATATATATATATATATATATATATGTATATTCTTACAATTATTCACTTAGTTATTAAGAGCAGTGGAGGTACACATATGTGTGAGTGCTGAGACACTCATGTGGGCATCAGAGAAGAGCGTTGTGGAGCCAGTTCTTTCTGGGAATGGAACTCAGCTACTTAAGCTTAGTACCAAATGACTTTACCCGTCATCCATTTAGCCAGCCCCAAGTGATTTTATTTTGTTTAGGCTGGCTTCAAACTCACAGAGGTTCCCTTGCCTCTGCCACCTGAATGCCAGGATTCAAGGCAAGAGCCACCACATCCCTGGGCGCTGATTTTTTTTTTTAAAGCGTGAACATGAATGCTTTAATTTTCTCTGCAAATTTGTCTTAGCCAAAGACCACTGGCCTCTGAGTCCCCATCAGCTAAGTGTTTCCTGCTGTAGTCAATACAAATAATAGAAGGAAAGCATGTGGAGGCTATCTTATTTTTACACCATCTTATTTCAGTTTGTTTTCAGAATATGTTGAAGCCAAAAATAATACTATTTTATAGCCTTCTAAGTGGGGGAAAAAAAAAAAGAAAACACTTCTCCATTCTTGATTTTTCCCAACAATGTTACCTTTCCAGAGAAGCCAAAGATGGCTGTTTTCCAGGGAGTGTTTACACTTAACACATTTACATATTAAGTCACGCTTGCTCTACCTCTAAATGACTCCTCTAATAACTACATTTTACCTTATAATCATATTTAATAATCTACCCCTAAAGAATTCTTCAGAGCGCTGGGTGTTGGATTTTTTTTCATTTTTATTTTAATATTTGACAGTTTCTCTGTAGAACGGAAAGAGCATTTGAAATAATATTGGATATTTTGCCAAGTCTGTCAAAGGAGTAACACTTGCACGTTTGCAGCTCTGCCTCATTAAAATTGTATTCTAATTCTGTCTTAACTCGGTCTCTGTGTTTCATAAGTCATTGCCTGCTCATTACTTGTAGTGTGGGAGATGAAATTTATTCAATCCTGATAGCTGAGATAAAGAATTGAAAGGCAGGCAGCTGGGAAAGATGAAATTAGCCTATTTTAGTGCTTGCGGGCTAGAATTTTGCACAGCCACTGGTTATACCATGTGTCATATCACACCAGTGACATTATCTGTGTTTGCTTTGTAGATTCTGTTAATATGACATTCTTAAAATGAAAATACAGAAAATCTCTTCCCTTTTTCCTCCTTTTGTCTTGGCATTGAAATGCCAATGAGTATTTGAGTTGATAGAGGAGGGGAACATGGCTTACTATAATTATAGAATCATTAAAATAGCCCAATGGAGATGAATTGCTTCCCTGTGTTAGAGTCTGTGTGGTGTCTCCTAGGGAATAAAACTCTAGTGGCAAAGAGTGAACGTCAGACTCTCGGAACAGTTGGTGGGGAAGTGGATTTACAATATAGTCTGCCTTACAAGCAATTTCACATGGAATACAGGAGGGAACTATGCTTTCTAACCTAAATACTCCATCTCAAGCTTTAAATGTCACAAGAACACACCATGGAATTCCTAATTTCGAATAGAGAACACTATTTGAAGAAAATTGGCTGAAATCACAGTGCTTTTTTACTATCAAACTGAGCTGTAAAAAAATTATATGGTCTAATTACTAAACTCGCTTATTTTTGACTACTTTGATTGTGAACAGATATTGTCATTAGCTAGCTAATTAAATTGACTGCAATAACAAGCAGTGATTCGGGGAAACATGTTCTAAATCATTCTCCATGAGGAAGCAAACCTTCAGTTGATCTGTGTTTGTGAATACATCTGCTGAGGGGCTTCAGTGGGAAAGCATGGATGTTCATTCCTATTAGAGATGCAAGGGATTGTTGATCCTCTAATTCTGAGTGGAAATGATGGACCTGGATATGGGCTTAAGGACAAATATCTTTTGTTTGGTTTTTGGTTTGTTTGTTTTCTTTATTTTTCTGGAGACAGGTTTTCTCTGTGTAGCCCTGGCTGTCCTGAAACTCTCTCTGTAGACCAGGCTGGCCTGGAACTCACTAAGATCTGCCCACCCATGCCCATGTTATGATTAAGGGTGCATGTGCTACTACTACCCAGTAGTACTGATGCTTTTTTTTTTATTGAAAGAATATATAGAAAAAAAAAAACACCACACACACACACACACACTTTTTCCGGACTGTGTTTGTAAGATTTAGGCTAGGCTTAACCATCTGTGAGTACAGAGTCATGCCCAACTCAGAAACATGGCAAATAATATATTTGAATTTCAATAGATAAAACTGCTCTGAGTATTGTGTGGAATAGGTAAGCAAATCTGTTGATCTCCCTCTGGTGCAATATTGCAAAATAGTTTATGTGACTAATAAGTGAAGTAGGGAAGAAGCATTGGAACACAGCCATAAACAAGCTTGCCTGTGACAGAGGTATGATAGGGTAGCCATGGTGAGACTGGAAAAAAGAGCTTCTTGAGCTCATTTGGCACAAAGGTTTTTAAATTTTACTTCATACCCACCCACACCCATTTTAATAATTGGTTCATCATCTTTGTCATGCTTATCCTATTAACATTTAATAAACCTTCCAGCAGAAAAGAAGGTCAAGTTAAAATGTAGGGCTAAAGAGAAAATCAATAGACAACACAATGCTTAGCTATGGTATGATTTAATACCTTTTCAATAAGGGATTACACCATACACAAAGCTGGCCGCATATAAACACATTATGTAAGTAGGTACCTGATCCCCAAATTGATATGAACATAAACAGATGCCATACCCTTTGCTTCTGAATATGTGCATCTGGCTTTCAAAAGATGCAGCCATCTTGTACTGTAACAAATATTCCCAGATCACTCCAGTTCTGTCTTCAGCCTTTTGATCCATTCCAGGCAATGAGCTTTAACATATATCCAAGTACTGTGGCTGACACACTGTCAAACAAGAAAATGAAAACTGTAATAATACTGTATAGAGTGATTTGTTCCTCAAAGACAATTATTTTTGATGCTGTTTGAATCTCTCTGTACAATTTCAACTTTGAAATTGTAACTTAAAACTCAGAAATGCAGAATGAAGGCCTGGCTGCCTCAAGGAACACCCCCAAGAATATGTATCATAAAGTCTTGTAAAAGGGCTAAGGTGATAGCTCAGAAATAAGAAAATCTACTGCTCTTGCAGAGGACCTGAATTTAATTCCCAGAACCCATGCAGCAGTCACAACCATCTTTAACTCGACTTCTTAAAGATCCAATGCTTTCCTCTGCCTCATTGGAAACCAGGCATGTATGTGGTACACACACACACACACACACACACACACACACACACACACACAGAGAGAGAGGCAAAATACATATACATAAAACAAAATTAAATATATTTAAATCTATTTCATTTCATGTTAGCCAGTTGTTCCTGATTGAAGAACAAACAATATCCAAAATACATTTGAGCAACAACCTGGCTCTCTTATCAGCGCAAGACCCTCTTGTGGTCATCAGTCTTAGGGATAAAACTCCCTTCGTGAGGTTACAGTTTCTGTCTGTCCATTAGGTTGGTCATTGCATGGTGGTCAAAATCTACTCAACAGCAATAGCTAGTATGGTCAATGACAAGAAATTTGGTTGTGTTAGTAGGGTTTTTTTGTTTTATTCTTGTTGTTGGTTTTTGGTTTGTTTGTTTGTTTTTGGTAGCCTTATTCTACTTTGACCAGTCACTGAACACTGCATATTTTAAAGGGAACATGCCATTTCCTGTGTTCCTACCATACCCAGTCATTTGTGAATCAGATCTGCAGAAATCAAATCTTTGGGAATATGGATAGTTCATTGGTTGGTTTCAACATTATCTTCACAGTAGGCACACCTATATTCCCTCCCACTAACATTAGAACATGCTACTTAAGCTAAAACATATCTATCTCTTATTACCCACGAGACCTTCAAAGAACATTTGCTCTATAAATATTTCTCCTTGAACAAGTTTTTGTTTTTTAAACATTTGACTAATTCTACTACATAACTGATCCATTTCAATTATTTTCTAATACTCCTAAATCCAAAGATTTTTCTCAATTTGAAAATTCTAACTAAGCATCAAACCTAATTGGCCATGGTCTGTGAACATAAACAGCATCTTAGAGTAGATATTGACTCAGGATTCTTGAATAAAGGACCTTTTCTTCTAAGGCAATGTCTGTGCCATATACTCTTTAGGGTTTAATATTCAATGTATTCAACTATACTTTCTTATCTTGATTATCATCATCATCATTACTATTATTATTGTTGTTGTTCTTTTGCTTCTTTTTATTCTTCTTCCTCCTCCTTCTTCCCCCTTCCTCTCACTCTCTCTTTTACTAATATGTCTTTGTACTTCTCAGATATTAGCTCATGTACAAAACAAACATATTCGAGGACATGAGGTAACCAGATGTCCAATGAGCACACCAAAAGCATATTTTGACAAAATAAGACTCAATTGAAAAGCATAGTTCCAGACTGATTAATAAGAAAGCTCAAAAATAGGTACAATTATTGTTATCACATAAAAATGAAAAAAAAATAAGTGAGGGATCATATAGAACTCATGAAACAAGTAAGGAAACCAATAAAATGTTAAGCTGGTTTAAAGCAGAATTCAAGAATGGGCCTTGGACAGGCTAGCAAATGTTTCTTCTACATTGGGGGAGCCAAGCTGCACCTCAAAAAGTTAGAAATGGTTTGAATGTATAAGGCAACTAAAATTTTTTAAGTCCTTTTATATGTCAGCATTTTTAATTTACTTCAGAGAGCAGTATTCTTTCCAAAATTACAAAAACCAATAAAGTAATCTCTGGAGACTGATCTGTGCTAGAAACAAAATCAAGATTTGTTGAGTTTCTTTGATTCAATGTGTGATGTTTGATCTTTTATTAAATGTTTACCTATATTTAAAAGCAATCATTCATTCATGCAACCAATATTGTTTCTCATCTACTGCACATACCTGAACATGTTCTCAGTAGGGTAAATAGTTCAGTTAACAAAACAGATCTTATCATTTTATATTCTAATAGAAAAGTATGTAATTAAATCAATATAAAGGTATGTTCAATATTTAGAGCTACAATAAGAAAAAATGTAAGGTAGCTAGAAGAAGACAGAGCAAAGGTACTTTATTAAGGATAAGTATCATGGCACATGCCTACAATCCTAATAAATTCTTGGCAGCCTGGGGCCGAGGGTTCACTGCAAATTTGAGGGAGGCTGTCCAGATTTACAACAGCAAATCTCAAGTCCACTGGTACTACATAAAACACCTTGTCTCAAGCCAGATGATGGTGGCACTCATCTTTAACCAAGCACTGGGCAGTCATAGGCAAGCAGATGTTTGTGAGTTAGAACCCAGCCTGGTCTACAGAGCAAGTTACAGGACAGCCAGGGCAACACAGAAAAACCCTGTCGCCAAACACAAAGCAAAACAAAATAAAAAGATAGCCTGTCTCAAGGAACAAACACAAGCCAAATATTAATTAAACTTCTTACACATGTGTGATGCATCTTCTTGCAATTTTGACATGTCTTTCTTGGTAACTATTTTCAGAAAGTAATCAAATAGAATTTAACAAGTACATACACAATTAAAAATAAACACAAGTCCCCTAGGAAGGGAGGTAGAAAAGAGAAGGCACATGTGCAAAGACCCTTTGTCTGGTTTGTGGTGATCCAGTGCTGAGTTCCTTGACAATCATCAGAGTCATTAGGATCATACCCAACAAAGATAAACAGTGTGATTTCCAATCCCCTCCCCCCATTATTGCTTTTCCTTCTTGCACTGAGCCATGAACTGCTCTTTAAAGGCTGTAACCTGTGACTATGGAGCCCAGAACACATCAAATTTCTGTGACACAATATTAAGAGTCTGTGAATTTCAGGAGAATGCGTAGGATGTAACAAGGATTATGGAGGAAACAAAATGACCCTCGTTTGTGTATTTCCCTGGCATCCTTGGTTAGAATCTTCCATCAGATTTGAACAAAGATTGTGGAAACTCTTTGGAAAGAACGCCTGTTTGCCCTCCAGAACTCCCAGTTCACAGGCAAGCCTGCATGCAAGTCCTTTCTTTAGACTTTTTCTCACTCCGCCCTACTTAGAATCCTTCATTTCCTCCTATTTCTCAGCTTCCTCTCTCACAGTTTCTATTTCTCCTCAAACAATTGCGGGAAAGGAAGAGAAAAGAAAGCCCATTCAGTTCCAATCTCAGAAAGCACCGAGCAGTCAGTTTCCTGGTTTGCTGAGGTTGAGGACGCTGCTGTTGCTAGGCTGTCCTGCCTTCTTTTTTTCTTTGTTTCTTTTTCATTTTTTCTTTTCCTTTCTCTCTTTCTCTCTCTCTCTCTCTCTCTCTCTCTCTCTCTCTCTCTCTTTCTTTCTTTCTTTCTTTCTTTCTTCTTTTTTTTTAAAATGAGACTTGAAAGGTTTTTGCTTTTTAAGACATTTTTATCCAGCGTTCCCCATCCTTCTGTGGCTCCCTGCTGAGAAAGCTGCAGTGTGATTCTGAAGTATTTATGTGAACATTGCTGAGTTCATCTTGCATTATTTAGAGACACAAAGGAAAATTCCTGGCATAGTGTGCTACGGGCACACTCAGTGCCAGTAAGGGAAAAAAAATTGTAAAATATTGTTTTCTCATTCTGTGTATGAGGTCTTCCTGAGTCAAATTAATCTAACTAAATTCTGCCCTAGTACAGACTGAATGGTTTATGTGTAATTGTCTAAAACAGTCACTTTGCTTGGTATTTGTTTAATAAAGTTGGGGGTGGGGGTGGGGAGACTACTCCACAAAGGAAGAAGGAAGACATAGCAATCACCATTCAATTAGGCCTAAAGGCAGCCCGTTTGGTTTCTCTCCTCACCCAGTAAGTAAAGTCTTACCCTTTGACTCACCCTCTTTATGGAAATAAATGGAAGATTGAATAACCCGGGGCTGTTCTTTTGGAACTATGCCTCGAAGAAGATTCTAGCACATGGGGAATTTTGGTAGGAACTGATTACAGAAGCACTTACCACATTATTTTTCTTGTGGTTAAAGCTCTAGTTTGGAAAAAGACAAAAGGGCAAGAAATTGCAGAGAGGGGCCTGTTTCTGGGTGAATGAAGAGCTAATGAAGATTCCATTGGTTCCACAAGCCAGGGAAAGATTCCCACAGTCCTGAACAAGCTGTTTCTCAGCCAGTCATTTCTAAGTCTTTGTTTCCCCACTTTGGAATTCTGACTACAGCCATGTTACCAAGCCAACTGGGCTTACTACAAAGACCCACAGAAGCTCTTTTTATCACAAGATCAAGACAACAATTGTGTGCCTACAAGAAAAGAACAAGGAAAACCATCCAACAAGCATTAAAAAGAACAATTCTAGAGATAGTTGCCTTTGAACTCCAATAATAGGCAACATTCAATCGGGAGACTTGAATTCCACCTTAAAAGAATTCATTACCAGTTGCCTTGCCTGGTAATTGCAAGAGCCCGCTGGCAAGTCTTCCACCAAGGCCAGCATTCCTCTTGTTAAATGTAATATTTTGCAGTGGTGTTGAATCCAATGCCCTGCTCACATTGTAAACTGACGTTTACAGACTTGGTTTTTGTGAGTCATAGAGTTCAATTAGGAAACAGAAGAGACCTAAATTTTGCCTTGGCTTCACCACGGACTTCAGAAAATGGAGTATTGTTTTTTAAAAAGCTTGTTCTGAAATACCACTTCCTGGCTGGGGCAGGGTTCTGGTCACATAGATAGGACTGTAGACTTGTGTAATGTCCAGATGAGAAGAAAGGGTAGCCAATCAGGGCAGTCTCTTTGTTTCCTTTAGCTGTGACTTGTAAGCAAGTTTAGTTCCATGTGGAGGAAAATCAGAATTTTCATCACACACAAACACTTCATTTTCTAATGCGAAGTTGATGGAAGCCACTCTAAACAGATACAATGAGTATCATATTTGTAGAATGTGGGTGCTTTGAATGTTTCTGGAAATGCCTTCTGGGGGTCAATCATTCCTTATCCTAAAAGCCACATAAGTACTGGTTTGTATGCATTGTTTTGAATGTGTACTCTATTTTTTTTTCTTTTTCCATGTAGATGTCTAAAGAACTACATTTCCAATCTACTATTCTGCATGTGCATTTTATAGAAAAATTGAATGGGTCTTATCTTTGACCACAATCTGAAATTACTTGCCTAGACCCAGATAGTTTATTTTAATTCAATGAAAATTCTTTGCTGCCTCTAGGAAGCTTGTCAGATAAATAAATAAGTAAATAGATACTCACTGATAAATTACTGTGTAGGCTTTTTATTTTTAAGTTAAATTTAAGTTGTCTTTATGTGCATACTAATAATACTGAAAATATTTGCTTTTTTAATTACAATTGGAGAAAGGACACAACTTGCAGAAGTCAGTGCTCTCCTTCTACCATGTAAGCCCCAAAACTCAAACTCAAGATTGTCAGGCTTAGCAATAAGCCCTGTATCCACTGAGCTATCATAGTGGCCCTGAGTTAATTAATTAGCTAGCTAATTAATTAATATTGTGTGTGTGTGTGTGTGTGCTCGAGTACATGTTAGCGCTAAAAGTTAACGTGGAGATCTATTTTATTTTTACATTTAAACTGCCCTAGGTAGTAAGCTTCATAAATTTTGCATGCTATTTTTTTCTTACTTGTAAATAATCACCTTTAGTAATTTGCTATAAAAATCAGATTATTGTGAAAAAATCCTTATGTATTTTAGGGTCTTTCTTTGAACACCAGTGGTTCGTAAAGAATAGAAATGACTTAATTGTTATCCAGCAACAAATAGTTCTTACTTAAAGATTGTATTATTATATTCTTGGAGCAAAAACAAAAGCAGCCCTTATTGTGAAACTAGACTTCCCCCAGGCCCTTCTAGCAGGACCTGTCCCTGAAGTGGAGACCAGTCTTTTTTTCCCCATCCCCACCAAACCAACCAACCAACCAACCAACAAATAAACAAACAGACTCTGGTGGACTGAAGACAGCCAGATAACCACATAGCAAAATACTTGGAGCGGGTTCAAGCCCCATTAAAGCCTCTGCAGCAACAGAGGAGAAAAACTAAGAGGAAATTCTTTTAAAAAGAAAAAGACAAACTTTAAAAAGACTTAAAAAGGATTATTGGTAAGATCCGCATACTTCAGATGCCAGGACTCTTATCTAATTCCATGTACAAATTAAAGTCAAAGTGGATTACGGAATGAAATATAAGATCTGATCCTATGAAAATAGCTAAGGGAAGAGAGTCTATTGATAACTGTTGGGTAATATATTGTGAAGAACACAGGCAAATAAAGCAGAGTTGGACAGGACTACTTAAGAATAAAAATCATTTGCAGAGCAGTAGACAAAATCAATAGAGGGAAAGAGCAACCTAAGAACAGAAAAAAAAATTGCAAAATGGAGTTAATATCCCAAACATGAAAGGAGCCCAGATAACCCCTTAGTAAGAAAATAAATAACTTGGTATTAAAACAAGCTCCCTGAGCTGCAGGAGACCTTGTTTTAAAATAAATAAATTAATAGCAAACATTAACATAGGGAATCCGAGATATCAAAGCCAGTGGATCTGCTAATGGAAGTCCTGCATGTTTGGCAACATACAAAGCCTTAATGATACAGAAACTCCTACATCCAAAGCATTGTCCCCAAGTTCTCAAACTAATACGAGTTTATAGCAGAAATCAAAAATGAACATGATTGTAAAAAGAAAGGGTTTCAAAGAACATTCTAGTTTAGTAACATACATAAACAGAGGAATATTTTTAGCCCTAAAGAAATAATTGAAATTCTGATACATATCACAAATAAGAATGAGCCTCGACAGCAATACTATTATGTAAAAATAAAATACAACATTCATGAAGAAGCCTACATTGTGTGGTTACATGTGTCTCATCACCAAGAACAATCACATTTAGATGCAGAAAGCAGAGCAGGGATTACCTGTGACTTTTGGGGAAAGTAGGGAGGAAAATGGCAGATACTGTTTGAATGATTAAGATGTAGGTTGACTCAAAGGTCTCTCTGGTTTTGATCCACTCTCACACCCGAGAATGATTCATAGTATCTTACCTGTTTACACTATGCTCTGTGTATGTCTGAGATCTACAGAGATCACGAAGATGGAAAGCAAGGGCAAGATCCTCGTAACTTCCCATCCATATTATTTGTCAAAGTAGTTCAGCTAAATGTTCAGTAAACTGAGGTGCCATGTTTGGGATAGTTTGATCTTAATCCTATCAATGCTGAAGAACAAAGTTTTTCTACACCGGTAGTACGTGACACAGAATGTCCTAGCCGATGATAAAGGTGCTTAGAAAGAGAGAGAGAACAAAACTCAAAAAGAAGTGATGGAGAGCTAAGAGGAGAGATGGAAGAGCAGATGAACGACGTGGAACAAAAATTCTTGAAAGGCTTGAAGTAGAGAGCTAATTCTGAGAAGGGATGCAACTGTCCATGGACATGAATGAAGAAGCCTCTTTCTGCCATGTCCCTACTTTCTTCCTTTGTCAGTGAACACTATTGTGGATTGGGATGTGGAGGAATATGAGAGACTGGATGGATATCAAGGGAAGTTATTTTGGCCAAGCGTCTTAGATGATGCCATGTAGGCAAGATGAAAACAAGACTGAGGAGTAGGTTCCAGCAAGAGCAGAGGAGAACCTCCATGAGGTGCAGCAACTGGGCAGGTCTCTAGGGGAAGGAAGACAATTCCTAGCATCCATCCAGAGCAAAATGTGGCTTGATTAGATTAGGCAAGTGGCTCCAGGAAGGGAAATGTAGAGGTAGTGGGGATCGGGCAATCACTGACAGGTAACAGTGGGCGTCTGGGCAGATGGCTCAGTGGTAAAACTGCTGGCTGTGCATTTGTGAGACCCTGAGTCTGGGTTACCCGTGCTCACATAAAAACTTGACAAGGCAGTCCAGTACTAGAAGGAAATAGTTGAGACAGTGTTCCCAGGACTGGCTGAGTAGTCTGTCTAAAACTGAAAGAGTGAGCTCTGGGGTCACTGAGAGATCCTGACTCATGACAAGACAGCAGAGGAAGACGCTAGACATTGATCTGTCCTTGCTCACAAATACTCAGTGATGACAATACCTTGATATACATGTGTACACCATGCATACAGACACACAAAGAAAGAGGGAGGGGAGGAGAAGGAGGAGAAGAATAATGAGGAAAAGGAAGGAAGAAAGCAAGGAAGGAAGGAAGGAAAAAAGGAAGGAAAAAGAAAGAAAGAAAGAGAAAGAGAAAGAGAGAAAGGGAGAAAGAGAGAAAGGGAGAGAGAGAGAGAGAGAGAGAGAGAGAGAGAGAGAGAGAGAGAGAGGCTGGAGAGATGGCTCAGAGGTTAAGAGCACTGATTGCTCTTCCAGAGGTCCTGAGTTCAATTCCCAGCAACCACATGGTGGCTCACAACCATCTGTCATGGGATCATATGCTCTCTTCTGGTGTGTCTGAAGACAGCTACAATGTACTCATATGCATTAAATAAACAAATCTTTAAAAAAAAAAGGAGGAAGAGAGGGAGAGAGAGACAGAGAGAGAGAGAGAGAAAGAGAGAGAGGGAGAGAGAACAATGAACTATTAATCTGGTAGGTAAAGGAAAAGATGAAGAAAATGGAAAATATAACAGATGAAGCAAAAGTATTAGGTTGATATTTAGGTGTTAGGTGTTGATTTATTCCTATGTTGAATATGATGACACACTGGTCTGTAAGTGATACAGGCAAATTAGAGGGTCCTTAATAAGAGTGATGGAAGCTTTCTTCCAGGTGAACTTAACTCTGGGGACTGGGGTCCCAAATCTCAGCAGCTGCCAAAGTCATTCAGGTCAGTGGCTTCTCAGTTCTTTGTCTCCTGAACTCAAAGGATAAGTTTCCCAGACAAAAAGAAAAATTACTATAAATCTATAGAAGAGATCTAAAGAGAAAGCAAGCAAAACAGAGCTCCTGTATAGCAAGGACAGGGCCCAATAGAAGGGTTGCCATCCAACTGGCAAGCTGTGAACTTTTTAGAGGATTTACGACTGAAGCTAGGGAGAGACATCGAGAGCTGAGTCAGTCAGTCTAGTCAGCCTATCCATAAGGGCTCCACTGGCCTCTCAGGTTCAGTCATGCCTCTGCTGTATCTTCCATGCAGGGAAGCAGGTCTGTCTGGGTGGTGAGAAAAGAAAAAAAAAAGGAAGGGGGCAAGAAGCCAGAGTAGGTAGTGCAGCCTCTCTCAGCAGGACAGAACCAAGAATATGTTCAGCTTCTAAACAAAAACAAGAGGCAGTCTGCTGCTTTCTACATCCCTGCCCTGAGCTGCCTGACCAGATTCCCTCTCCTGTTCTGCATATTAGGTTTGAAAATGTTAGCAACAAAGAAAAAGAAATATGTTATAAAGAACCTCCCCAAACACTTCTCTGGTTCATCCATGGCACACTAGCACCTTTGCACTTTGAAGTAGTTTATACACACACTTACACTTGGGCACATGCACACACAGAGACACACACAGATACACCATCCTTTCTCTCTGTGTGTGTCTTTTTCTCTCATACACACACACACAAACACACACACCCTGTCTTTATCTCTCTCTGCTGTGTCTCTGTCTTACACACACACCATCCTGTCTTTGTCTGTCTCTGTTGTGTCTCTGTCTTAAACACACACAGAGAGACACACAAATACACACACACCTGTCACAAACAAGGCTTTAGAAGGTTCAGTTAAACTTGAACCTCAAAGTGCTCTCGTGCAGACAAGCTCCATGTACCTCAGCCCTGAAGACCCAAGGAGGGCTGTGTAGCTCTTTGCTTTCCAAGTGACTGATGAAAAGAGCCTTGGCAGTGCTCCACTCCAGCGGGCAAATAGTGTGCTGACTAGTTACCTTGCACTAACTCTAGCTGGATGAAAACAAATGACTTTCAGAAAACTAATTCTGTCTCAAACTCTTTGGCAGGAACAGCAAACGGCTTCCTTGTGTTCCAGAGCAGAGTGGAAGCAATACCAAGTGGTAGATGGGGCCTGTTCACTGTTTCTCCCAAGTTCAAAGAGAACTGTTTGCTAGAACAAAATTCTCAAACTTAAAAAAAAAAAAGGGATTCTTATCATTCATTTAGCTTAATAACACAACACGTATATTTGTCAATCAAATTAGAATTACTGTCAGCCCGTAATGCATTTTCGTTTAGCCAATATCAGTCAGTCCTGATTTATTTGCTTAATACAAAATCTAATTGAGTTTCAGGCTGCTTTCCTCT
>NW_021604719.1:11785255-11812755 GCF_004785775.1 Grammomys surdaster | reverse complement strand
ATAAAACCTGCCTACCTTGGTAGCCTGGCTAAGTGAATAGAGACTCTTTATTCCAATCTAGTGTTGTCTCTTACATCAATTACACACTATTCAGTAAATGTATATCTATAGCTCTGTGTGTGCATGGGATACTGGAAAAATGCTTGCTAAAGGGCTACCACAGAGTTCATGTTTTCTCTAAGTGGACTGAGAAAGTCTGAATTGATAGACTGACAAACCAGACCAGTCTTCAGTGGAGACTTCATTGGGCTAGAACTGTTGGGATCGGGTCTGGGAGGGAAAGCTACAGGATTCATCAGGAAGGTGAAAGGCTGAATCCCGATCAGGAAAACAGGAGCTTGAGACACTGAGTCTGTTCCAGGTGCAAAGGGATGAGGAGGTGGGCCGGCAGGGAGTGTACTGATGTGCTGTGTCGATATCAGAGATTACAGAGGAGTCAGGAAGTCCTTGTTTGGAGACTGCAGGTAGTGGATGTTGAGTCATGAATTTAATGTTGGATAGCCACCACTTTATGGGGGTAGGTAAAGTTCCTTGGTCTAGTGTGCCTAGTAAATTCTTGGGCCTGGATTCCCTGATAGGATTTTAATACGCTCACATACCTCTACAGTTTCAATTCTATTCTATAAACTTATAGGGTGGCTCACTTTGTGTCCCCAGTAATAAGTCTATCAGTCTGCGCTGGAGGATGCTGGACAGATGATATAATTTTGGGTTCCACCCATGGGCTTCGGTCATCCTGCTCACTTCCCTTAAAATGGACTCAAAAGCTGCCTTGTGAAGTGGGGTTTCCAAAGACAGTGTACAACCTAAATAACACACATACGTACAATATGTAGTAACTTAGAGTAGGGAGTAGCCTGATCTCAGCAGTCATGCATGTTTCTTTATAGTACTCTGGTTTCTGAGAAATATCCTGACTTCTTTGAAGACATAAACAAATTTGTAGTTTTAAAAGCACCAATGGTCAGGGAGTATGGCTCAGTGGGATAGCACATGCCTGGTAAATAGCAAGACTCTGGGTTACACCACCTGATGTGCTTATAAAAAGATAAGGAGATACAAAATATCTTCTATAGGTGTGTGGTGAGGTATGGGAGAAAGGGATGTCTCAGCAGGCCCATGTTGTGGCATCCCCTCTTCCTCTGAGACCAGCCACGTGAATAAAGTTTATTCAGGGCATGGAGAGGGGAGTTAAGAGGGTAGAAGAGGCAGAGAGAGGGAGAGAAAGGGAGAGAGTAGAGAAGTAGAGACCAGCCATGAGCATGTGGAGAGAGGAGAAAGGGAATGAGGAAGGGGGGAGGGGACAGAAGGATCAAGAGAGAGCAAGAGTGCAAGAGATCTTTGAGGGGGCAAGCAGCCCTGTTTATGGTGGGCCAGACCTACCTGGCTGTTACCACTTAACTGTGGGGGTGGAGTTTAGACAGAATGCTAACTCCACCAGCACAGCAAAAATAAATTCATGATGCATGTAATAATGCAAAGACTCTCTCCTTGACCATGTCCAGCTCCTGGATGCTTTGTTTTTAATTAAACCCTGTCCTTGTGCATGTCCTCCTTGAAACTCTGGCTTTAGCAAGAATCCACACAGATCTATTCAGGCTGCATCTCTAACCTTCAATAACTAATTGATACTGGGGAAATCAAAATTCCCTCTTAGGGGTCTAAATCTGGTTTAAACAAGCAAGCCAACAAACAAACACACACAAAACAGATTTTACAAAGAGACTGAAAAGGAAGCATAAAGACTTTTTTTTTTTTTTTTTTTTTTAGAATTTAAAAGAAAATCCCAGGGCAGGCAAGCTGTATGTCCTTGGCAGCTGCTGGGAGAAGGAAATGAGAAAAGAGTGAATGAAACACGCCTTTGAGTTAGGCTGGCGTGGAGATGGCTGTAAAGCACAATGGTAGGCAGCCACTTAGCAGTGGGGGAGGAGGATGGGGGGAGTAAAGAAATAGTAAAGTTCAAAGTATTAGGGAAAGCATGCTTAGGAAAGAGCTGGAAGGAAAGGAAAAGTTACACTTTCTGAGTGGTTACAAAAACTGGGCAGACTTACAAAGCTGCATCCCTTAGGCTCTGTAAAAGGCTACACGAAGAGCAGCAATTCCCAGAAAGAAAAACACATTATCTCATTAGGGGGGATAATTATTCCCCCCATCTCTTTAGGATGGCTTCAGGTGAATCTGCAATCCTGGGAGGGTAATTAACCTACACAATTGGAATGTTAGATCTCTAGAGCAGGCCAGAGATTCCAGTCTCTTGACCAGAAGGAACCCATTTTCCCTGTAGCATAAACACCCAGAATTTCTCATCCACTGTATCACTATCTCTCAGATGGCTTTTATCACCTTGGCTGAATTTCACAAGATTCCAGTTGGACTGATCTTCTTGCAAGATTTACTTTGCAGCCACAGCAATGGTAGTACACCCCTCCCCCACAAGCTCCTCCCCCTCAGCCATCTCTCTTTGAGCTGTACTCTGAAACTGGGGGACACAGAGGCCTCTGAGAGTGATACAGGCCTTTCCTCTAACCCCCATGTGGGCTTTCACTCAGCAGATAGGCTACTGGAAGTTTATGGTCAAACAACCCTTCCACTGAATCAACTGGCTTCCAGATTATATCTGGAAAATTCATAGAAAACAGAGAGTGAGTTCCAGAAAGCAGTTTAGTATGGATTCAAAGGTGGGAACTTGAGAGAAAGAAGTTAGAATTCCATACTTCAGGAGTGGGAAATTCCAGAAAAGGGCTTACCACTGAGACAGTAGTCATAGGACTGATGACTTCTCATAGGACTTAGGATGGAGATTTCAGTGGGACAGGGGAGTGGTCAGTCAAGTTGGCCTATCCAAGGTGAATCCAGGTGTCTCTCACTTATGTTGATGCAGTTTCCACAAACAGATACTCATTTATAAGAAGAGATAAGAACGATTTGGAACCACAACTTCCTTATGGCATTCCTGGCCTTCAACAAGAACAAAAAGTACTGACTGAGGACACTTTCAAAACTGCTGTTTGGGGCTGGTGAGATAGCTCAGCGGTTAAGAGCATGGCCTGCTCTTCCAGAGATCATGAGTTCAAATCCCAGCAACCATATGGTGGCTCAAAACCATCTGTAATGAGATCTGATGCCCTAATATGGGTGTCTGAAGACAGCTACAGAGGGACAGAGGGAGAAGGGGTTAGAGGAGAACTGCTGCTTTTACAATGGGATCCCTTTCCACCTTCTGTTCTCATGACCCCAGGGCACCCAACCCTTGTATCCAGAGTCACACAGAGCTAGGACCAATTTCTGCATAATTGTTTTAACAAGCAACAGGATACAGTTTGGTTTTTAAGACTATAAAAAAAACCTTTAGGCAAAGTTAATGCAGGAGCCTATTTGAAAGTTGCTGAGGGTTCACAAATCAGTGCAGCCCTCAGAGCTAGAGATGCAGAAATCTCTACCTTAGCAATGTGAGCAAAGGGCTTTTACAGCTTCACTTGGGAAGGAAGGTAGACTTCACTTGATTGGCTGGTAGCTAAACATTGGACATGTGTGGGTGGAAGTAGGTGGAAGTTCTTTCCTAAGTTCTTCACATTATATGTCTAGGCATTTCTCACTCAAATCAAGTTGACAATCAAGGTTGGTAATCACAGACAGGAAATTAACTCTCTTTACAGCCACAGAATGTCAATTTGTCCTGAAACTGAATGCAAAAATAACCCTTATGGTTTTACGGAGCATGTGATTGCTGGCATTGCGTGAAGCAGTAATTAAATGTGTAACGTAGGGAGACAGGTCTTGACAACATTTTCCTGCAAAACAAACCCTTGAGATTATTTCATGAATTTTACGTCTGAAGAATAAACTGTCCTAAGTGCGTGACGTAATTTCTCAGGAGCCAATTTCTTTGGCATGGGCCTGCCAAAGATACAATCCTCAATCGCTTTTTTATTCTATCAAAACAGAAAAGCACAGGTTAATTGACTCTAGAAAGGACTGTCTCAACTACACAACTTCATGTGATTCTCATAACTTTTCAGAATGAGAAGAAGAATGAAGGCACCAAGGAAAGCTACTTAGAATAGGACAGCACTGGAGCAGAACATTCCGAGGCTTGATAGTTCAGATCCTAATGACCTCAAATCACACATGGCCATTATTCTTGTTAGCGTTACAAACAGAAAGGACCAGAACTGTGTAAGTATCAACTTAACACCAACAACTTAACAGAGTTCCTATAGTGATGAAAAAACAAAAAACACAATTGTTTTGTGCCTTGAAACTTTTCACCTCGGGGAATCTGTAATCTACTAGGCAAATTGGAATTTCTTATTTATTTAAGGAACACCTAGCTATTGTTTTGCCTTGCCTTGTCTTCTTTGAGAGTCCTGGGCATACATTTTGTTGCTTGATTGATAAAAGAAATGCTTTGTATCCCTTCTAAAGCTGTAGTCAGAATGAAAGAGGAGAGTCTCAAGTAAGCTCTCTTTTATCTGTTGACAGTGTTCAAAACATGATTGTCTAGAATGTGGAATCTCAAGATATCAGGTATTTCAAGAACAAGAGGCGATGAGAGGCCTCTCTAACCTATCTCTCTTCTCCTGAGGCAAGCCATAGCTCTTCATGTGAGAGCTGTCCTTTGTATAAGCAGGAGAATGGAAGGATTCTGTATCACCTCTGAATCTGGAGGGATGCTGGCGATATGGGAACTCAAAGGAAGGACTTGCTAAGTTTCCTCTAGTTATTCCCATCAGCTCAGCTCTCTTGTCTATCACATATTCCCATGACTTTCTGTTCTCTGTCAAACCTGACATACATATGAGCACGTGCTTGTGTAATCCTTGCACTGGGGAGATTGGACCAGGAAAACAGAAAGTTCAATGGCATCCCGGGTTACATAATGAGACTCTGTCGCAAAAGTTCATCCTCGACCGTTTCTTTGACTCATCATTTCTCTTAGAGGGCTCTTGCTTGACATAAAACATACCGGTATTATTAAAACTAATAACAAATTAATATGCTTTTCTTTCTTCTCCTCAGTCCTGTTTCTCTTGTATTAATCTTTATTCTGTTTGTCTAATTGATAGGCTTCTATCCAGAGAACCTATGGTGACAGGAGAATAAAGTGTCTTTCACTCATACTGTCAACACTCGTCAGTGATGCTTCTTTTCTGGGAAGAAAGGGATGTCAGGTAATGAGTGAGCAATGCTTGTTTCAGAATTGGTATTGTTTGTTCTGATGTGCTACGTTGTGTTTTCTTTGGGTTTTGAAGTGCTCGAAAGGAATCCAGGGCCTGCAGCCAGCTCTTCTTTTATGTATTTTGTCTTTACAAAGCACACTTGTGTTAGGTATGCAACTCTTCACCAAGATTGCCCTGGACCTGTGTCCAGGGAAGATGTTGAAGGGTGTGTCACAGACTAGAATCCACAAGACATTAGAAAAGAGTAGAGTAGTTTGGGGGTTTGTTGAGCTATGACAATGCTATTTTCCTCACTCATTTTAATAAGTGATCCACTTTATCTCAGCCGCTGAGTTGAACCGAAATGTAACACATCCAATCAGAAAACTTCCTTAGGGATTCATCTAATCTCCTGGGTAAAGATGTGCTTTAGATGAGACCATATGTGACTTTAGGCAAGCCTCCAGCCAGTATCCACTGTATAGTCTTAGTCAGTTCATGCTGCTAGGTCAGAATCCCACAGACTGAATGGCTGACAAACAAGTGAAATGTATTCTCACAGTTCCAGAGGCTGAAACATCCAGGATGGAAGTACTAGCAGATTAGATATGGGGTGAGAGCCTGCCTCCTCCTAAGTCTTCTCTCTGATTCTTCATTCCAATATGACTGAAGTGTCTAAGGAGGTCTCTTCCATAAGGACATTGGTGACTCCTGACTAATCCCATGCCATTGGAGCTACACGTGGGTTTAGGGAACATTAACACTTTATTGCATAGTCCTACTGATTTGAATAGATCACACACACACACACACACACACACAAAAAAAAAAAAAAAAAAAAAAACTATAGGGAAAGATTTTGATGTCCTAACAGTCTGGGCTCCAACATACACTGATGTTTATGTGATGATGATGAGAAAAGTACAGAAGAAACAATGGCATTCTTAGTTGCATGCCAGATGAAAAAACTGAAATCCATGCAAAGGATCCACAAGGCTGAATCTGTATTCATCCTGGCACAGCTCAGAGATTCATTGCATGGACTGTATTAAAGAAGGCTATAAGATTGTGGTATCATAAAATAAAAAGAAGGAGTGGGATGGTAGCTCTGTTAGTGGCGTTCTAGCCTCATGTTTGGGGAGCGCTGAGACTGACACCCAGCATCACATCAAAGGGTCATGGAAGAATACACCTATCATCTTAAATAAGCTTAATGTCAAAGACTTTGTCTTTTAAAAAGAAGAAAAGGAAAAGAAACAAAAGAAGGAAAGAGGAAGGATATGAGAAGAGAAAGATACACTGACTAGACAAAGATATTGGCTCTAAAGTGTAGAGAGACTCCAAATGGAAAGCAACAAAAGCAGAGAACCTAATGTCTGGAGATTAATACCACCATTCAAGTGACAAAAACAGCAAGGAAAAGCCTGAGACTGTAGCAGAGGCATCACTGTGGTCACATTGAAGCAATAGTACATAGGAAAAGTACAAGGTAGGTGACAGCATAAGACAGTGTAAGGAAAAGGAGAGAGTCCATCAAGTAAGGAATAGATAGATAGATAGATAGATAGATAGATAGATGATAGATCGATCGATCAATGGGAGATAGATAGATGATAGGCAGGCAGGCAGGCAGACAGACAGACAGACAGACAGACAGACAGAGATGGATGATAGATAGATAGATAGATAGATAGATAGATAGATAGATAGATAGAAGATGGATGGATGGATGGATGGATGGATGGATGGACAGACGGGCAGACAGACAGATCTCAAATTGATTCTACACAAGAATCATAGGCTTTGGGGTCTTCAGGAGGTTTTTACATGGAAATACCATGTTTAGTAGAATAAATCAATGGTATGTATGTTCCAAAACCATCAGTATATGTCTTAAGTTGTGGCTAGTACCAAACTCTATATATCATATCTAGCCTATAGACTCTATCTACAGCAAAAAAATTTTAAATTTTGATATAAAAGCCAGGCATTGGTGGCACACACCTTTAATCCTAGTACTCAGATGCAGAGGCAGGCAGATCTCTGAGTTTGAGGCCAGCATGGTCTACAGGGTGAATTTTAGTATGTAGCCATGGATACACAGAGATACCCTGTCTTGGAAAACAAAACAAAACAGAAACATTAGACATGGCAGGACATTGATATTTGCAGCTGATAATCACATAATTATCATATACTAGAATCTAGGTTATATGGCCTCTCTAACTGCCGTAGAGCAAATAGACTATACATCACAGTCATGTAGAATCAAGGGTTGACTCAAGTCCTGGGGATAACCTAGCAGGATAGTACAAGACTTCATCATGCAATTCAGAATGGTACAAAATTTTAAAACTCCATAGACTATTTCTGAAAATAATCATTAATATTTTCAAAGCATGATTGACCTTGAATAGCATAAACTCTAGGCAAGAGGCAGGGAGATTGTTCGTACTTTTAGCCTGCCACAGAGTGGGTAACTTAAATAGCAAACATTTATTTCCATATAGATCTAGAAGTCAGAAATTCAGCACAGGATAGCCTTAGGGTTGTTTTCAGATGAAACATCTCTTTAAAGTCAGTGGATGGTTGCCTTCCAGCTGTGTCCTCATATGTTCCATCCTTGGTAAAAGCAGGGGCGGAGGGAGATCTCCTGCATCTCCTACACTTCTCATGTAAAATCCATTCCTACTGAATGAGGAGAGTCCCATCTCATGACATCATTTATTAAAGGCTTTATTTAAGTCTATAGTCACAGTCAATGATAGGGCTTCAGCAATACATTTTGTGAGGATACACTTCAGTTCAAACAAGAGAACTAAGGCCTCCGGACCTACATGAGTGAACCTAAAGGCAGCAGGATGGGGATTGTCACTCTACTTCATTCCTCTCAGAGCTGAAAGGTGATCATCCGTCTCCACAGTTTTTGCATGGCCTGTGAATAAGAAATTCTTGAGCAGACATGATGGAATATATCCCTAATCTCAGAACCCGTGTATCTTGAGAGAGATTCTGAGACTGGGAACAACATGATCTACATAGCAAGAACTGCCTCAAATGAAAAACAGGAGCAAGACTTTGTTGCAAGATTGAAACCCAAACCCCTTTCTTCTGCTTTCCAATGAATAGCCTTGATTCATCCTATAGTCCAGTAACTATGTAACCAAAATACATTCATTACATACACCTACACTTTTGAAATTTCCAATGATAATAATTTCTGGAATAAAGTTTCAAGCACTGTGGGGGGTTTCTTTCTGTCTCTTTCTTTGGTATGTTTGGGGGGGCATGTATACACATACATCTGAAGGTACACAATGTCTATCCATGTGCATACAGAGGACAGAGGAGGATATTGGGTGTTCTGTTCTACTACTCTCTGCATTACTCCCTAGAGTCAGGGTGTCTCCTTCAACTTGGAGTTAATCTGGCAGCCAGCAAGCCTCATAAATTCTCCTGTCTTTACCCTACTGTGGGACTGCGTAAGGGTATTCTGGGTCATGGCTGGGTAGTTGCCTAGAACCCTGAGACTCTGCGTGAGAACCAGCAGGAGTTCGGTGCTCCCCAAGAACCCAGGGTCCTGAAAAGCAGTCTAGTCTCCATAGAATTACATTGTTTAGTCATGAAGGCCAGCCATTACAGCTCCTCCCAAAGTGCACAGGTAGAGGATGTGCCTAGAGGCCTCAGGGCCTAGGGATTTACATACTAATGAAGGCCAGAGGGCGGAGCAACTTAAGCATGCCTTCCCAGATCCTCCTCTGATCCTCCCACTTTCTCCCTTCCTACATAACTCGGGACTGCCCTGAGTTTTATGGGGGTACTTCCAGATTCATCCACCATCTGCCATGACAATAAACCCTTTTGGAACCAAGGACTTCCTCGTGTCATTGAGGCCTGCCACCAAAGCCTACAGGCTGCTGGAACCTTAGACGTTCCTCCTGCATGTGTAACCCGCCGTAGCATGGAAACCCACTGGGACTTCACAGCTGTGGCCAATATTTTCCCCACACCCTGCCACAGCACTGAAGTTACAGACACATGTAGACATTCAGTTTTATCACATGGGTGCTGGGGAGTTGAACTGAGATATGTATGTTTGTGCATCAACTGGTCTTACCCACTGAGGTAGTATATGAGGACTGACCATCATAAACCTAGCTGATTTAAAACAATCACATTGCTTCAGACTTAGGCTATTGCTGCATATTTTAATTCTTCAGAAGACATGGGGTGGAGATATGAATGGTGTACACTGCATTGTAGTAGGATCATAAAATATTGTGATGTTTTGTGTAACTGGGGGTGGAGGAGAAGGACCAAAATTCCCTGCTTGGTGGATTTTTCTATAAGAACAAGTCAAAGACCATAGATAAATCAATTTTAATGTATGCCAATAATTTGAGTTATGTGGAGCTCAAAATTCTGTCCAGCCCCATAATTAATGAATATTTATTTACCATTCTTGAGTTTTCCTCTTTTAACAGTTGGTTATTATTTGTGGGCAGAATGTCTTCTAGTTGGACTAGAGGTACATAAACTAATTCCAAGTTAAGCAAAAGAGACTCTCCTAGAGTGGACACAAATCTCAGCAGTGAAGGTAGGGTTCCTCGATTTGACAGAATAGAATGCTGAGTGGAAACATTTTAGACATCTAAAGGCCATGACTCAACAGCAACTGTCTTCAGGATGTCACATTTGTTACCCATCACAGCCAATATCCCACTAGAAAGAATCCCACCAGCAAGACAAGCCAGATGCTCCCTCGATGGAAACTTCTCCCACCATTGTGCATGAAAGGGGAATGAGCAATTTTAAGGATGTTTGAGGTGCTGTTGAGAACCAAAATGAGGATGGCCCAATTGGTTAGGGAAAATTTATGTCTCCATAGGAGTATCTGCCTGAAATATGCTTTAAAATTGACTAGAGGAAAGCCAGAGTATTGCCACTGACAAAGTCAGAGTTTGACCTTGCTTGTTTGTGCCATGACTGACCTCAAAGAAGATCCTCAATCTGATTATTATGAGACTCAAACAGAGAAATCAAGGTGCTATAGAAAGGCAGAAGCATAACCTAGCCACAGGCCAGTGCTTGTCCACTTTGAAAGACTTGTAAGCCTGATCCCTGCCTGTGTCCTGTGACCTGGTAGCATGTTTATGATTTCCTTTGTTCTATGTCCACAGACCTCTTCATAAATCCAGGTTGTTCCACAAGACCATACCTATAACAACAATGTCTTGATTTTATTAGTAAAATAGCAGCTGTCTTGAGGAATGTAGATGTGACACTCTACACAACTCTTCGCTAATCTTTGATGTCCAGGCATTGTAGCCTCAGCCATAACCGTGAGGCTCCATGCCAGGCTCACTCTAATGGTTTCAGGGATGACTAGAGATCCTGATATAATCAAGAGAAATCCAACTAGGATAGAGCCCGCTTTCAGCTTTGTTTGTTTGGGCATTGAAGGCTGGTCTGCTTCTGAGATCGCTCTCTTAAAGACTACATGGGGGAAAGCCAAGTGGTTTTGGACACTACTTCCCAAGTCGGCAGCTGCTCTGCACTCCCAGTCAATCCCAATTTGCCACTTGGCTGGTAGCTGATGAACAGCTTATATGAGTCTTTGATGGCACCAGAGTGTATTCGCTAATTCACCCCTTGGCTTCTCAAGCTCTGGGCAGATATCTCATGCCCCAGAAGGTTGGCATGCCTGCAAAAATGCTTGTTTTAAGAAAAAAAGAGTATTTGGTTGGAAGTCTAGAGTCCAGTTTCAGGTCGGAACTGTCTGTAATTACAAATATCATGCAGAAAAAGTCATGTGAAGTTTCTAGGCTTTGGTGTTTTGTGCTTTGTTGTTGGCAACACTTTATTATATATGTTTTAAATGTATACAAAATTAGTAAAGGAAAGGAAAAAAATTAAAATCATAATCCCATTACATTTTGAATTGCGATGTAATTATATTGCTTCCCTGTTTGCCTTTAGTTTTAACAAGGTTCAAATTAAAATGAATTTTCATTCATTACTCCTGACCTTGTCTTCTATGTTTGTTTCCTCCAAATTGAGATGGAAGGAGAATGGCTTGCTCTCTGTGGTCTCAGAAAATAGATGAAAGTTACATTAGTTCTCACCAAGACTAGAGAAAAATCTGTAGGATAAAGTTGGCTTGACTTTATGTATATTCCTATAAACAACCATAAGACATGCACCAAGATTAACTTAGGTAGTATAGTTTTTTTTTGTTCCATTTTTGGTGCCTTATCTAGGGTAAGCTGATGTTTGTTCCTATCTCCCCTGAACAAGTTCCACAGTACAATCCTTTCCCCCCAAAACAAGGTCTAGCAGAACACAAAAGGGTTAAAGTTACAATGAAGGCTGAAACACACAACTGGAACTGATCTTAGTCTAGACCCCTTTGCCCCATCTTGTATGCGAAAGTGCACCTTCCTGCTGAAATGACATTTGTATGTTCTATATGAAGGATGAGAAGACAAACAACCAAGTTAGTTCAAGCTTGCTCCTTTCAGAAGCCAGTGGCACCGAGGAGGAGGCAAAGGCCATGGTGCTAGTCAGGAGCCTGCAGTGAAACAAGAAGATAGCTTCATTGGCAAGCGCAGCAGGCTACAGAAAAGGCTTGCTCTCTTGAACCTAAGCCAGGCTGAGCATCACAAGCTAGTGCCAGAGAGACTGAGGTTGGGGAAATGAGCATTAGCTCAATAGCTGCTGCAGTATGGAATAAGGAAGCTGGACATGGAAAATGTATATGGATTATGGAGGGATGAATGAGAAAGTTTCTCCCAAGCATGAGACTGTGTCAAGCATTGCTCTTCGACAAAATAATTGATACAAGTGATGATATATATTTTTTTCATGCTACACTGGGCCTTGCTGACATTTCTATTTTTTAAGTATTGCCTTAAACACCTAAGACCAGCTGTCTTGGTCCTTCAATGGTCCCTGCAATGGATCTTCAAAGATCATGTCCCTTAAAAGTTCCCATTTATAATACAGACTCTTCCGTGGTTTATGGATGTGTAGAAACTATGCAGCAGGGTAGTAAAATTAGCAACTTAAAGGTTTTGAAAAAGGGATACTTTGCATGAATTCAAAGGGGCAGTCCCCAAAACCATGTGGTTGTTGAAGAAAATCCCCAATGCTACAGGTGGGCCAACTCCCTATGAAGTGGTAATCAGAGAGGCCCAACAAGCCATAAAGAATCTCTCTCTCTCTCTCTCTCTCTCTCTCTCTCTCTCTCTCTGTCTCTCTCTCTCTCTTTCTTTCCTGATTGTGAAGGGAATATGACCAGCTGTGGAAATAAAGCTTTTCTTCTGTAAGTTGACTTTGTCACAGTAGTGAGACAACTAATATAAGACCTTAAAAAGAAACAAAAGACATAGGCAGTTCAACGACATTAGGAATCAACTACCGTGCATTCAAGGCCTGCTTGTGGACACCGGCAAACACTGCCATTTTCTGTAACTGGTAGAGTAACACTAAAACATAAATTTGTTTTTTAAAAAAGTTTGGCAATGTGACTCAGTTAGTCAAGTGCTGCCCTAGTATGAACAAGGTCCTAGCTTTGATACCTAGCACCACACAAAACAGAATTGGTAGGGTAGCCTACAATCACAGCATTCTGGAGGGAGAAGTTGGCGAATCAGGAATTCAAGCCATATAGCCCCTCTGAGGCCAGCCCTGGACTATATGAGACCTTGTATCTTAAAACCAAAAATCATTATTGATTACTTATCAATTACCAACAAGCCTTTATACATCATCTGAGATGTTTTGGCAGAAGACTCCTATGTTGGGTTCCAGTGGCTAATAGCAGTATATACACAAATGCTTAACGTGGAAGAAATTTATTTTCTTACAATTCTGGAAGCCAGAAATCTAAAATTCAGGAATTAATAGAGGACCCGAAGGAATTCTGCCTCTTGCCTCTTCTATTTTCTTCAAGTGACAATTGTCAGTTCTTGGCTTGTAACTTAATCTCATTGTCTCAGCCTTTGTTTTCACATTTCTTTCTCTGTTCTGTCCTTTCTATGTATCTCTGAGGTATAACGGCCCAAAGACCTGTCTTTGGCATCAAGGGCTGCTTGAAGTATTAGAACAAAGTTATCCTTTCATGAACTTTAAGAGTGTCTCCAATGATCTTTTTTTCTAACAAAAATAACACTAACATGCTCTAGATATTGGGAGTGGGACATATTTGGGGGATAGGAGGTGGGGGATGGAAGGTTAAGTCACCACTCAACACAATGCCACATGAACCTGTAAGTCAAGAAGAAAAAAAGTATAGGAGGGGAAATCTATGTTCTCTGTAGTTGAATTCTAGATGAATAGAAAGTAAATATATGTTTCTAATACAAAAATCACGGTGAACAAAAGAGAAGAAAGCTTAGCCAATGTCAAAAAGGCAAAACAGAGTTGGGGATATAGCTGGGTTGGTTAGACTGTTTGCATACCATCACTGTGTCACCAGGGCTAAGTGGTACATTCTTTTAATCTCAGCACTTAGGAGGAAGAGCAAGGAGGACCAAATGTTTAAGACCCTGGAAAATTTGAGGATACTACCTTGGTATACAGTATATATACTGTGTTTAAACCTAAATGGCCGAACAAAGACAGCATTTTTTTGTCTCTGGAATGCTAAGAATGAAGGTGAGACTTTCTTCAGTGGTTCATTTATTTTTTATTTGATATTTTAATGTATTATTTGTTTATTGTTTATGAGTTGGTATATATCATTACTTCAATTTATTATTTATTTGTTGATAATTTTTTAAAAGGTAAGTAGAGAAAAACTTGAAGTCATTAGGATGTTGAATTTGTATCCTTGATCCAAACTATATTGAATCTGAAGGGGTAGAGATGAATGTACCTTAAAGAAAAAATTTTTTTGAGACATTCTTAAGGTAGGATAGAAAATGTCCCTAAATGGAATATCTTGGACCATCAGCATGGCTCAGTGGGAAAGATATCACCAAGCCTGACCACATGAGTTAAATCTCTAAATCCAAATGAAATAGAAGAACAAGGTCCAAAGAGGGTAGATGGATCAGGGCCTACCTGTAAAAACAGTGAAGTGAGATCCAGGGGCACCCTGGAGGCCTCCAGAAATCACATGGCAGAAGGAAAGAACCAGCTTCAAAAGTTGTTCTCTGACATTATACACACAGTGACATGTGTGTGCTAACACACATATACAAAACCCTCACCTCACCCTCACAAAATAAATAAATATAAAAATAAATACATAAAAAGAACTTTTTGAAACAAAATTTTATGCAACATTTCTTTTTTTTTTTTTGGTTTTTCGAGACAGGGTTTCTCTGTATAGCCCGGGCTGTCCTGGAACTCACTCTGTAGACCAGGCTGGCCTCGAACTCAGAAATCCGCCTGCCTCTGCCTCCCGAGTGCTGGGATTAAAGGCGTGCGCCACCACCGCCCGGCTTATGCAACATTTCTATTCTCAGTGATTCTAGATAAACAAAGTGGCTGTAATTTTGTGACTAAAGTATAAGCTATTATTATTCCAAAATGATTGAATATATGCCATTTTAAACTAAGCCCAAGATAAATGACCCATATTTTAAGTTATTTACATTTAAAAACTGACAATAATCTTGAACCATCACTAAATCCTGTGGCTAAAAGACTGATGGCAAACATTCTAAATACCATTGAATTGAATGCAATGAAATTTGTTATACACCATGATATTTAGGGACATATGAGCATTTTAAATGTGCTCCTGATTCAGTAAAATTAAGTCTTGCTATCTTCAGTTGATGAATCACATCATCACAGTACCAGGAAACCTTTGGGGAGCCATTTATTCCTGGATCTAAATCAAGTATGTTCTCTGATGCTGAAAAATATTTTGGTAGACCAGATGACTGAACCATCCTTGTCAGATCTGCCAAATGAATTATGACAAAAATTGAATACCTTGGGCCCTCTGGTAGTATAACCTGAAAGAAAAAGAAAAATATCTAGGATTTTAGTTGCTGATGTTATGCAGACAATTGCCGTACCTGGTGATGAATCTTAATTGAAGCTGAAGATTCTTAAATTCTTTTATACTGGAAGTTAGCAAACAAAGTATCTACATCAATTATTCTGCATGTTTCTTAAAGAGGAATATAGTCAAAGCTGGTGCACAAAATAATTTTACGTCTTTCAGAGATTCTCCATGTAGTTTAGATTGGCCCAGAACTCTCTGTGTTGCCCAGGGTGATTTCAGACTCCCTGCAGCAACTCTCTTGTCCCAGTTTTCAGAGTGCCAGGATTACAGAAACTTAAGAGAGAGAAGATCATAAAGGCTAATGACTACTGAGTTCAAATTCCAATTCAAAGTCAGTCCTGACTGGGTGTGGGTCTTCCTTTCTTCCTGTCTTTCTTCCTTCCTTTCTTCTTCTTTCTTTTGTTCCTTCTTTGTTCTTTCTTTCATTCTGAATGGGTGTTGAGAATTTTGAACATAGGGTCTTATGCAGATGTTTTAGCAATGATCAGGGCTTACATCTTGTCTTTTAAGGTAGAATGATTGTATGTATTCATGAGATTGTTGGAAAAAAGTAAAGGTACAGAGTGTATGACATTCTATAAGCACACTAAGTACACACACTTTCTCCCTACTCCCTCCCTCCCCACTCTCTCAGATAGATAGATAGATAGATAGATAGATAGATAGATAGATAGATAGACAGATAGGTATTCATTCATTATTATCTGCCAATATCAGGTGTCTTAGTTACTTTTTCTATTGCTGTGAAGAAACACCATGACCACAGAAGCTTATAAAAAGAAAGTATCGAATTCTAGGCTTGCTTAGTGTATCAGCGTATATGACCATCATGGCAGGTAGCCAGGCAAGCCCACTCGCAACAACACCATACCCCTACTCATCCTAATACAACTCCACCAACTAGTAACCAAGCATTCAAATATATGAATGTTTGGGGGTTCATTTTCATTCAAACCACATCAACCTTCCTTTAAAATTGCTAACTTAAGGAAGTATACAGAAAATATAGAAATCCAATCATATACAAATTAATAGCCTTATAGCCAACTAGAAAATATGTAAACTCTATAATCATGTTTAAAAACAAAAGCAGTAAAATAATGTAAACATGTTTTAACCATAGCAACAAAATCAATGAGACAAGCTGACCATATTTGTTGGTCTAAACACTTTAATTCTTCTAATAATGTGTAAAAAATAGTTACTAGAAATTAGAAATTTGTTGTGAGGTACTGGCACATGCCTTTAATCCAAGAACTCAGGAGGCAGAGGTAGATGGATCTCCTGAGTTTGAAGCCTGATTAGTCTACAGAGCAACATCCAGTACAGCCAGGAATACACAGAGAAACTCTGTCTCAAAAAACAAACAAACAAACAAACAAACAAACAAACAGACAAAAACCAAGGAGAACAATTAGAATATAGGAATTAATTTGTTTAGAGACAACTTTATGTCTGCAAGTACAATGTACGCTTTCAATGTTGTCTTTTCACAGATGTTTCTCTTTGCTCTTTGACCAACACACTAGCAATTCTATACCTTCCAGCTGTGTTTCACCCTGCTTGTTCAGAGAACAGTTGATGGTTGCAATAAAAATGTAGTGTTCTGTTTCTCAGTGTGGCTACCTGCATACCTGGAAATGCCATCAAGAGGAGGCCAGGAAGTGAACCAGGATATGGTGTATTTCCCTTGGGCTTTTGTTATAGTACTGTGGAAATTCTTCAGGTCACAGACCTATGAAGTTCTATAAATAGTTAAGGTATTTCTAAAACCAAAACAAACATACACATTTTTAGTTTGATTGTATTACTTTGTATTTTTTTTTCTTCAATGTTTTGGAAAAGCTTCCAGAAATACTATTATTTTACTCAAGGGCTGACAAACTCCTTGAAGCAAATGTCTGGTTTTCAGTGTCTTCATAGAACACTCTTTTCTCCTTCAGTTATTTGAGAAGGAGTTTTCTTGTAAAAGATTGGTTTTCTAAAACTTTCTCATTGGCAGAAGTCCAATGGCATAATGATTTTCAGTTTAACCCTCCAGTGTTATCCCTTCATTATAACCACAAATAAGTCCTTTTCTGTGCCATGATAGACTCATTCTAAGAAGACTTCCAGAAGCAGTCTACCTACAATGCCACAAGGATCAGGAATCTAAAAATTCACTTTGTACTGAATGTTCAAAATAGTCCTGGATGAACTCACATGGTCAATGTGAAGGTACAGTGTCTGTAGAGCCAAAAGGGTTGAGGGTACTCTTGAGTACAGGAACTGTATGGGGAGAAGACAGCTGTGCTCTTCAAAGCTTTGCTTAAACCGTTACACTTAACTGTAGGAATCTTTGTCTGTAAATCATCTGAGGACCAAACCTTCCCCAGATCAAACAGCCCAAAGAAATCATTTATAAACAGAGACTAACTACTATTTCTATACAAGTAGCAGAAAATGTTGACACTTTCCTGGAATTTATTTCATCCTCCAAAAATTCTCTAAGAGAACAATGTTGTGATCTTGCATATGTGGACAAGTCTACCAGCTAGGATTCTATTCATTCTACTTTAAGTTTTTCAAACGATGGTGTTTCTACAAAGGAGTTGATATCATCTAGGGGAACCTAACTGAAGGAACCTCTTCCAATGTAGGAAAATACCAGAGCATGTATCCATCTTCCACCTTCTGTCAACTCTCAGGGATCACAGAGACTTGACCTATCATGTCCCAGATATGGCAAAAATCTCAAGTCTGAAGAAAGATGCCTCATTTTCCTCAAAGTACTATGCCTAGAAGTGAGATCTAAGCCTCAGGGATGGAATACTTCCCCTCCTTTGTTTGTTTTATTTTTGAGATTATAATTACATCATTTCTCCCTTGCTTTCCTTCCTTTAATCTCTTCCATATGTTCCACCTTGCTTTTTTAAATTCATGGCCCTTTGTCTTTTGTTTCTACACACACACACACACACACACACACACACACACACACACACACGGATTCCCAAACATAACCTGCTCGGTCTGAACAATGCCATTCACATGCACATCCACCGAACTGACTATTTGGTATTGGATATCCAATAAGTATGCTCTCCCCTGATGAAGATGATTTCTCCCACTCTCAGCATTCCTTAGTTGCCTGTAGTTATTTGTATATGGTAGAGGGCCCATGGACTTTCCTTCTTCCACATTGGCATGTCTATTGTTGCCTTTGTTCAACTCGTGCTTAGGCAAGCCATGTTGGTGAGACATGGGAGTTATTTTCTAATAGTACTAGGAGCCACAATCACACACCAAACTCCATAATTCTCTGACTTTTACAATCTTTCTGCCGCCTTTTCTGCAATGTCCCCTGTCCCTTAGACTTAGGAATTGTTCTGTCCTTTTTGTTGAGCAGATCTCAAGTCCAGTAGCTGTAGAGCTATTGGCTACCTCCAAGGTATACATGCCACTACTGTACCAATAGGATTATTGTGCCATGCTGATTGTTGTAGTTTACAGACACCATAGCTAGGGAGAGGTGTAATTGCTTTTCTCCTTTGGAACCTCGCAAGGCACTATCTAATACTATGAAAGTTGATCCTCAGCAATGAGGCCTTAGAAGGTCAGTTCTAGATCAGGAATGTTTGGGTTCTGTGTCTGAAATCCATGGTGTCTTAAGCAATAAAGATTTACCTCTCAGAAACATTTTTTAATGGCAGAAAATTTTCCTTTTTAGTTGGTTCCTTTGAGTTGCCTGGTGAAAATTGCTTTCTGTCATCTCCTAGAGAAGAGTGCAGATGAGAATTGCATTTGCTGTCCTGTGTTTTGCTCAGCAACCTCCATCAGTCCGTGGATATTTCTTTCCACTCTACCTTTCTGTTTCATTTGATTCCCTCAGTGACCTCTGAGGTGACTTGTGTGGCTGCAAAATTGAAGATCTCTCTAGTTCTCCATGATCTGGCCATTAAGCAGATTTACAGATGGGTCTCACTAGTCATGCCATGAAAAGGATGATGAAATTTTCCCAAGCTCTTTAGGAGCCCTGCAATTTAGCCCAACCCCACTTCTTCATGTCTCCTCAGTTTCTACATGTACTACATTACGCTGTTTTATGGAGGCTGAATATGAAAGGGCAGTGGGTGTGGAGTATTTCTTAACCTGCCATCCAGATTGTGATATTTTAATAGGAATGAATGTCCAAATGCAAATTTCCACTCTTTTTATAACATTTATGCACTAAAGGATGAATTGAGCACACAATTTTTCTTTTTCTAAACACTGGGGCTGCTGATATGTGAACTGCAATACGCAGGCATTAATCTACTGAGCTGCGAAGAAATGAAGTGTCATTTAGAGCAACTTGTTCTTGCAGGCACAGATTTTTTCAGGGAATTCTCCATCAAGGAAGAAAGAGAGAAGTCATCCTTTTTCCAGCCACATACAGCATCACACACCCAGCCTTCGGCCTGAGTCCTGACAGGCTTTATGCATCCAGAGTGACTGAGACTTGAGTTTTTCAGAGATGGCTCATTTTATTTTACTTTATCTGATTTCTACAAGAAAAGAAGTGTTTTATTTTGTTTCAAAGAGAATAGCATGGGAAAACATTACTCTTCATCAAAAAGTTTCATTTTTAAAAATTTCCTATGTATGCATGTTTTGCCTGTATATATGTATACATGCACCAGATGTTTTCCTGGTTCCCAGAGAGAACAGAAAAAAATCATCAGATACCGTCTATGGTGTTAGAATCTGTACCTAGATTCTCTGCAAGAGAAGCCAGCGTACTTAACCTCTAAGCCATCCTTCTGGCCTCATGCAGTCTTTTAAAAATAGTATATATATTTATAGAGTGTTCAACATAAAGACTAGGCTTACTTTTAATATATTGGTTTAGAAACAATTTATTCTGAAAAAATTATTTCAAAATTAGAATTTCAAAAAGACAGGAGAATCTGATATTATCATCTCTGCCTTGTGAAATAAAACTGTCTGTGAACACTTATTTTGCCTGTCCAAAAATTTCTTCATATTATTGACATATCCATACAGTTTAACACTTCTTCACTTGCTCATAACCAAGGGTGTCATTGCTCCACACAGGAGCTTTTCCATGTAACTGAGGCTTTCTTTTTGATTCACTGAGTTTGTCAAATGCTTATTTTAAATTATTCCACATGGATTTTTCCTCTCATAAGGAGTGTGATCTTTTAAACAGAATTCAACCCCTTGTTTGTAAATGTGGGATTATGACAGTGCTTCATTTGCAAGAATACTTTAAATGTTATTAAAATATTCAAGCAACTGTTGCAGGCATTCCTGACAGGATCTCTCTATGCACAGGTCCCATGACTCCTCTGAGGCTTAAAAACTTAGAAAGCTTTTCATCTTGTCTTACCCAAGAATATATCTTTGGGGTTGGGTGAGTGAAGAGAAGACTTCTGAACTAATCTTGCCCTGTAATGTTTTGCTGCCTTTAGGATTCAAGTGGCCCCCATCACCTTCCTGGCACTTCCTCTTTACCTCCTGATATCTGTCTTAATGCTTTTGTTGAGGCTGTAACAGAGGACGGAAAAGAATTGACTCACAGTTCTGGAGGCTGGTCCATGATGCAAACATAAACCTCAATGCAGAGAAGCTAGCTTATTTGTGGTGATTTGAATATGCTTAGCCCTTGGAAAGCGGCACTATTAGAAGGTGTGGCCTTGTTGGAGTAGGTGTGGCCTTTTTGAAGGGAGTACATCACTGTGGGGTTGGGCATTGATGGTTTATGCTTAAGATCCACCCAGGTGGAAGAGGCCCTCCTCCTGGCTATTGACTGAAGACAGGCTTCTCCTAGCTGCCTTTGGATCAAGATCTAGAATTCTCAGCTCCTCCAGGACCAGTCTGCCTGCGTATTTCCATGATTCCTACCTTGATGATAATGGACTGAACCTCTGAAACTGTAAACCAGCACCAGTTAAATGTTATCCTTTATAAGAGTTGCTTGGTCATGGTGACTCTTCACAGCAATTAAACCCTAACTAAGATACTATCCAAGACCATTCTTGTTACTCAGGAGGGGCAGTCTAGTAGAATCCTATGATAGACCTATCTTAATAAACTAATATAGCCTATTCCTAATTTTACTGTGTAGATTAGGCTAGCCTTGAAATCATTATGTAGCTCAAGCTAGCCTTAAGCTTACAACCCTCCTTTCACAATCTCCCAAATGTTGGGATTGGATACAACATCATCACACCTGGCCTTCAGAGGTGATTCTTCTGAGAAGTCTTTATCTTGGGTTTATATAATGCAAACTACTAGAAGTCTTTTGTCTTGTGTTTATATAAGAAAAGTATTGGAATCTAAGTCAGAACACATGATAACCACTGTGGCAACTAATAGAATAATATTTGCAAAGTGTCATTGAAAGTGCAATGGATTATTCCTTGATTTATTAAGAAAACTCTTAGTTGAGGACTCATTACATTCGAGGATCTGTTGTAAGCACTGAGGAATAATTGTGCTGTGCCTAACATGGAATAGGGAACATTTACAGATGGGAGGAGAGGACTTAGGCTTGCCATGTTAGGAACTATCAGGACATACCTATGGGCAAAGAGTTCCATCTTACCTAAGTAATGCTCATTTGTAAGTACAGGACAATGATAATACACAACTCTGAAAAATGTCTGAAATATTTTTCAGTTGATTGTGCATATCTTTTCACACTAAGCAATGCTTCAAATACTCCATCTTATAGCTGTTTATATGGTGGTTTCCTGCAACGGCACATAAGGTTTAAGCTAATTTGAAATATCTTTTTTCCCCAAAACATGTTGTCTTTAAAAACTAAGTAAATCAGAAACAAAGCTGTCTACCCTTTGAGAAAATGAGAATTGTTTCCATGTTCCAGCACTCACCAAGCTTGCCCGTGATCAGCCAAGACCTGTTTCACCAAAAACAAAGTGACATCTCTTTATAGAACCTGTTCTCCATTGTTCCAGTTACCAGCTTGTGCATTGAGATGATTCATGGTTTACTCACTTTTCAAGTGACAATTTCAAGTAGCATCATTTGTCTTCTCTTAAAACAACATGAGTTAGAAACTCTTCTTCAGTCTACTCTATTCCTAAAGTAAATTGTGTTGATGCCTTTACAATTTTTGCCACTTATACTCTCTTGTAGAAATCATTTTATCCTGCTGAGAGTCTGGCTCCATACAGACAATAGTTTCTTAAATACAGTCTTCACAGATTATTGAAATGCATATCACTGGGCCCATTCATATTTTACATGTCAAAAGTCAACATGATTTCAGAACTATATGAGTTAGAAACCAGGCCTTGAGGCAGACAAGTGAGAACAAATGATAAAGTGGGTGACTGCTAAGAGATGTATTTATAGATGTCACATGCTCATCCAGAAAGCGTGTTTGCATGCTCTGTATACGCTGAGTGGAAGTACATCTGAGACACAGTCTCTACTCTCATATGGAACCAGTGCCTTAAGGGAATAAATGACATGTAAACTGGCATAATGCAGAGAAGCACAATGCAAAAAGGACCCAGAAATAAAGACATGGAAATGAACAAATGTAGTTTATACCAAAACTAAAAAAACTATAACGTAGATTTATGATCATCAGGAGCTGAGATTAGAGGAGCTGGGGAACCACTCATAACCAATATTTGATTCAAGTGTTTAAAAACTCTAAATTAGATAGTTGTGGTCATTTCTGTCTTAGTTAGGGTTTCATTGTTATAAAGAGGAAACCATAACCAAGGCAAATCTTATAAAGGACAACATTTAGTTGGGGCTGGCTTACAGTTCTAGAGGTTCAGTCCATCATCATTTTGCTGGGAAACCTGGCACCATGCAGGCAGACTTGGTACTGGATACACCAAGAGTTTTACATCTTGATCCAAAGGCAGCCAGAAGGAAACCATCTTTCTTGGGCAACTAGGAGGAGGCTCCCTTCCACACTTGGTCGAACTTGAACACAGAACCTCAAAGCCCACTCCTACAGTGATGCACTTCCTCCAACAAGGGCACACCTACTCCAAGGTCACACCTCCTAATATTACCACTTCCCACGGGCCAAACATATTCAAACCACCACATTTTCAGTCTTGACTGAAATTTACTTTCTGGTTTTTCTGAATAAAAGTCCAAAATGAAAATGAAGCTTAGAGCCATACTTCTTCTGAACCTTGTAGAATATCCTACTCATTTACCTCCATACCCCTACCTTTGGCAGGAAGCTGTTAATCCTTGATGCATTTGACAATGTCTGACTGGATTGTAACATGATATTTTCTCTTCCAAAATTAGGTGAAGACCCACTCTAATACCTCATTTTTACTTGATAACATCTCTAAAGACCCAAGATTCCATTTCCAAATGAGATCCTATTCTGAGTTTCTGGGAAGAACAGAGTTCTATAGTGACCATTGTAATATTAAGCGTGGAGACAAGTTTTCCTTGTAATAACTAACCTATGGTGCTTGTAGGTGTTTGTTCTTAAATTTGTAGGTCAGAAGCAATTTTTGAAATGTTTGAGCTGGCAAATGAGCTGAACTACATATTAAGAGAATTAACAAGGACAGTTAGATTTCAAAGAAAGAAGATACAGAAAACAGATAAAGAAAAATGAGTGGCAGTACCTTGAATAAAGAAATTCTCTATGTGTGTGTGGGGACCCTTACACCCCAGCCCGTGACAATCAGGTTCAATGCTGATTGAACATGTACCTGTTTTGTGAATGACCTCATTGTACGAATGGGTTCATATTGCTCACCGTGTCAGATACCTGTCTTCCAGAAGTGATGAAACACCTGACAAAAGCAAGTTAAGGAAGGAAGGGGTTCCCAGTCCCAGGGTCTGGTCCATTGTGGTGGGTAGGGCATGTCAGGATGAGCTGGAGGTGGCTAATTACTTTCTATTTACCAACACGACATAGAAAGAGGCAATTGCTGATAAATAAATAACTTACTGAAACCAGAAATGCTGGAAGAAGAGGAGTTAGGAGGTGCCAGTGGAGGGTGAAGTAGTGGCTTACCTAGAATGGGAAGCACAGGAGAGGCTCTTGCTGATCCAGTAGTAGAAGGCAGAGGGCCTGAAGGCCACACATGAGTCTTGGCAAGTAAGAGAGTGAGTGAAACTGTGGCTGTATTAATCCTCTAGGGAGAGAACAAGTGCACCACTATTTCTGAGCCAAGTGTGAAGCAAGTTTATTAACATATTTAAAAAAGAGCTCTTGATTTTGTTCTGTGACCTGGCCCCTCCAGCAAGCTTCAAGTTCAAAGTTCTTCCCTGCCTTCCTCAAGTCCATTAACGGCTCCACCCTTTATGACAGTCAGGTTAAAAATGCATGATGTTAGCACCTCCTTTTCACACTCTCTCGTGCCTCTCATCCAGATTCCTGCAAGTTTTGTCAGTCTGATCTTCAAACAATTCAAGCCCCTGCTACGCCTCACCCTCGCTCAAATGCCCAGTGTCAAGTATTATTGTCTCTTTACAAATGGCGTTACTGAATTAAAACTGAACTGTGTAATTCCTACAGTTAACATGAAAAACTCAGTGGTTTTCGGTACATCCTCAGACCCTTGTGACTATGATCATCGGTAATTTATAGAATATTATAAAATTTCTAAAATAGCTAGGACTATGCCTTAACAACTGTTGATCTAGTCTCAATCTCTGTGGAATTACTTATTCTGAACCTTCCATAAAAAAGGATCTTTCTTAGCTTGGATCTCCTGGAAATGGGGTCTGGTCCCCCTGATTCACACCTGCATGTCTGCCTGTTCCAATATGATTCAGGAACAGTATGCATTCAATAATTTAGTCATCAGATAATTCTTTAATTTTATGATATAGTCTAGGATCTGGGCATTATATCATTGAGCAAGATCCAGAAATTGCTGTTTTCTAAGAGCTAGCTTCAAGTGCAGGAAAACACAAAGCAAACTCCACAGTGTACTCAGTAATGATAAATGTGATGGATAAATAGCACATTTATAAAAATATCCAGTAATGGCATGTCTTAGTCCATTCAGACTGCTTAACAAAATTCTTTAAGATGGGAAAATTTCTACACCATAAAAATAATATTGCTTAGAGTTCTGGAGGTAACAAGCAAGGTGCAAACAGATTTGGTGCCACCAGGCTTTTATTTTTAGCATTTTATTTTATTTTTATGTGCATTGGTGCTTTGCCTACATTTATGTTGGTGTGAGGGTATCAGATTCACTGGAACTGGAGTTACAGACAGTGTGAACTGCCATGTTGGTTCTGGGAACTGAACCAGGTCCTCTGCAAGAGCAGCGTGCTCTTACCCCTGAGCCATCTCTCTACAGCAGCCCCCCATCCCTTAAGCTTTTTAAAGGGCATGAGTCATTTACTAGAAAGGTGCTATCATGATCTGATTACTTTCTACACACCAGATCCTTGGGGTTAGGCTTCAACAAATATGTTGGGATTGTTAGGCTTGGGCACACAAGCATGTTGACCACTCCGCTGAAAAGCAGATATCTGGATACATATTTTAGGAGCTGGAGAGCAGACACTATAATGTTTTAAAAGCTAGTATTTAAGTATCCTGAAATTAATTTACTGAATAATTGGTAGGCCTGAAGTTTCAGAAACACAGTTGCACCACTATCTCTCTGGCACATGGACTAGTCATTATGTACGGACAGCCGAGCAGAGAGTGGGGTCACAGAAACCTGACAGTGTGAGTTTCATCCCCAGAAAGCAGGGGAAAAGCTGGAGGCAGTGGAACACGTCTGTAATTGCAGCAGTTCTATTGAGAGATGGGCGATGAACACAGGAGCTGTGACTGGCAGTCCACGGCCCCACTGTACTAGAGCACAGAGTACAGGAACAGAAGATAATTTACCTCAGAAACAAGGTAGAAGAAAACAACCACCTCTCCACCTCTTGAAAGTTGTTCACTGACTTCCACATGTGTACCATGGTACACACATGCCTGAATTCACACATATCATAGCACACACTTAATGTCATAAATTACTATAGAAACTAAATGTTCTAACTTACATGTGAAAGAAACCAGATGACAAAAAGGAAGTCTGGGAGTAGCCACCCAAGCAAGGCCAGCATGTATCAGAACACACGCACACACACACACACACACATACGGGGGGGGGGGGGGGGAGGGAGGGGGGGGAGGGGAAGGGGGGGGGGGGGGGGGGAGGGAGATTATGCTATGAAATGAGCCATGATCAGCTCTGGTCCATTTCCTCTCTTGGAAATACTATCTTCCTTTCTTCCTTTCTTTCTTTCTTTCTTTCTTTCTTCCTTTCTTTCTTTCTTTCTTTCTTTCTTTCTTTTTTTCTTTCTTCCTTTCTTCCTTCCTTCCTTCCTTCCTTCCCTTCCTTCCTTCCTTCCTTCCTTCCTTCCTTCCTTCCTTGTCTCACTTTTTATTTATTTTTAGAGAATCTCATATGATGCACCTCAGTCTCATTCATCTCTTCGTTTCTTTGTAGCCAGCCTCCTTTCTTGTAATCTCCCTGCAAAGGAAAAACAAATCTTGATGTGGAAGCTGTGTCACAGTGTCTCCCACAGTATACCCTTTTGTCCATACTTCATGCAAGTGTTCTTTGCAATGTCTTATTGGTTCTGGTTTAGGGCTTCTGTTGCACTATCAATACTGGATCCTCACTGAGATTATGCTCCAATATTTTGCTGGATCCTGTGTAATCTGTAGGACTAGTCCCTTCATGTGTTCCAGCAGTTCATACATGGGGTAGATGTTGGGGTGAGACAGATCAAAGCCCTGGATCTAAGCCTGGGTAGTAGCTGAGCTGGTCAACCCATCAGCTCTCCTGAATATCCACTAACAGACTGAGCTCTCCAGCATTGCCCCAACTAACTCACCCAATGCTGCAGCTGGCAAGGGGCAGAGCCAACTCTCCTGCACCCACACCAGGCAGGGCAGCTGTATTGTGCTACCCAGACGAGTGCTGCAGCCAGTGAGGGGAAAGGCCAGCTCTCCCGCTCTCATGACTCCAGGGCCAGCTCTACTGCCTGCAGCAGGTGGCAAGGGTCTGTAGGGAGTGGGCATCTCTCCCTCACTCCACCTCCCTGCATGAACAGGCATCACCAAAGTAAAAAAAAAAAAGATGTCTTTTAAAAACAAACCACCTAGTAGAGCAGTGGTGGTATATACCTGTAATCCCAGTACTCAAGAGGTAGAAGGAGGAGGATCTCTGAATTCGAGGCTTGTCTGGTGTACAGGATGAGTTCTGGAACAACTAGGGATACACAGAGAAAATCCTGTCTCAAACAAGAGAGAGAGAGAGAGAGAGAGAGAGAGAGAGAGAGAGAGAGAGAGA
>NW_021604719.1:11776995-11785245 GCF_004785775.1 Grammomys surdaster | reverse complement strand
AGAGAGAGAGAGAGAGAGAGAGAGAGAGAGAGAGAGAGAGAGAGAGAGAGAGAGCCCACAATAATTTTGTGTGATTATTGTTGTCTCACTGTTTTCAGTAATGAATTGCCAAGGACCAAAATGTTAATGTATTGGTAATTCTTATTTTCCTATGATGTAAACTCTACTGAAAAAACAAAATACCAAGGCCAAAGACTTCCAAGTATGATATTTTCACATGGGAGGTAGCCAATGCGTAAGCAGATACTGTTGTAAAGAAGTTGGCTAGTTAGGGGTTGGAGGGCTGGTTCAGCAGTTAAGAGCACTGACTTCTCTTCCAGAGAATACAGATTCAATTTCCAGTACCCACATGACAGCTCACAACCACTTGTAACTCCAGTTCCAGAAGATCCAACACCCTTATACCAACATACATACAAGCTAAACACCAATATACATGAAAGATAGATAGATAGATAGATAGATAGATAGATAGATAGATAGATAGATAGATGGATGGATGGATGGATAGATAGATAGATAGATAGATAGATAGATAGATAGATAGAAAAATAGACAGACAGACAGACAGACAGACAGACAGACAAGAAGTTGGCTAGCCTTGGATTTCCCAAGTGATAAGTGACTTGCTTTTGATGATGATCCCCTCTTTCCACACCTAATTTATACTGATGAGTTAGTTTATCTATACTGAGCCTCTAACTCGAATTAGGACTGGAGTAGGCCATGCTTAGGAGACCAGCTCCTTGGATAAAGAGTTTGAGATTTGAGCTATATACAATCATCTTGACTTCCCAACCCCAGAAGAAGAGAGAAGAAACCAAAGACTGATTTGAATCATGTGGTCAAGGGTTCATCAGTCAAATCCATAGGATGAAATCGCAACATAACCTATGGATACCTGTAACTCAAGTGATCATCCAAGTTGATGACAAATCACAGTGCACTGGGAGGGGAACGTACCCAGAGGACATGGCAGGCTCTAGTTAAGGAAAATTAGACAATCCAAGAAGGTAGAGAGAATCCTCAAATTTGTAACCAGTTGGTCAGAATGGCAGATGGCTTGAAACCTAAGACCTTGTTACCAGAATATGAAGTGAGAGGAATCTTGTGGGAGACTGGGCCCTTCATCTCTGACATTGGATTGAGCTAGCTTGCCACAGAATCACACTGCAGATGCACAGCCAGGAAAACCCAGAGGGAGTTTCTAGCAGTCATCATTTAGGACAGAAGAAAAAGACAATAAACTCACCCAAAGACATCCTAGTTAATGTTTATATTTTGTCATATTTTTACATACATTTCTGTGAAATTGTTCATATATGAGGTAATAACATACACACATGGATTTACGTTCATTTCCTGTTCCATCAACATCATTCCTTGGCACTAAAAGCTCATCACACTCTTTCATTTAATGATTCCATCGTACATTGTCATACAGACATAATGTAATTTTTATAACTCTTTTTCTAACTTGGGAGGGTGGTTGCTTTTCATTTTGACTTATATACAAATAAAGCTAAGATTACTATATTCATATATAAGTCATAAATTCACATAAACCTTCCACACTTTTGATGATTTGCTTATGATAGACTCGATGTAGAATTATTTTGTAAAGGATTTGTTTTGAGTAACTTCTAAAACTTTATGCTAAATTTATTTTTGTAGCAATATGAATTTACATTTCTGCTAAATGTGCATGAGAGCACCTAACAGCATTCATTAACCCGAACTAAAATGTTTAATTCAAAAACCTGGAAATGTGATAGACACAGATATTTATTTATTGTTTCACTTTGCATTGCTCTGATCTTGTAAAGTTATATTTTTTTAGGTTGTGGGGTATATGTGTGTGTGTTTCATGTGTATTAGTTTGTTTTATTTTCATCAATTTCAGTGCTTATTGTAAGTATCATAGATAGCTTAGGTATTATATTTGTTAATTATAGAATGTACCAATTTTGTTAGAGATTGGTACTATGATGTGCAGGTATCAACACTTTATTAAGTTAAAAGTTAACCCTTTATAGTTCTTTGCTTTTACTTTCACTTTTAAATTTTTGTTTTGAGACTTTTATGTTTAAGGAATGTTTTTAAATATTCTTATCTGTGACTATATGGCAGACACTGAAGTGTGTAGCTCAGATTGCCTTTACAGAAAGGATGTGATCCTGTGACCAGGAATGTGTTTAGATGACACCCTCTACTTTTACTTTTGCCAGATTTTATCTTTACTTTGTGGGGGTAGGGGATTTGAGTGGTTAAGGGTTCATCCTTAGCCAATGAATGAACAAGACAATAAAGAGCATAGCCATGTGCACCCAATACAGGACTTCTCTCAATGAGTTCTTCTAAGCAAAAGGCTGGAGACCAGTTGCCTCAGTAAATACATCATAACCACTTGTCCAGTTTTTGAGCTCAAGCCATTGTATATTCAGAGGGAATTTAAAACACCAGCAGTGAGTTATTTGCCTATAGCACAAGAGATATTGATGTGGTAGGACAAATGGGAGGGTCTTAAATGATCCACTATCAAGTTTGCCTAGTCAAGATCATAAATCCAAACCCAATAAGCAAAAAGTAGATGGGTCCTACAAGAGCAGTCCCTCTAACACTAGCAAATACACACTGATAGACACTGATTGGTGTCTCTCCAAAGGGACCTGTGAATTCCATTTATTCAAGTGAATATATAACATGGTAAGAAGATTAGCCAGACACCTCCCAGGAACACTTAGATAGAATCCAAATGACACTAGAAAACACAGAACATCAATGGCTCTTCTTGGTAAAGTGAGGTCATCTATGAGTCAAGAAATAAGGAAGTTCTCTGCAAAGTACAGCTACTAAATGTACCCTATGTTTTCAAGACTACTAGGTAGCCAATATCTTATTAAGAAAACAAAACACAGAGTCATTTCCTGTGGGTCAATAGCCATTGATGTGGAAGACCAAATGGATGATACTTAATCTGTCTATCAACTTTAGTCAGGATAACAAATCAAAAACTCCACCTAAAGCTATACTTATAGCTCAGTGGTAGAGCACTTGGCTAGTTTGTGTGAAACTTACATCCTTGGTTGAGGGAAAAAACAGCAACAAAATCTTATCCAAGGAGATAAAGTGTCAAATATTACTGTTTATTTTGTTAAATTTCAAAGGAAAAGCCCCACGATATCAAATTCTAAATCTAGGCAGCTGCTCTAAGAAGGAATACCAGAGAAATAGAGATAAAGTTAGAGAGAGAGAGAGAGAGAGAGAGAGAGAGAGAGAGAGAGAGGAGACTATTTGAGTATTGAGGCCAGCCACATAGTAGGGAGGGAAGCTCCTGAGAAAGAGAAGAAGAATGTACCAAAGCACCAGAGAAAATATAGTTAAATATGGCAGTATTTGAAGAATAAGATTAAGAGAAGGAGGAAGAAGAGGTAGAGAAGAAAAAAGAGGAGGAGGAGGAGGAGGAGGAGGAGGAGGAGGAGGAGGAATGAAAAAGAGTAAGTTATATCTTTCTGAGTCAGGACTCAGAAAGATGGGCAGACTCAACAGAACCTTATGGTGGCTCTGAAATAATTGCACTAAGGGCAGAGATTCTGGGACGGAAAAGCACATCATCTCAATTAAGGGCTTAGTATTCCTCCTGTTCTCTTTAGCATGGCTTAATGTAAGCCTGCTTCCCTGAGGAGGGGTACCTTGGCCAGGTGGTTGGCTAACCACACTGGAGAATTGGTCCCTCTGCAGAAGGAACCTTCAAATCATTTAGGAAACAGGGATTAGAGGCCAAAATATTTTTGAGGGGGTTTTGGCCTCCAACCAGGCCATGACCAGGGACATTTCTGTAACTGGTGTGTTTGGAGTCCTTGGCCTGAGCTGTTTGTCTAATTCTTATCTCCTGTTTGCATCATCCCTCACTGTCATTCTTAAAGAAAGAACCTAAAGATGATGAACTCTTTCACATCCCTGCTTGTCACTAATCATGCTCTTGCAGACTCTAAGTGATATCTTGAGAAAGACTGATGTAATCTCCAGGCAGATGTTGACCAACCACAACAGCTAATTGATTTCCACTGTCATTGCTAAAGGAAAGTAATATCATTCCAGATATGTAGTCTATAGCTATAGATAAAGAGGACTCATTTAATGAAAGAAAACAAAGAAATTAAAAGGAAGGAAAATGACTGATCCTAGGTATGGTAGAGGAGAAAGTTTATCATAGCTATGTGGGAGAGCATAGCCAGAGGAAGGGATAGCTGGAGAGTCCAGCATGGACATGACCAGACTGAGCATGCCATGTGAGGAGAGGGGGAGGGGAAAGGAGATGGGAGATCAGGAAAACCATGTGCAGCATCCAGGAGGCAGTCCCAAAGGTACGAAGAGGAAGGGTAACCAAAATGGTTGAATTATATAGGGAAGGGCAGCCCATACTCTGAGCTGGAGATGTTTAGGAGAGGGGCAGGGTGTGCTAAACAGTCAGGCTCTGTAACAGGTAGGGAATGGGGGAAGGAGGCAGAACCTGGCAGCCAGGGTCCACTTTAATATGTTATATAGGCACCTCATCCATTTGCCCCCAGGTTTGAAATCTAACACTCATTATTTTCTGAATCAATGAAGATAGAAGGTAACATATACATACATACATATACACATACACACACACACACACACACACACACACACACACACACACATATATATATATATATATATACACACACACACATATATATATATATATATATACACATATATATATATATATATAGTTTATGCACACACAGAAAGGAAAATCATATGCATTTACACTATTGTCAAGAATTGTGTTATCTTTCTATCTTTCGCCCTTTCTCATAATGCAGCCTGGAGAGATACGGATTGCTTAGGCTTTCTAAAGAGCATCAAATTTATCCATTACATAGATAACATCGCAGTGCTCACCAATTCACATAGCACCTAGAAATACTGTTATCCCAGCATTTCTCATATTCTAGACACTGCAAACAGCTTCCAGCTGTGAAAGGGATGAAATGCAGGAAATACTATATACCAACTTCAGCATTTGACTTCTCAATCCTGTCAGAATGAACTAGCCCTGTCAATGATGAAAAACTGAGCACTATATAGTTTTAGCGAGCCTTGGTAATAAAATCAACGTGTAGATGTCTAGGGTTCTAGAAAGGCCCATGTTATCTGTTGTATAACAAATAATATCTAAGCCTAGCATGGTAACACATATGCCCTTAATATCAGCACTTGGGAGGCAGAGGAAGGCAGATCTCTGTGGGGCAAGTGAACCGTGCCACCAGACAGAATAACTGGTAAGGTTCAAAACCCCAGGGAATCTTAGAATTGAGGATGGTAGGCATGGAACCAGCTCCCTGTCAAGCTCTACCTGTCCTGGAACACAGCCATGACACCACACTAAGAGGACCATGACAACTGGTCACATAGCATTAAAACCTGGAGTTCTCCATGCTAATGAAGTACCTAGATAGGTTCTAAGTGTTTAGCCAGTGAGCTTCCCTTCCTGAACATTCCTCACCATAAAAGGTATTTAATTCCTGGTTCACCCTGAGTAACACGCTGTATTCACATCTGCCATAAGCAGTCTGGACAAGCAAGGACTGTCTCCTTCATTAAGGATGGATGAAAGTGGTTGGGGGGAGGCCTTCATAGTAAAGAGCCAGGAGGAAGGCCTTCACTCTTTCAGCCCTTCCATACTCTCAGCACTCACTTGGAACCAAACTATACTCTGTCCCATCATCAGCTCTACTATCCCCTTTCTGACTGGTGCATAGCAGAAGTATGGACACAAGGATCACTGTTCCCAATTCTCTGTGGTCCTCCACTGTGTTGGGTACACAGGAGGCTGAGAAACACAGTCATCAGTCCCAGACCTCTCTGTTTCTCATCTGGGAGAACACTGACTTGGACCCTTATCACCAACTGTGTTCTGCCTCTCCCAAGCTGTTTGCTGAGGCAGACTCACAGCCCGACAGATCTCTGTGTACTAGTCTGGTCTACATATGAATTCCAGGCCAACCAAGGGTGTATAGTGAGACCCTGTGTCAATCATAATAACAACAATAATAACAGTAAGATCTCAGCCAAAACCAGCTTTTGGTATACTGCTGGTTAGTGTTGAAGACAATATGACCATATGACAGCACGGTGACTGTGTAGCAGGTCATAAAGCTGAGTCCTTTTGAATATGACTATTAATGAAGTACAAGGGGTCTCACAGTATTTCATTATACTCCTTGGGATTATAGTCACATGCTGCTGGGCCTGGCTTTCTTACATGGATGCTGAAAATTGAACTCAGGTGTCATGCTCATATGTTAACCTTTTTTTTTTTTTTTTTAACCAACTAAGCCATATCCCCAGCCCTGAGACACTTTTTTGCAGACTCGTCTTCACCTTTCTAACTAATGTTGTTAATAATTCTTAGGGCAGGGGATGAAAAGATGACTCAACGGTTAAGAGCTCTGGCTTCTCTTGCAGAAGACTTGCTTCAGTTCTGAGCACCCACATGGCTGCTCACAATTGCCCATAACTCGTGTTTCAGGTGTGCATGTGAAGATCAGAAGACAGTCCAAGAGAGCTACTTTCCCTTTCTACCATAGGAGTCCTGAGAATTAAATTGAAGGCCTTAGGCTTGGTGTCATTACACACTGGGCCACTTTATGACTCAGGGTTAAGACTTTTTCACATCACATTTCTGCTCCATCCCAGATTCTATCATGTTTCCTCTCTAGAATGTATGTCCATTCAATAAGATTTCCACATTTTACTAGTATGTCACTGTCTACTTCCTGGAAAACGGTGCCTATGACATGATGCAAGGTTCCCTTATTTTTAGGCTGGAACATTCTTCCCATTCTGATGCTAAAAATATCCACAGATACTTTGTTGGCAGCATGGCAGTTAGAATCATGTATTACACAAATGAGCTGAGGTCAGAGAGCCAGATCTCTCAAGTCGGCAGCCTGCTAGGAACTGAAGTGTGTTAGCATCCACAGGACTGGGCCTGGGATCAAATGTTCCAGTTGGGACTTGATGATGACAGGAATCCTAGTGAAGAGAATGAATGCCCAAGAGATCTGAAGCAAAAGGCATTCTGCTAAACCGATTCTCAGATTCCTGATTCAAATGAACTGAGGTTGTGATCCCTGTTTGTAATCTTCAGTCACTGCATTGTGGAGGTGGTTGGTTACAGGGCTGTTTAGTTGGGGTTTTCTGTTGCTATGGATAATATCACCGTGGGTAATATCAACTTGTGATGAAAGGGTTTATTTCTTCTTATAATTTCTCATGTCTATCCCTTCACTGAAGGCATTCAAAGAAGGAACCTGAAGGCAGGAACTGAAGTGATCTTTTTCTTCTTGTTTTTCTTTTTAAAAATTACATATATTATTTAATTATGTGTAGGTGTGGGGGGTATGTGCACATGAATGTAAGTGATATCAGATCCCCCTGGAACAGGGGTTACAGGCAGTTAGTTGTAAGCCACCTGATGTGAGTCCTCGGAATCGAATTCAGGTCATTAGGAAGAATACTATGTACCCTTAAACCACTCAGCCATCTCCACAGCCACTCTGCCTGCTTTCTTATATTCCAATGGACTGCCTTCACAGGGTTGGCACTACCCAAAATGAGCTGGGTCCTCCCATATCAACAAAGAAAATGGCCCACAGGCTTGCCTATAGGCAATCTGGATGGAGGCACTTTCCCCGTTAAGGTTTCTCCCAAATGACTCTAGCTTGTGGCAAGCTTATAAAAAACTATTCAGCACTAGGGCAACCGATAACAAAATATAGTCCCCAAAGAGCTAACACCAGATGGAGATTTACTTATTTCTTTGCCTGCTTGCTAAAATAAATTCGAGGTTACTTCTCTTACCGTTCACATTCTAGCTTGGATCTACATTACATCAATTAAAATGCTTTTCTTCCCAGGATCTTACTATGTGTATTCATACATGTCTTCATCTACATTTGTCACACTTTCTCTTAGAGCTATTTGTTGACATACGAAGTTTCTGTTGACATTGTTTTAGACTATTGTTTAAATCACTACTACTACAGCTACTACTACAACTACTACTACAGCTACTACTACAGCTACTACTAAACTACTACTACAGCTACTACTACAACTACTACTACAGCTACTACTACAACTACTACTACAGCTACTACTACAACTACTACTACAACTACTACTACAGCTACTACTACAACTACTACTACA
>NW_021604719.1:11743767-11776895 GCF_004785775.1 Grammomys surdaster | reverse complement strand
TACTACTACAACTACTACTACAGCTACTACTACAACTACTACTACAACTACTACTACAACTACTACTACAGCTACTACTACAACTACTACTACAACTACTACTACAACTACTACTACAACTACTACTACTACTACAACTACTACAACTACTACTACAACTACTACTACAGCTACTACTACAACTACTACTACAGCTACTACTACAGCTACTACTACAGCTACTACTACAGCTACTACTACAACTACTACTACTACTACCACCACCACCATATCAACTCTATTTTAGATTTTCTACATAAGTGATTCTTCTACTATAACTTAGACTTTGCAGTAGAGTCTCCATTCTCAGTCATAATTCTTCTCTAACAAGGTTATATTTTTGGGAATCATGGAAGACAAGCGTGTACATTTAGCCTGACTTTGCTCCCTTAATCCCACTAGTCTCATTTATCACTACTCTTGGTAGGATTTCCATCATACACTCTTAATATAAGAGCGTGTCATGACTCTTCAGACTTCTCTTTTCAGCCTGATGGAGTTTGTCTGCTCATGACATTAGTACTCATTCTAGTGATCAAAATGTTGTTTGTTTTGAGACAGAATCTTTCTACATAGCCCTAGCTGCCCTGGAACTCACTTATAGACAAGGCAAGCCTTGATATTACAGAGATTCACCTACTTCTGGCAACAAACTTAGTATGATTAAGTGTATTACCTGCTCGAATCTTTCCTGTTGTTATTCTCACACTCTGAGTATAATTCAGGAAGGGCCTTAGATGATAGGCATCCTAATCTCAATATTTTGCAAGTTTCAATATGATATGTGGAATAAAGGGGTGAGGGGTGTCCTTGTGAGCAACCAAGGCTTTCTTGCTTTGGTGAGCATACCCTGGTAGGTGGGAGGACCAAGATTCTAGAGAACCAACTGTCACACGGATTACCCCAGGCCAGACCAGTGTCTTACAAATATGAAGAATGAATATTTGAGAAGGAGTTTACTGTAGCCTCACAAGTAACCTTAAGGAAAAGGAAGCAGGCAGAGTTTTTGGTTAACAAGTGTGTGTCCCAAAGATGGTTGTTACTGAGGGTCTTCAGGGTCCCTGTTTAGGGGCTAAGAAAATTATATATGTGAGGGGTTGCGAGTGGGATTGTCAGTCCAGTTAGCCCACCCCAAACTTTCCAAGGACTGGTCAGTCTGGGTGGTCACATCCTCACATATGTCCTTCAGGCAGTGGTACTCATTCAGAGGTATAAAAGGAGCAGAAAGCAGACCAAAAGTTGGCACAGGGACCAGAGTCCCCAGGGAGTCATGGCATCTCTGGCCTCTGGCTAGAACTGAACCAAGGGTATTGCTGGCTTTTAGACAAAGATGAGCTTCAGAACTGCTCATTTTTGAGACCCCTCCCTGAAATATCTTGATTGGTTTCTACCTCTCGCTCTAGTAAGGTTCACATTGCATTCATTGGCTAGTTTTGCTTCCTCAGAATGTTCTTCTTCTGGTCCTTAGCCCAGGCTAGCATACTTTTGCCTCAGTTCATGTTCTTCTGATCCTCCTACCTTCTTCTCCTAAGTACTGGCCTTACACATGTGTGCCAACGTTCCCATTCTATGCCATTCTGGGACTGAACCCAGGGTTTCATTGTGTGCCAGGAAAACAGTCTATCAACCAAAGTACATCCTCACAACTACCTTATGTTAACACAGACTCCTGTTCCACATGTTTCATTTCTTCTACAGTCACGATTGCTTTTTTATATAACATAAATGATTCACATATGTTGTTTACTATCTGTCTCTCTTCCTTACCACCACAATAGATTGGGAACTCCAGGGACAGAGACTTTTATCCATTTTCTTGCACGGTTGTCTTAGTCTAAGCAAAGTGTAGAATGACATCGGGCATTCGATAAATATTTGTTGAATAAATCCAAGAAGAAATGTAATCATAAGCTTATTACTTAGATTTATCGAAAGCAATCTCCAGAGAGAAACAAGAAATGGAATGGCTAGGAAGGTGACAATCTACATCAGAGATTGGCCCTTGGCTTGGAGGGTCTTATGTCAAAGACTGTTTTTCTATAATGATTTTACAGCAGTAGATTATTTTTTACTATGTGGATGGAACACTGTGATACAAATTTTAAAATATTTAAAAAAAATAAACACCTCTACAGCTGGAAAATCATGAGACAATAACAACATGGGAAGCTGTGCCATCCATAATATGCTTTATAGTAAATGGGTCTAAATCTGTTTTGAGAGCAAACTATTGAATCTGCTAATGGTACCTACAGATGATAAAACAATAAGCTTGTCTCTGGCATTAGTTGTAATTTTCAATAGGAGTGTCTCTGTCATGCTTTCAAGTGACTTCAGTTTTCTGCGATCAAGCGTCGTGTCATTACATTAAGTCCCACATAGTTCACAATGGCTGTAAAACGCAGGGGGATGTCACCATTCAAGACTTTTACATAAATGTGATTTGTTGATTCTTTAAGTGTGGATGGGAAATAATAGAAATAATTTCTCATACACAGATAACTGGCATGTGTGAATGCTCTCTATTTGAAGAGAGAGACAGGAAGGAAAGGTACAAACAGCAAAATAATAATAATAATTTTATCTAAGGCTGCAAAGGACATAAATTCAAACAATGTCTTTTTTTTTTCCCAGAGTCTCCGGGCTTGTTACTATTCAATGTTTGCTGAGCTTTAGGGAAGGCTGAATCCCACCATGGCAAACTGCCATCTTTGTCAGAGCAGAGAGCTGTTTACATTCAAGGCACATAATAAGCACCATGTGAAGGGAGAACCGTGTGAGCTCTATTATGGCTGATTAGCCCATTGTACACTGTTACAACTAACATCTTCCTTGTGCTAAAAATAGTGTGAAGTCACAGGATGGAAGCAGCATGATCCGTACTGTACTCTTTCAGAAGATAGGTAACAAAGGCTGCCTCTAACTTCCTTAGAAAAAGAAAAGGGCGACTTATTCACTTCGGCGTCCCACAGCATACATAGTTTATCAGAACTGCTAGGCGACGCTTCAGAAAATGACAGAGAATGCACAGCTTCTAAAAAAAATACACCTGCCTTCTGGGAAATGTCCTTTTATGTAGACCAGATCTTTTCGTATGAACACTGTAATCATCTCTTGGTTGTGATTAAACTTGAATGGACAGTTCATCTTTGTCACAGCAGTGATAGAATTTGTGCATATTAGTCCAAACTACACAAGTGTTTTGTAATGTCAGAAATGGGGAGAGAATGGTTGGAACAAATTCTGAGTCTTGGGTCATTTCATCTCAGAGTCAATAGCCCTTCTCCTGGAAGGAGGGCAAACAAACTGCTTTCTATTCTATTGAAAGCCTGCAAGAATTTGCACCACAGTAATCCTAAATCCAGAGGCAATCTAGTAAGAAGTCTGCATTACCAATCCTGAGACTCAACGGATAAAGCTCAACCTCCTCCCATTAATCCTCTTAAAGATTCTGCTAGGAAATGAAAGGGTGCCATGAAAGTGGGCCCCCCTTTTATTACAACCATATAAACTGCTTGAGTAAATGTTTCATTAACAAACTGCGAGAGCACTGTTGAATGCCCTTTGCCTCCTCCGTCTGGTCCTCTTAGTTTGGTGCTCCTGGATATGGCATGGCTAAGTGTGTGATTTACACATGTTTGAGAGAAACGTTCCCACACTCGAATGCTGTTCCATGACAAAGGGAGTGGAGGGCTGAAAGAGCGATGCTGAACCTATGTAGACATTTTAATTTACAATTCTCTCTTTTCATGGGCACTAGTCCCTATGTTAAGTGCCATGGCTAGGTCATTTGCAATTGGCCCTTTGGAAAATATAGTTAGATACTTGTGAAATCCTTTAAAAAACAGGTACAAAGAACCCCACTCTGACTAACAGAATGACCAAAACTTTATTACATGGCTTACCTTTATGTTTAATGATGCCTGGTATTTTGTAGGAGTATGCATCCTGTCCTTTGTTGTCAGTTCATTATAATCTGATGTTTTGTGTGTTTTACTTAATTTAGTAAATCTTACAGAATGCCTGTATAAATGGCTTCTACTGAAGTAATCAATGTCCAGTGGAAGAATAGATTCATGATGCTGGTATATCTAGAGTCAGTCACTCTGCTACAGTTCCATAATCCCAACAACACTTAAGAAGCTGAGGTAGGAGAATCTCCATCCAGTCCACGGCCAACCTGGGCTGCCTTGTAAAACTCTCAAATTAACAAATACACCCTTACCCTGAAATCAGTCTCTTGAGGGCTATTTAAACAAAGACTACAACAAAAAACTAAACTGCCATATCCAAACAACATAATTGGGCCAAGTTCTTAGAAATTAGATTTACATTGATAGGCTGAGAAATTGCAAATTGGGGGATATGGCTATGCAAGAACACAGCCAGAGTTACCCCAGTTGAGGGAAGAATTTTATTTGGGTCAATGTACATAGCTTTATTTCTAGCCACAACTAAAGTCTGGTTTCAAAGTGAATAGATTCATTTGGGTCAACAATGCCCAGGGGATAAAAGCTTAAATGTATTCAACCTAAGGAAGAACTGAACACATCAATACCTTCGTAAAGCCGCTTTGATTTGTATTGACTCCTGCCTGGCTGCTAATTCATATACATCATTGTTTGCTTCACGGAGCTTTTAACATGACTTTTGATTTATAGAAATAGTGATTCAATTTCTACCCAGAAGTGGTGAGCGCAGACTGCCCCTAGATCCTTCCCTTCTCCCTAGTGTGACAAAATTGAAAGAAAAATTCCCTTGTCACAGCCTAAATTGCTGTATAGCTGTTCGTGCACACTTTTTTTTTTTAAACTTTCATGGTAGCAGGTAATAGCAAAATAGATCATCCAGAGAAGGAGAATCAATTATCTAAGCATGTTATTAACGTGTTCACAGCAAAACTACTGATTTACACTCAGGCAGTCTATCAACTCATATTTCCCCCTTCTGAAGGTCCATGTGAAGCCATACTGGCTTAGTGTGCAGCTCTGGGCAGCTCCAAGTTACTGGAACCGCTTGAACATCTGGCTAAGTCTGTGAATATCATACTTGCCCTGCAGGGAGATTATAAGTCACACTCTGTGGGTTGTTTGTTTGAGGCCCCATCAAATGAAGACTGAAAAATCCTTTCTGCACTTGTATTTTATTTTAAGCAGCTAAAATAGAATCAAAGCTCTTTGAAACCAAACTCAGTGAGCTGAAGTAACCAGAACTGGATTTCTGGTTTACCAAGTAAATCCTAACCTACATAAGGATTGAAGTATTTTGAATGTTCACACGTTGAAGTCCTATTCTGAGGTGCAGTGGGATGAAAGTGTTGATTTTATCAAGAAAGGTGTTCATTGCTCAAGGAGCTGCATAAATGTAAGGTTTAAGTAGACTCAGAATGCAGAATGTAAAAGGATGGAGTGACAGCATGATACCTCCGGCTACCTCTTTTCGGATCAGCATGAGCCTGAACGTGACATATCCATGGCCCAGGAAAATTCCACAGTTCTGATGCAGATAAACTTGGAAACCAGAGACAGCCCAGCATCTCACAGTTAATTAAAGACGTGAGTGAAGGCACCAAAGCTCGCTCCCTTCTGCTTGAATAATTCACCGCCTTTATCCATTATTAAAACCCGTGACTTCCCCACAATGATTCCCAGCTCGAGATGGATTGGTCTCAGAACCCAGAGATAAATTGTAACATGGCCTACAGCTATATTAATAAATTGAAATGAACATTTATTTGCTCATCTAATTAGAACTGTGGTTTTCCCAAATAGTGTAGCCATGCATTACAGTGACAGACAGCAGTACCTACCTTCTGTGAGATAAAATGAATAGGAGGACTTTGACCCAGATTTGGGTGTGTCCATAAGAAGGTCTTTGGTTGATGCTGTCTCTTTTACACCATTCATTCTGCTGGGCTGCTCTGCTGATCCCAGCTTGGCAGGATAGATGGGAGCTGAGCTGGTGAGAGACGTCCTCAGAAGAGTACAGAGCCGGCTCTGAGAGTATAGAGCACACATTCATCTTTTGTCTCTTGTCTTTTTTAAGAGTTGTTGGGGGTGGTGATGGGAGAATTTGAACATTTACCCACACTCCCTTCCTCATCTCCATTTCCCTTCACTGGGATTACACGACCTTATACGACTCATGTATTCCATGGCCTTGTGGGCTAGTTGAGGCAGGCTTGTTTTCCAACTCAGTCCACGGCGTCTATAGCCCCAGTCTCTTCTGCTATAAGCTAGAATTGGTAATTCTATGTGTTCAGGCTCCACATGCAGTTTAGAGAGAATGGTTGTACATTGGGGAATTTGTAGTGGGTTCTTCATCAGTGACAAGTGCTATTATTAGCCAGCAAATCTCGCTCTTTCCCTGTTTGCAAATTAGATTTTAAAAATCATTTGATCACATTAGCATGGAGAAGTCTATATAACACAGCTAGCACTCAATCCCTGAAGGGCTAAAGTGAATAATGTGGTGTTATGTCAACACAAAGCTTGTTCCATGTGAATGATCTCCACAACAAGAGAGAGAGACCTGCCTCTCCAGCGAGACGCTGAAGCACCGACGCACAGCTTTCCTGTCTTCTGTCTCACCTCCAGTTGGCCCGGGACACTCAGGTCGGAGTGGAGCTGAGTTTGTTCACATGGCTCACTTGCAGTGGGCCTCGGACAGGCAAATGAGGGTAGCTGATTTGCTCATCTGGCTCACCCGCAGTGAGCATGGGACACGCAGATGGAGGGTAGCTGGGTTTGCTAACCAGAATATGTGTATTTAACTTCCTGGGAAATCAACATTCTTAGTGTGCATTGGCAGGGAAACGTACAGGGGCCACAGAAGTTACACTCTCCCTCCTACAGCATCCTACAGAGTCAACCAATTGCATGCTGTTGTCTCTCCAGGCCGTTGTCACAGGGTCTAAATGGACTTTCTTAACGTCTGCAGAAATTGTATTTACCACATACTTATTTCACACCCAAATCTGTTTGATTTAACACCTTTCCCTTCATGAAATGGAAATTTAATGTTGTTTTTTTTTTCTAGGTTGCCAGAATAAGCATCCAGTTCCTTAATCCACTGTTTGCCTTGCAGGGGAGGTGTGGAGCCGCTGCCGATTTACTCCCTGACAGATCTAGCCGAGATCTCCTCATTATCTGAAACGGTATTGGACTTGGCAAGAGAGAAAAAGAACTTCTCATTCCCTTCAGCCTCTTTCTACCATTGCTGAGAAGCATGAACATTCAAATCAAACTTTGAAATCCTTCCCGCAAGTTAAGTTTATAAGAAAGAAAATAATTTCTGAGGAATTAGATTCCTAAGAGATCTTATTTTCTTTTGCAGTGGGTCTCCTTCCAGGGCACAAGAATAGATTTTAAAAATAAATTATCAGGTTACATGTTATTTAAGCAAATAATCAAATAGACAATACTTTTCTAAAATGGGCTCTTAATCAATAAAGAAATTAAGAAGCAGGGAGGACTCGATTTAGAGAACCCTTCAGTGATTTTTCCCACTGTAAAGACAGCATATACTGAAACTAAACTGCCTTTTGTAGATTTCATTTTATCTTCATTTACATTATTATTTTAGGTGTGAGCATTTTGGCTGCATATACATATATGCACCACATGTGTACCTGATGTGGAGGTTGGAAGAGGATATCAGACGCCCTGGGTAAGTCATCATGTAGGTGCTGGCACTTGAACATGGGTCCCCTGCAAGAACAGCCAGGACTCTTAACCACTGAGCCATCTCAGAACTCCCCAGAACCATCTTTCCAGCCCCCTGGATTTTGTTTGTTTATTTTTGTAGATTTTTTTGTCTTTCTTTTTCTATTTTAAACTAGCACAAATTTAAGGTAAGGCTATAGGTGGAGAAGCAAGTCTCCAACTAAAGCAGAAGTTATAAAGGAGGAGGCCAATGGGAACAAAGGCTACAAAGTACAAGTCTAGTCTTTGTTTCTTGACACCAGGAACCTTCCAGAAACTTCCAACTCTCTGAAATTATAAAGATATGCCACCATTCTCTTATCATTACACAAATGAACTTGACCCATATGCATTGCTATAATCATTTTAAACTTAATACTATGTCTTGGATATTTTGCAACATCTACCTCTTTTTAAGGATAATCTTTTAAAAGAAATTTAGTATTATATTGCATTTAACCATTCTTCTAGTTAAGATACTTTGCTCACCTGACAGTATGTAGAATTTAGATGAAAAGCAAAATTCTTGGTATGTCTATAGGAGTGCTTACATATTGGGTGAATTGAGGTGGAAAGACCCATCTTAAATATAGGTGCTACCATTCCATGGGCTAGGGTCCTGGACTGAATAAACAGGAGAAATAAGCTGCACACCAGCATTCCTGACTGTCTTCTAACTGTAAGTACAAGGTAACTAGTATCGTCATGTGTCCTCCACAATGCCTTCCCCATTATAACTGTGTCTTCAAGCTGTGAATCATACTAACCTCTTCCTACCTGAAAGCTGCTTATCAGCTGTTTTATCAAAGTAACAGAAAAGTAATTGATAGTTTATTATAGCATACTAATGTATGTTAATATTAATGATAAACATTGTGTTCACATAATGATTGAGTGACCGTTTTTGTACAGTGTGTAGTTATTAAAGAAAGGAATTATTGCCTATCTTTCCTCAAAATGAAGATTTAGGAAGAGTTTCCACTATTCAGATTGCTTCTTCAACTAAGAAATGTAATTAAAATCTACAAAGACACAAAACTATTCCCTTTTAATAATCAACAGTGAATTATAATCATTTGACAAGTGTCGTGTTCACCCCTTGATTACTGAGGTAGCAAAGCACTTCTTTTAAGACATAATAAAGGAACCAATGAGCTGCTCAGTGATTAGGAACACTGGCTGCTCTTCTAGGAGACCCAAGTTTAATTCAAAGCATCCACGTGGCAGCTCACAACCATCTGAAATATAAAATATGCAACCTGTCATATGTATTAAATAAATTAATAACTAAATAAAAATGAAAATAAAAATAAATAATAAACTCTCAGAGAGATGCCTCTTAGATCAGAAAATACATTGGTTCCCCTGGAATTTATTTTCATTGGTTCAGTTGACATTTTTTTTTCTAAAACAGAACACCTGAAGTTAAATACTTAATCATCATCATCATCATTATTTAAAAGGTTTATTTATCACGCAGTTTTTGCAATCCAAGAGTATAAGGGCAAATCCTGCATGGAGCTGGTAAGTGACTCGCAGACACTTGGCTTGACTATAACAATGGCAGAACACGGTAGAGGAGATTGAAGAGATTGGATGACAAGACAGTACACTAGAAAACAGAAGGGGCTAGTCTTACTGTTTGGCAGCAGCCCAATGCCACAGAAACTAGCTGATGTCCCAGGAGAACTAGAAAAATCTACTCCAAAGGCAGTATCACTAATAATTTTGATACAGAAAAATCAAGGTGTCCTTGAGTCCCATGGAGGTTTCCCTTCTGTATTCAGGTGAGCTTTAACTGAGGAGTTAGGACTTCTGACACTCATGATTACACAAAACTTCCACTAAACCTGTGGTTTCTGGGATTTTGTCTCATGAATTGAAAGAAGGAAACTCAGACAATGGAGACATGAGTTAAGAGAGTAATGTTATTATAGGTTCCAAGGCTGGAAACGTAAGAGACAGAAGGCAGAGCTCCTATGAATCAGGACCAGGTCCCTAGAAATGATATACCGCTGAGTGTCTCCATCCAGGAGTTAATAAGGCTTTCTGGTAGAGGGACAGAAAGGGGTGAACTGGTCAGTCAAGTTTCAGCCTAGTCCTCAACCCATTTAGATTCCAGACACACACAGGAACAGACATAATAAGAAAACACACACACACACACACACACACACACACACACACACCAGCTTCCATGGCCACTAGCTAGAACAGAACCAAAGACTTTTTGGTTTAAACACTTCTGACACCTCTGATCTTGGTTAAGGACAGATGGGTTAACACAATCGAAGCTGTACCAAGCTTTTGATCAAGGAAACCCTGTTTAATTTCACTGTCCCCTACCCTACCCTAAAATGGCTTGCCCATTTCTATCACCTGTTCTCACATAGCCTTTCACCTTCTGCTAGGTTCTGTAGAGGGATATTTTCCAATTACATTAGAATAAAGTTCTGTGATTGGGCTGTGTAAGAGGTTGGCGGAGTGAGGAGGGGGAGGAGAGAAGGAAAGGAAGGAGAGAGGGAGAGAGAGGAGGAGAGAAGATGGCGGTGGATGTCCGAGCGTATCTAGCAGAGGCAGTTATTAATATCAAGGTTAGGTAATTGGGTTTACAGTTCTGGTTGTGTGGGCATCTTGTTGATTGAGCGTTTCCAAATATTTAAATATTGGATAATCTTTAATCATTGAGAGTCTTCATTCTACAGGGCACTAGGCACGGTGGTACATGCCTTTAATCTGGCACTTGGGATGCAAACTCACAGGCAGGTCTCTGTGAGTTTGGGATGGTCTACATAGTGAGTTCCAGAACAGCTAGGGCTAATAGTGAGACTATATCTCAAAACAAAGAAGGAAGGAAGAAATGAAGGAAAGGAAGAAAGAAGGAAGAAAAGAAGGAAGGAAGGAAGGAAGGAAGGAAGGAAGGAAGGAAGGAAGGAAGGAAGGAAGGAAGGAAGGAAGGGGAGAGAAAACAAAAAAATTACATTCGGCTATGCAAAACATAGACAGAAAATCCATGGTATAAATAGTGCACATGGTGGGTGCATCATTAGACGTTCACGTCCTTGGTCCATTGTAGAATGGCTAGAAGGTGCCAGTGACTATGAGGACAGACAAGACAGAGCAAAATGAGCCACTAACCGCACCTCTCCTATTTTTAGTAGCTTTAAGTAACTTCCTCTTATGTGTCATTGGCTAGAAATGTGTTGTGTGACCATATTAACGGCAAAGATGTCTGAGTCTGTGGTTTTCTTTTAATCTGAACCCCAAACCACTTCCACCAAACCAATGTTTTTGGAAGTCAAAACAGTTAAAGCCAAAGATGGGGTGGTGGGGACAGTCTAGGAGATGGCTCAGTGGGTAAAAGTGCTTCCTATACAAATAAAATCCAGAGTTTGAATCATCAGCACCTAAGTACAAAACTGTGTGTGAGCCCATTCACCTGTACCCCCAGCACTTGTGAGGAGCAATGACAGGAGCCTTATTGGGTTTAATGACTGCTTGCCTAGCTCCAGTTCAGCAAGAGGTCCTGTCTCAGGGGACTAAAACAGACAGTGATACAACATGACACCCCATGTCCTCCTCTGGCCTCAGTGTGTATACTCACATAAATATGCACATATGCCACACACACACACAGAGAGAGAGAGAAAGAGAGAGAGAGAGAGAGTGTGAGAGAGAGAGAGAGAGAGAGAGAGAGAGAGAGAGAGAGAGGAAGAAGAAGAAGAAGAAGAAGAAGAAGAAGAAGAAGAAGAAGAAGAAGAAGAAAAATTTCCCTTACACACACATAAACCCATTAAAAACAGCCTAAATAATATGCTTTTGGCAGTAAAGTCCTTCACATAAGCATATGTTCCAATAAATTCTAAAAAGACAAACATCGTCCAGGTATCACAATTTGTTATCATGTTTCAAAGGTAATAATGTTGTGTTTAACAGAGCCATCAGGATCTGGTGCTGCCATTGGGTGAAACTTCTCTACACTCTGAGAGATGTGCTTCAAGAAAAATATAAAAGGAAAAAAATCAAAGTATGAACACTTGTGCATCAGACATATGAGGAGTGTCCCCTATAACAAGGAATTCTTCTAGGGACACCAAATGTGTATCCTATAACCCATTGATTCTGGTCACTGCCTATCCTGTGCACCTGGAGAGAGCATGTCAGGTCCTACAGGTCAGGGACTCAGTCCTGCAAGACAGTTTCCCTACTTGCAATGCTGATGGGAAATCAGGCTGTTCCCCCTCTCTCACCCTCCCCCCCCCATGTGTGTGTGTGTGTGTGTGTTGAGGAGCTCCCTGCCAACACACTCTACTTTTGATAGGACAACACATAGCTGAGGGAAACGTGTTGTAATAATGCCTATTACATTGGATACAGATCAAGCCACATGAAGAGATGGAAGAGTGAGGCCCAGCATGTGATACGGGGGCAGGTGCAGCTTTCATGCCTTCTTTGGGAGAACCTCCTTTTCCATGTTTCCATGTGTTCAGAAACTAATCAAATCTTGCTATTTAAGAAGAGGTCTTAATGCCATATACTCTCCCAGCTCTCCCCTTCCCAGGGAACAAAGAGTGGGTCTGGAAGCTTCAGTCTGCAGTGTTCTAATCACTTGCTCAAGCTGTTGACTGGCCCCAGCCTGATGCTATCTTGGGATCTACGCTCAGTCATCTCATTAGCATCCGCTCAGGAGTTGTCAAAGATGCTTCTTATGAACATCAATGGGTATTTCAAACATAGGGAGATTTTAGGTGCTTTATGACAGGAACTGGGGACAAAGATGCATCCTGCTTTCTCACACTTGTCAAGCAGACTTCTAGAAATGCAAGAAGAATAAAACAGAACAAGAGGTGTTAGGACTTCGGCTAGTGAGCTCATCTGGTTCATTCTTTCCAAAATCCTAGAGTTGCAGTGAACAATTTGTTTAAAAATAAAATAATGTGCTTGATGCACATTATGTGCTACAACCTCTATAGTTTTTTTCTTTTTCTGGGAATTCAATTTGCACCCCATTATGCTATGGTCACCAATTGAGGAGTCTTAGTCTCCATCACGTCTCTGCCTTTGAAGCAGAGGGTCATTGCATTAGTACAAAGGGGGATGAATTCAATATGCCTGCTCACCAAGTAGGGTTGAATTCACTGAAAGGGAATGACCAGGCTTCCTATTCTGAGTTTCCATCTGGACGATCCGAAGCCTCCCTTATCCCAAACAAGAACTCCATTAATGAATATTCAACGGAAAGTATTACTTCATTGTCAGCGCTAATTGCTAGTTTTACCTTATTAGTAGAAGCTTTTCTGCGGCTGAGCCTGACATGCATTTGTTTGCACACTGTTATTAGCCAAGACTCAGTGAAGTCTTGCAATTAACACCTCTACATTATCTCATGCCGGGAAAGCAAAGACAGAACCAGATGACTCACTTTGTTTCAGCTTTGCTCTTGTTGTCTGATATGGAAGCACTTAAAGAGAAGTGTAAGCTCCTCAGAATGCCATATGGAGCCAACAGAGACCATAAAAGGCTTTTCAGGGAACGGTGCATGAAAGTTCATTAAGTCCACAGCACCATGCTCAAATCCTGATTTAAACTCTACCCATCCTGCAGGTACACCTGTGTCCCTCCTGGCCAATGATCCAGTTGCTGATGGAGGATCCCAAGAAGCAGAGGAAATAACATTTTCTTCTCTAAACATTATGAAGTTAATGATTCACAGGACAGTTAAATAGCTTTCAGAACTCCTATCGCTTTAGAGATAAAGCAGACAAGGCAATAACTGTATTTTTATTTATTTCTTAACACTCTTCCAAGCAGCCTATCACCGATATTTCTGTAAAGAATAGGGATGCAGGTAGGAGAAAATGTCAACAGATCATATTTCAGTTTTATATTTGGGAAGAGATCTTTCTCTCAGCACTTGGTCAAAGTCTTTTGTTTTGTTTTGTTTCCCCCTAGGAAAACACATCTGAAAAATAAAAGCAGTGTCGCATTTTTCCTCCTTCAATTTTTGAATTCTTCCTATTGTTCCTATTTTGTGATTTTCAGGGTTTTGAGATAGGGTTTCATGCTGTCGGCCAAGTAAGCTTTGAAGTCAAAATCTTCTTCCTGTATCAGCCAGCTCCATGAGAGCTGAGATTACAGGAATATACTACCAGGCCTGGCTATATTTTGTTTTAAATATAAGTTCATAAATTAAACACTATATTCTAAAAAAAATTACTAAACTCATTTACTCACAATAAATATAAGTTCATAAATTAAACACTATATTCTAAAAAAAAGACTAAATTCATTTACAAGTAATTCTAGATGTTCAATAAACAAGGGAAACAATAGTTCATTATTAATCAAAAATGAGCAACAAATATAACATTTATTTCTAGTTGTTCAGTGGTTAAAACAAAACATCTGTCTGTCATTGAGGAGGTGAGAACCAAACATTCAAATACACCTTCAAGGAGAGTTGCAAATTGTGGAACCTTTTGGAAAAACAATTTTCTTTACAAATCTCTCACAGTTTTTATTACATAATTTGGCTAGCAGTATATAAAGCATGTTTATCGCAGTATAGTTGAAGAGTAAATGTCCAGAGAGAAGAATATTGCTTAAACAATATCCATACAGCAGATTTCATAATGGTTCATAAGAATACTGTAAATCTATGTGTTCTGTGGACTGATTCAGAAAGAAAGAAATAAAGTTCTCCGAAGACAAGTTTAAAACAATAGCACTTTATCTTAGAAACATTAGACTTTAAAAAAAAAAACAGATCATTAAATGAAATTCTGAAGTTAAATATGTGAAATCTACTACACTGTGAAAGGAGTCTTTATTTCTCACTTGTGAATATTCATGTCTTCCAATGATAAACACAAGAGAAAAACCAGCTACAATAAGAATAATGGACGCATAATGGTGCAGTGGCAACTACTGCCATAGCAATAAAAAATCTACTTAAAGTAAAATCACTCTTACCCAGAATTTGCCCTGGATAAATGATCAACTGGAAAACCTTACTTACAAATGAAAGCAGGCCCAATACTTTAATGATCTCTGTCTACATGGAATTTTCAGTATTTCATAAGTACCCATTAGAAAAAGCCAACCTAGAATGTCCGTTTATCATCCGGCCCTTCTGAATTCATCACTGGTGGCTTGTCGGTGAGAATATCAAAAGGCTAAAGCCTTTTCATGTATGCATTTTTGGTAAGGAAATTCGAGGAGGCCAGGGTACATGAGCACACAGGTGCACAGAGGCCCAGGAGGAGTTGGATTCCTAGAAGCTGAAGTTACAGGATCCTAGACATGTGCTGAGATCGGAACTCCTACGGAAGAGCATCAAGTGCTCTTATCTGCTGAGCCTCTCTCTAGACCCTGATTGCATGGTTTTTACATGTCCTGCTCTCCATCCATATAGGGGCTAGTTTGATGATCAAGTCACACATATAACAGCATTGTGGTCTAATAAAATCATCAAACGTTGCAGATTTCTCGTGGTAGACATGTCAGGGGTGCGTAGCCCAACCTCAACAGAATTAGTGCAAACCAGCCAAGGTTTTTGGCAGGCAAAGCTTTGGCAGCTTATCTGCATTTGACCTCTGCCTAAAAATACTTCCATTAAAACATTTTCCTCTTCAGGCCGCTGTGTTTTGGCAATAGATAGCTGCCTAGCCCTGCCGGTCGAGTCCTGGCCTGAGGTTCAGGTTTCTGCATATCTATTGCACCAGAAGAAAGCCATCTGAAAATAGAAACATGGGCTGTTTTGTCGCTGTTGAATGGGAAGGCTAATAATAGTGTTGCTTCATTGTTTGGCAGGGACTCAAGGCTACCTCGGCCAAGCAGCCGAACATGCTGTGCGGCAGTAACGAAATCATAAAATTCCTCCAGGGAATGGGGCAGCTATTCAGAACATGTTTTATATTCTGGGGTTGCTTGGGAAGGAAATAGTTCAGAAGTTGTTTTGACACAAATGTGGTTTGTTTCCAATTGAAGGAGGGGGGAGGGGCAGGGAGCCCAGTCAGGAGGTCAGTTGCAGAAGGGAGGCAAAAATGTAGTTAAGGAGCTCCTGACAGGTGGTGATAGGGCTGTCGCTGTGAAGCCTGGGGCCTGGCGGGGAGTTTGTCTCTGCCAGGCTCCCAGGGTGCTCTCTGCTGCCTTTCACACTCCTATTATGTTTATTTCTGTTGAACTTAAAGCATGACCTTTTCCAAACTGCCCCGCATTGTTGACCCACATGCATTTTTGAGACCTCATTTTCATGAATGCCTGGCTTCTTCCTGCAGCAAAGCACTCTAAATAGGAAGAGGCTGAGGCAAAAGAGCCCTGGAATGGAAATCTTTCAGGCATTGAATTCTGCTTGCTATTAATAATTCAGAAGTGTTTTTAATGCCCTGATATGGAAGGAAGGTTTTTTGACACCAAAGGCATCTAAATATTAATTTCAGAGGAATTGGTTGTTACAAGCAGTTAACATCCATTTTGTTAGTTGACCTCCCCGGGAAGGTTAATGCACTAAAATCTGGTCATTAAGTATAGTAACGAATGTTTTTTCAGAAAGGTTATTACTATCATAAACTCTAATCCGTGGTTCACGGCAGCAGCCTCTAGTGTAGGGCTCTGACTAATGAAGAATTAACTATTTCTGAGCAGTTAATAAAGATTTTTTTTCTCCCACCAATCAACATACCCTACATGATCCTTATAATTACTGAAAGCATTAAGCCCCGGGTATGAGTGCCCACATGTCAGAGCAGACTTCTAGTCCCAATAAATGACAAATGGCAAACCTAATCCCATTTCACTTAATTTTTTTTTTTTTTGTAACATGGTCACCGAAATAAGAAATAATGAAAGTCCTAAGTATTTGAAAATGACGGTCTACTGAAAAGCATTTGCTAAATGAGTATTGATGAGGTCTTTAGTCACATTTTATTGTGATGGAAGATTCTATATTCTGGCTTAGAATATTGTTATACTACAGAGGTTAATAGACCACCAACAAGGCTTTTTTTTTCTCCCTTGTTTGTTCTGTTCTTCATTGCTAAAGACACACTCACTGGCAAGAATATAAGCAACATTTACACCTCCCTCTTACCAGCAGAGGGGACAGGGACATGCTAACCTTTCTAAGGAGCCTAGGGCAGTGTTTTGCTTCTCAATGGAAAGGTCTTCTCGAATTAATTAAAGTCACTTTCCCGCTGAGGACCAAGCATTAGCTTTGCTTTGAAGGTTCAAAGAAAAAAAGTTGCTCATACTGACTTCTTAGAGGTCCATGTTTAAGGCGAAAACAATGCATCAGGCTTTAAGGAGTAATCTCTTCAAGTAACCAAAAATCTCAACAATGACTACACTAAGAACCTAGACAGCTCTGAAGAGCTAGTCCAGCAATGTCCAGGAACCACAGAAGGAGCGATCCCCTGGCTTCCCCTGAGGCAGCCTGATTCTCATTCCAGTAAGAACAATCTTTGTCATCCGAATGCATCTCCCCCCACCCCACCTTTTCTGTCATTTTCTGTCAATGTAGCCATGCTACATTCTGTCTTTTTGGCAGCTGTCCTCTTACTTGAACACAGAAGGGGAGAATCCATAGTTAGCTGAGACAAAAGAAGGGTCCCCTTAGCCTCCCCCTCCTCCCCAAAGTATTTTGTTATGTATGAAAACTTTATGTGTGTGTGGGGGGGTGCTAAATATACTGACTGATTAGCTCACATTCTCAAAATAGCTTCTTTTTTTGTGTGGAAGATTCTCCACATTTGCCTGCCCTACTAATCAATGGAGTTCACTAAGCACACACAGTCTTGCTGCTCTGAGCATTCTTTTAGCACTTTGTTGGAAGATGCCTAATTAGTTTCTCGTTTACTGGTAAGAGCAAGAGACTGTCTTTCTGGGTATATTTTCTCAAATGGAGAGAGATATTGCATATCTCTTTTGCAGAATAGTCATTAAAAAAAACATAAGCCATGATATAAATCTGGCAATAGAATGACTCAGACGCACTAGTGTGAGGCAGCTGTACACAATGGCAAAGCTTTGTACATTTGACCTCACTTTATAAACGTGACTGGAATCTTAAATGCCTCTCTAAAACCTTTCCATCCTAAAGCTGGAATCAAAGGGGCAGTGATATATTAGCCTCACTTCTGAGAACTGGAACTTTGGCTGAGTCCTGCTCATCCATCACGGCCCCATCACCGGACACAAAGCCTTCCCTGTTGCCTCAGCCAAAAATAACCCCTCCAACTCCTGAATTCTCATTTGCCTTGTACATTTCTCATACAGTTAGTTCTTCACACCCAGTCTTTGCTCAGAGTTATTTGTAGCCAGACCTGGAATTTGTATTCTCAGCACTTACTCCAATGTCCCCACTGCGCATGTTCAAACCGGCTGGTGAACCTCACTAACCACTCCTATGTAGTTTCTCTGCCTCATCCGTGGGGAGGAGAGCAGATGGGTCCATGAATGACCTTGGCAATCATTAGTTCTTTGTTCAGTATTTTGTGATGTAGCTTCCTTCCCAGATCCCCACCTCTAAGGAGAGTATCTAGAAGTGCCCCCTTCCTCCTCCTCTTCCTCCCCCTCCTCTTCCCCTCCCCCCCATCTCCCCATAGGAGATCAGAAATGTTTCTGAATGGCTGTGTCATTTCCAAGGTGAGGGTTGTTCATCGGGGTCGTCTGCACATTTGACGGGGACTGTAAATGAATACAGTAAGCAGGCAGCCGCAGGATGAGAGCCTGTAAAGACAGATCAAGTGCCTTATCTTCGTTGTCAAAGTCCTCAATATTATCACAGAAAGGGGAGGGTTGACATGCCGAGACTACTGATAATCACCACTGACATACTCTTTAACCTCTTTGGAGTTTGTTTTTTTACCCATGGCAACATATGAACCTACCCTAGTGACAACATAGGCTCAGTCAGCAAGCCCATGAGATGAGGTGTGCAGAGAACTCCATGGGGACCTGAGGAGATGGCTCAGGGATTAAGAACATTTGCTGTGCTTTGGGGGACCCAGGTTTGGTTCCTGACACCCAACTGGCAGCTCTCAACTTCTTATAACTTCACATTCAGGGGACCTGAGTCCTCTTTTGACCACCCCCAAGCTCCTGTGCAGATGTGGCACACACACATACACATAGACAAATTCATAAATATTTGAAAAGAAAGAAACCCATCACTGTGTACAGTGAATACGTGCCCATAACATTAAAAAGAATACTACCAGAATCATTTCATAATGTTCTAAGTTACCTACATTTGTGGTAAATATTCAGTAGGTTTGGAGAAAAGGACACATCTGAGACACCGCCACATCAAAATGGTTTTTCTATTTTATTTCTGGCAAAAAATTGAGGCTATTAATGTCATATCCACCCTTCCCCCAACACACACACTTGACTGTTACTTAACAGTAGGAAAATGGTTTCAGTGACTCTTAGCAAATGCTGAATACATACAATTTCCATTCCTATCACCCATTTCTATAAAGGGGGGTACTGGAGAGTAACTCATGCATTTAAATTCAGAGGTATCAGAGCACTGAGGACTCCCACTCTTCCCACTCCAGAGGAAGATGGCTATAAATGCTTGAAAAAACACAGTTGGGAGAATAATTGGAAGTGGGTTCGATGTCTTCATCCTCTGAGAATGTGTGTGCATGTGCCTGCCTGAAATTACTCTTTCATGAAATGTGTGTGTGTCTGGATTTGAGCTTCCCTGGGCTGTGTGTAAGTTTCACAGAGGGGTTCCAACTTGCAAAGGTTAACTGCAAAAATTAAGGCTCTGTGCATTTCTTTCAAAGGTCATACTCATCAGCAGCTCCGGGAAGACTGCTGGACTGGGACACTGCACCTACTCTGAGGCTGAACCATGGCTCCAGGTTTTAGTTCCCAAAGAAGATGACTCCATTCCACAGTTAGGTCACTAAGAGATAAAGAGGTCACTCGGTCACTTGAAATCCCTCTTGCAGTTACTCACAGGTAGCCTACCTTCGTGGTGTTTGCCAGTCACTTGCTTCCCTCTCTGCGTGCCAAATGCCTGAGCTCCAGGAAGCTGTTTAATACATGGGATAGGTTTTTGATTAATGTAGGAAGCTAAAAATAGAATGTTATGCAATACGTATCTCAACAGGAATCACAGATCAAATTGGATGGTTACAAGGGACTGTGCTGAACCACAGTTTTCTCCTAAGAAATGGAGCTCTGTTTTTATAGTACCTTGGGGGGTCAAACTGTAGCAGACACACATTCAGGGCTTGGAGACCTGCCCTGTGGGTCTTTGGATAGCAGTAATATCTTGACCACACAAGAAACTCAAGAGAAAGTTAGAAACTGGACATTGACTGGAGTCTAGGAAGGCTCTTCTCTCCCTCATTAGAAGCTGGTGTTATTTTAAAGACCAGAAACAGCAGCAGCTGATAAAAATGATAGCAGTAATATCCTGGCTGCATCTCTAAGGTCAGTTATTTAAATAACACATTTGGTTTCTTCTGAGGATCTGAAAGCCTCACGTTGCCCTATGCATAAAAGCACTAATTTAAACTTCTCAGTGGCTAAAATAATTGGAATTCAGATGGCTCTATTCAGGCAAGATTCGTGAAAAGGAAAGTCCAACCCTTGTATGCCACGGACCTTCTTACATTTGCTGATGAATATAGTACAGTATGTAAAAGAAATCCGGGTCATTTTTCCTAATTAAGTGAGCAATAATGAAAGGTTAAAACACACTCTGGTGTGTACTAAAAGGAAGAAATAAAGGAAACCAATTCACTGCTCTTAATGACTGTGTACTGACTCCATACTTTGTAAGTTGTTCAGAATCACTGTGGGTGATCAAAGTATTCTGTCCATATATATGCATGCTCAGGGGTTAGGAGGAGCAGTGCTCTTACTACAGATAAATATCAGTTTGTATGAAAAAATGTATTCATATGTGGGACTTAGTCAGTGATAGAGTGGCCGGCATGTATCAGACCCAGGGTTCATTCTCCAGCACGAATGGGAGTCAGATAGGATTATACAAATGTATGTTTTCCTACTGATAAATTTTATCTTTCTACAATAAGAATAGCCCCATGTTCTAGTTGCTATAAAGTTGTTGACTTTTTACATTGCCTGTGAGGGAAAGTCAAGATGAACATTTTAAGACTCGAGTAATTTTTTTTTTCCTAGAAAACTCTCCTGTCAAATCAAAGTATTTTTTCTTGTAAGATGGGCAACTAATACAACCAAGGTCCAAGATCTCTGAAGAATTTTCTAGTTTTAACCTCAGCCAAACACCCCTAACCACTGACTCATTCTCCCTACACCGTTAGACATTGACGGGAGATGGCCAACAATTCACTCAAATGTCCAGCCTCACCAAAGATTCTATTGCCTTTCTCCGACAAACAACAAATATAGCTGGAACTGGTTTTCAACAATGCCTCCCGGCACTTTTATTCTTGAAAGAGCAGGGAAATTACAATTAGTGTAAACATCCAGTAGAACAAGGTAAGTCCTAGAGACCTCCTGCATGGTGCATTGTAGGTATAGCAGTGTGGAAATGCTACATCTCACACTTAAAAGTTTTTCTCAGGGAGCCATATACCATGCTTCCTTCATTATAAAACCTTATTATAAAAAATAGACTTTACAGAATGGGATGTTATGACTTCTGGAAACTCTCAACATAGCCTTGAAGGCAAGAAGGTAGTTCAGCTAGGTGTTTTTCGGCTGTTATTACAGGTTAAAGACTCTCTCTCTCTCTCTCTCTCTCTCTCTCTCTCTCTCTCTCTCTCTCTCTCTCTTTCTCTCTCTTTCTCCTTGTCCACTGATCCCTTTGAGGGTCCCATTAATGTTCAGACCCTGCCCCACTCTATCCTAGACTTCTCGACTAGTTGAGCCAAGATTGGGGTATAATTGCAAATGATTTGTGTTACTTTCTTTAAGGTTGATTCTTAAGGGTGGGGTGGATTATTTACTGTGTTAGCATATGCCTATTATCCCAATTTCTGTCTGAAGAGTACTAGAAAGGTATGGTTCTGAATTCAGGTTTAAGTTGAAGTTTCCATCAGTGTGATTGGATAGTGATTGAACATCAAACTACTATAGACAAGGTGCTCACCAAAAGCAACTACCCAAGCTGCATGTTCTCTGTTCCAAATCAACCTGACAACTAGACGATTGAACAGTTGCATTTAAACACTCCTGGGGAAAGGTGCATGGCTGCAATGTAGTTTTACATGCGTGCTCTTTGATGCAAGCGAAACAAGCGTCGGTCATTTAAATGCCTGCCTGATGGTACAGGCCTATCAGAGCAATTCTAAGCCAAAACTAATCGCTGTCACAATTCTCAGGCTTTGTGGGTTCAGTCAGAGAGATGTGTATTCAGATTTGATGGCCTTTGTGCTCACAGCGCTCTCCCTCTCTTTTCTCTGTGCCCTGCAGAGCTGACCCTAGCCTCTTTTGAAGTCTGTGATTACCCTGGATCTGATCAGATGTGCCAGAGTGAATTGGGTAAGGAAGAAGAAGAGAGATCATTAACTGCTCAGTTTCAGACCATTTTCACTGAGTCACAAGGATTACCAAAGGAGTTCCAACTCTCTGTTCCAAAGGTATAGGTGCTAATACTTTTAGATATCCACTTAGTGTTGTGGTAACACGAGTACCAGTGTCCTAAGGGAAGCTTTTCTGATGTTTAAAAAATAATTGTGTCCATGAATGATATAGTTCTGAAATGTGTGACCATATTTCCCTTTCCATTTCAAGGTCTTATATTTATGACATTGCCGTGTATACATGGCACCACATTTTTGTGCAACCTCCACTGTCCTCAAAATAGTGTGCCACTGTGCTTTGTGCTTGACCCATTCAAACACTTACAATTAGCTGTCTTCTATGCGCCAAGTTTTCAGATACGAGGAACTCAGATGAGAAATACAGTTTATGTGATAGTGGGGGAGACAGAGAACAAATCTGAAGATAAATTAGAGCCTCAGAATGTGCTTAGGACATGAGAAGAAAAGATAAGACCACAGGCCACACAGCAAAAGTCAGCATTAACCTTACACAGCGGGGCCAAAAAAGGCCTCTGACCATCTGGGCAGAGCATCCCAGAAAACAGCAGTGCAGACCGTGAGGGGGGAAAAAAAAACCAAAAAAGTGAAAGGAAAGATCTTGAGAAATAAAGGTTTTATTCTGTAATTGTCTCTGTTTTCCATGCACTGACAGAAAGCATGTCCTTTGCAAAGTAGTAATTATGTGTTTATAATAAAGTGTGCAAATGACAATTGAAAGATCATTAATCGCTAACGTCTCCTGCTCTTAGCACATTCCATGAAAGGGTTCAAAATATTTTACCATGTTAGGTGACTTAGTTTCCACAATGGTCTCATGAAGTAGAAGACGAAAGTGAAGTTCTAGGTGGGAGATGAGCTGCCCAGGATTTCACAGCATACAGCTGGCCTGGAATTGGAACCTACGCATTCTGGAGGCTAATGATAATCACCAGTTATAAGCTGAACTTTACAGCACCAAGTGTATTCCCTTTCTGTATTACAGAATTGAGTCATGTATTCTGAGATATGATTTATGGCAATTGTTTTGTTGTTGTTGTTCTGACTTAAGACAGAGATTCACGAAGGAGCCCAGGCTTCCCTTGATGGTGAGCATCTTGACTCAACTTCCCAAAGAAGGGCAGCATGATAGGCATGTACTGCCATCTTGGGCTGATCTAGACTTTTAAAATCACATGTGTGATTCTCACACGGGGGATACTTAAATTGTTCTAAGTAGTTTCCCACAAAGATCTTACAGAAATTAAAATGCACTCCAACACACACACCACACATACAGATAGCACACATACACACACACCACACACCACACACATACCACACACCACACACACACACACACACACACACGCACACACACACGCACACACACACGAGTATATGCATGTGTATGAACACAAAACATAACTCAAATGTTCAAAGTTCAATATTCAAAACTCAAGAATTACAATGGTTTATAATCTATACTTGGGTCAGCTAATGAACTGGCCTTTCAAGCTCAGCTTTTTTGCCTGCTCATTGAAAATAGATCTGAGCCCTTTATTTCCTTCTCCTTTAAAAAAAATGGTGAATAACTTTGGAGAAGGCACTGGGTACACAGCAGGAGAGTGGTTCCTGGTGCCAGTTCAAGAGTCCTTGCTGCTTCTGAGCAGACCATTTTCTCCAGACTTTATCAACTGTAGCAAAGGCATCTTCATCTACTTCAGCAAAGACATCTCCAGCACCTATAATGGCAGATTCCCCAGGCAAGGTTCCTGCAGCTGTTTATCAGAACCCTTTTCTGGAGATTTTGCGTGCAAGTATCCCCAATGAGGCCGCTTTTCCTGAATCAGCAACTTAAGGCAGTGCCACGTCCAGGAATCTTCCTTAATTTCTCAACTAGACTTAGTGACTATCAGACATGACATCTTCAATCTATTTCTCTCTTTCTGCCTCCCTCCCTCCCTCCCTCCCTCCCTCCTTCCTTCTTTCCTTCCTTCCTTCCTTCCTTTCTTTTTTAAACTGTTGTTCTGAGATCAAACCAAAGGCTAACTGCATGGTCAGCAAGGGCTTTACTATGAACCGCAGCCTTTTATATGTGCTATTGCTACTTCTTAAAGAGAGAATGCTTTGATTTAAAACAAACAAACAAAACAAAAACAAAAAAACAGGGCTTCAGAATATAGGCTGTTAAACTCCTTAGCCGTCTCCCCTGGCTTCCCCATCCCTAAGTGATAAGATTCTCAGGGTGAATCACCATACACACTTCGTTAGAATTTTTTTTTGTTCTGTCTACCCACATGTAAGTCTTGTTCCTTCTGCAATTAGTAATTCTTTATAGTTAATGTCCCATGTTCAAATTACTGTACCTCTTTTCTTCCACTTGAACCTTGGATGCTACAGTACTGAGCAATTTAAGACTTTGTTTGGTGTTCCAAGTCAGACTTTTGGAAAGTCAAACATCATACTATGACATCACTTTTTCACTTCAAAATCATTTATAAGCCACCATAATTATAATTTTAAGGGATGAGCACACTAAATGAGCACTTGAATACTAAGCTATACATCACCCTAGGTTTACTTTTTATTTTGAGACAGGCTCTCCTTAAATCACACTGGCTGGTATTGAGCTGACACTGTAGGCCAGGCAGGCCTTGAACTTGTGATTCTTCTGCCTCAGTCTCCCAAATTTACAGGCCTGTGCCGCTGGGCCCAGCTTCTCTTTAGTCCTAACTAGTGTTTCCACCCTTTGTTTATTGTGTGCTGTTGCTTCATATTCTAGGATTATAAATCACACAAACACCATACATATATATGCATAGAGGTAAATTCATTGTATATCTATGTGTATGTTATACGTATCTAGGTATATGTCTGTGTGCATGATTGTGTGTGTTGTATGTGTGATATGCATGTGTGGTGTTTATGCATGCCGATGAGTATGGAGACCCAAAGTTTGTGTCTTAGGTTTGTATCTTCCCTTAACATCTCTTATTTTATTTTTATTATTTTTAAGTGTTTGTGTGTGTGTGTGTGTGTGTGATCTGTTCAAGGGCATGTGCATATGAGTGCCTGCAAAAGTCACTAGTGTCAGATTCCCCTGGAGCCAGAGTTACACGTGCTTGTGAGTTGACTAATATAGGTGCTAAGAATTGAACCCAGCTCCTCTGGGTTCATACTCTTACCTGCTGGGCCAACTCTCCAGCCTCTCTACCTTTATTTATTGAGACTAGATCACTTAATGATCTAGAAGTTTGGCTAGGATGATCAGCTAAGGAACTTCTAGGATTCTCCTAATGTCCATCCCTCACCCCCACAAGAGTTACAGAAGCCTGCTGCTACCCTAGGCTTTTTACATGGGTTCTGGGGTCCTTCTTCATACCTGTATCCTTGAGGGGTGATCACTGTAATACTTAGCCAGCTGTTAGCTCCATTCATTCCTCCTGAATCCATTCATGGCTGAGCCTGCTTCAGTACCAGTTATCCAGCTGTGGCTCCTCATGGCTCTGGTGTCATGTGGCTCATCTGAAAGTACTATGTCTCTGCCAAAGGCCACTGGTTCTATTTCTACGTCATTAATGATGGCTTGAATACGAAATCTCCTAGAAAAACAAAAAACAAACAAGCAAAAAAAAAAGTGTCAGCCCATTCCTGGATTGTGTTTCATCCTGAACTTATCACTCTCTCCCACCTTTCAGTATAAATTTATTCCACCGAGTCCAGGAAAAATGATATAAATTTTCATTAAAGAAAACACCATATTATGACAGCACTAAATGAATCATCTACAGTCTCTTTTTAAAGTCTTGATTTATTTTCTGCACTTGGGAGACATGTTGTAAAAATATTTCCACTAACAAGCATGAAATATTGCAATACATATTTTTATACATACTATATTTGGCTATGTAATATTTTTCATCTTAGTGTGTATCTGCACTGAAGTGTTTATCTGTTGTGGGGCTTTCAGGTAATTTCTTGATCACAGTTGCTTCCTTGATAAAAGAATAAAATCAAGAACAAATTGGCCAAAGAACCCCAATCAAATCCATCTAGCTGAAGGCAGTATTTTCCTGAAATGACTCATGCTCCCATTATTCTGCGCTCGGTGACGCAGTGCAATGTCATTGATATGTAGGCTATCCCTCTTAGCCTTGAGCAAACAGAGACTGAGCTGTGGGTGTGCTCAGTCCTATTTCCATCCAGAAGTCATGGTTATGCATAAGAGGAGTGGGGTGAATCTAGAAAGCCGCTACCCCATAAGAGCTGGGTTTGAAAACATGTTGTGCCACCAAGTGACTTGAATACCCAAATCCCTGGCAGAGAGTTTCTGAGCTAGCTGAGTTTGCAAGGAGATCAATGCTCCCCCCATTGATTTTGCTCAGTTACAAAGCCAGGATTCCACACATTGTGAAGCTGTATGCCGTGGGTCGTCCAATCTGATTTCCTTGTAGGCTCTAAAAAGTCCCAGTGTTCAGCTGTAAACTGGAGGTTATGAAAGTCAAACTGCATCAAATTTGTCCTTCTACTAAGCCTGCATATTAAATGCAAGTGTTGTCTCATACTCCTAGGGCCATGGAAAGGCGGCTTGGGACAAGACAGACTGTTTGTGTGCAGCATCTAAATAGATGACAGAGATGCCAAAACGGAATCAGAAAAGCCTTGCTCACATCCGCACATCTCCAAGACACTTCCAAATGAGCCAGAGCTTCACTTCACTTACTTGAAATGCAATGTAAGGAGATGGTTTCTTGCCCAACTAAAGCGGTTGGCTCTGACCCATATGGATTTGAAACTGTCTTAGTATTTATCACTGGAAAGAGTGGGTAGTTGGAAGGCCATAAAAAAAATCAAGAATCTGACATAAAAAAATCAAGGGTTTATTCTATTGGTAGGTGGTTTTATAGTGCGGTTAGCACAGAGTCTTGCCTTTCATAAAGTATTGGACTAACATGTAATTTAGCTTGACACTGTCATCTGTAAACTCAAACACCCCCAAAGGTAACTTTAGCTCTTTCAGTAGTTCAGCCTTTATATGCATACATGTACGAGAATGGGTGCCTGACTGTGTCTGTCTATCTATCAGTCTAGAGTGTTACTGTGGTGACTTGGATGAGAATGGCCCCTATAGGCTCATGGACTTGAATGTCTGGTTCCCAGTTGGTAGATTGTTTAAGAAGAAATGAGAGTTGTGGTCTTGTTGTAGGAAGTGTGTCGCCAGGAGTAAACTTAGAGGTATCAGAAGCCAAGTCCATACCTTGTTTCACTTTCTTTCTGTCTCCTGTCTGTGCTTTGGGTTGTTAGCTCTTAGCTACTGCAACAGGGCCATGTCTTCTGCCAGGCTCCCTGCCATGATGGTCATGAACCCTCTAACCTTCTGAAACTAAGGTTAAAGTTACTTACATGAAAAGTATGCATAACCCCAGTTGAAGGCTCGTTCATGATAGTTCATGCATGCAGCAGAACGGTGACTAAGACAGAGAAGGACAGAAAAAGTCTTATTGCTAAAGATTCACACCTCCACTCCACTTAAAGGATGGAGACGAGGTTGCATAGTAGCCTGGACTTCAGATTTGTTCTTAAGAGGCTGGTGACATATCCCAGTGCTGGAGCACTTGCCAAGCATGTTAGAGTCTCTGGGATCAATCTTGATCTGGGGGAAAGATTTTGAAAAGAACATGTAAAGTAAGCCATTCATTTCCTACTAACACTAGATAAATGACCTCATAGCTCTAGGCTTTTCAAATACAATTTTCCCACAAATCCAGGCTTGTCATATTACTCCTGTCAGTGTTAAGAATCCCCTTCTGTCTCCCTCTCAAGTATACTGAGCTAAGGCATGGCTTCTCACTGTGTCTTTCCAAAACGCCATTTAGGGTAATAAAGTCTCAGAGGCAAGAGGAAGCCACTCTACACCAAAGACTCATGGGCAGATCGATACTCAGGCTAAACTTTTTCCAGGTCCTAAGCTCACTGTGTAAATTAGTCTTTTGGATCTACTCTAGGAGCTAAGACATATAAACATGTTACCCAGTTAACTAGTCAGGGGACAATTTCCTAGCGAAAGATTAGCCATGCTGGGATCAGTATCTCTAGGGCTGAGGATGAAAAAGCATATTCTCTGTTCTATATTTCTCCAATGATTTCCTACCTCCTTCAAGTCACTTCTATCAAATTTTTTAAAAAATCAAATAGATATCATTTCCCACTATGATCTTCAAGATCAGATTAGCTCAATACAAGAGCAGTCACACCTTTGTTTCTATTTTTCTCTATGTTCAAAGACATTGAAGACACGTATTTTACTGGGACTCACTGGTAACTAAATATATTTTCCCAGTTAACCATGAAATAGCAAATGGAAGTATATTTCAAAGCATTGATTTACTTTCTATGAAGCAACTTTTTTCTCTCAAGTGAATAGATTCCAAGATATTTGAAAATAAAACTGGAACTAATTCTTTTTGAATGTAAATCAATGCTGTCCTGACCCAGACAGCTTGCCTCTTAGAACATTCTCTCTAAGAAAGGCTTACTTATGAGGAAGTTTTGTTTTTATAACTCGGTGCCCTTGATTCTGTGATAGTCTAAGGAAATGTCCTGAAGTAATTTAACGATGAGGAGTGGGAGCGGCTGCTATTTAACCTCCACGCTATGCTAATAAAGGGGGTGGGGTGGACTCACCCTGGTGAGTTATGGAGCTGCTGTTCTAGCCCAGTGGGACTGTTTCCCAGGCATGGCTATGCACTGATCCCAAGGGTGCTCTGGGGAGCCCACAGTATCTTGTTTCAGGGCATCTGTCAATGAGAATCAGAGTTTGGAAGAAAACCACATTTTCTGTTCTTTCAAATAAAAGAAAAAAAAAATCCCTGTATGTTACTTTTGCCTGACTTGTTTTACCTAGGCAAAACAGAAGACGAATCTAAAAATAATAATAATAATAGGTTAATAAAAACGAGCTATGATGTGAAGAGAAGTTCATTCTGTTGAACTATGCACTTTAAAGAGACCATTTTCACTCAGTAAGGAAAAAAAAGACACGTTTTCTTCATAAAGCCTGGATGTGCTAAGAGATTATTATACACAGCATAAAGTTTAGGCTGTTTGGACAGGGAAAATAGAAACCATTGGTGGTCAGTCAACCCTGAATACTTCGGACATTTCATTTCTTTTTACAGCAACCATATTCGGTAATAAAAGATCAAATGCTTCTGGTTACTGGACTGAAAAGAATCAAATTCTCCGAACTTTTTAGCACCTCATGTTCCTTGAGTATTTGCTGTCAGCTCTAGCTCACTGAGGTGCCTGATTCACCGTCTTCTATAAATTGCAATCAAAGCCAAGAGCTCCTGATACTTTGTTTTGTTTTGTTTTAAGATTTACTTTAAATGTGTGAATGTTCTTTGCCTGTGTGCATAGATGTGCACCAGATGCATGCCTGATGCCCAGGGAAACCAGCAGAGGATTTCAGATCCCCTAGAAGTGGACATAGAGTCTGATGGAAGCCGTCATGTGGGCCTGAGTACTGAACCTGGGTCCTTTGTAAGAGGAGCAAATGCTCTTAACCACTTAATCCCAAACTCCTGATTTTTTTTATTGTTGTTGTTGTTGGTGGTGGTGTTTGTTTGTTTGTTTGTTTAAGTAAATGGTACCAAATTGAGACACACTGAGTTGTGGTTGCTTATAAGTCTTCTTGCACATAGATGTATTCTAAGTGACATATACTGTCACTGTTCTGCCAAGTTTTCGACAGTAATGTATTTAGTACTTTTGATATCATTTGGTTGAAAGATGAAAGTTTCTTTAACAGGCTCGAGCATGACAAAGCCGGCTCCCACAGGTTTGCCCTTTCTCTCTCACCCGATAAACCCTTAGATTACATTCCTAAAGCTCTCTTCCAAGGTCCATGTCCTCATTTGACTGCTGACTCATTCCAGAGACTCATCACTGTGGAAACACCGAGATCCATCCAGCAATTCAATCATGACTTACCAACTCATCCTCATACAGACCTCCCCCTTTTCTCTGTAAAAACTCACTCCTGCAAAAACACCTGTTGTCTGCCTTTGCCTAACCCAGAGGCAGCCCTGCCTTTTGCTTGGCCCTCTGGGGTTATAAATCTCCTTTGTGCTGAGACCTTGGTGTCTGGGTGTATTCTGTACTGACTCTGAGGAGACCCTTACTGAGGGTTCATGGACTGGAAGATTGGTCCCCAGTGTGGTGATATTAACAATGTATAAAGACCTTTAAGATGTGGGATCTAGAGGGGTACCATTAGGTATTGGGAGTGTTACTTTGGAAGGGATTAATGTAACTCACAGGGGACCCCAGTTGTTCTTTGAGAATAAAGATGTTATAAAAGAGAAAACCTGCTCCATTCCTGTTCCCTGGGTTCTTATCCATGTGTGTATATGTGTACGTGCATGTGCATGTGCATATGCATATGTACATGTATACATAAACTTATGTTACATAAGTTACATAAACTTATGCCATGATGCTCTCCTACATGAGTGTCAGGCAGTCAAGGCAACTGTCACCATAACCAGATGTTAGAAATATGGTCCAGTACTGTAAAGTAAGTAAACTTTTTTTTTCAGGTTTTATTGAGCCTTGAGTATTTGATGGGCTGATTTTCTTTGTCGTCACCATTGGAAATATGGTTACAAGGTGGTACTGGATGAGACTGAGAGAAGACAGAGCAAGTAGATCAAGTTAGAGAATTGAGCATTTGGATAACACAAGACACATTTATTTACAGGTTTTTATTAGATTTTCCTTATTTTGCTTAAGACAAAAATATAGTGTGTTAACAATTCTAGATACTTTACATGCAGAATGTACAGACAACTGTAAATCACATATCCCTGTACTCAAGGTGATCACAGAACCTAGAGAGCCAGGAAGCAGAGTTGAGTCTTGAAGCCAAAGGATGTCAGCTTGGAGTTTACACACTTGTTTATTCCACTAACTACCTCTTTCTCCTTCCTAAGAAATGTTGAGTGGGGAGCTTCAGACCCAATGAAATGAGAGTGAATTGACCAAATGTGCTGTACATATTCATACATGTCCAGTCTTCCTTATTATAATACAAGCTATTAGATAAAATAAAAATCTAGGGGTTGGGAGATGGTTCATGTATAAAAGCACCTGCTGCCCAAGCATGAAGACCTGAGTGTGAACCTCCAGAATATATGTAAAAAAGGTGTATGTGATTACATACACATGTAACCCAAACCCTGAGGGAGGGAAAGAGTCTGACACAGGAGGATCACTGTGAATTACTGGCCACTAGCCTAGTTCTAGGTTCAGTGAGAGACCCTGTCTCAAGGAAATAAAGCAGAGAGCAACAGAGTGAGCAGGACATCTGACATTCTCATTTGGCACTCGGGTACATTGACCTTCAAACAACATGCATACAATTAATTGCTTAATTAATTAAAAATGTAACAATCTCCACATTCTGATTCCTGTGGAAGATGGATTCATCCATTCTTAAGCAAATTTCTATCTGAAAGGTGATACAGATAATAGAACAAATTTTCAGATTTGACTATTACTTGTTTATGTACTAAATTAGAGATCTTCAACAACTGTTGAGTCCAAACCAAGTCAAGAAAGCACCTCAACATCATCTATACAACCCAGACAGAGAGCATAACTGCAATGCTATTTTAGAATGATCTAGTTTTGTAACTTAAGGGAGAACAAGTTTATTATGATTCACAGTTGCAGGGGATACAGCTCATCATAGGGAGAAAGTAACATGTCAACAGAAATGTGGGTGGCTGATCACAGTCAGGAAGCATAGAGAGAGAAATGAATGGCAGCACTCATCTTGCTGTCTCCTTCATCTTCATACAAGAATCCTGGCCCCTGGAATGATGCTGAACACATATAGGGTTGATTTTCCCACCTCAACTAAACTAATCTAAAAGCTTCTTCACAGATGTACCAACAGGTCTCTCTCCCAGGTAGCTCTGAATGCTGTAAAGTTGTAACTTGTATAGTTATCCATGAGATTATTGGGACAAAATTACATTGAAAAAAAAAAAACTTTCAACTAAATATCTGTAGATCTGAAACACGTATCTCATCACAGAAAAGAGCAAGTTCCCATAAAAGAGAAGTTAAGATCCGTTCTTTTTTTTTTTTTTTTTTTTTTTTTTTTGGTTTTTCGAGACAGGGTTTCTCTGTGTAGCCCTGGCTGTCCTGGAACTCACTCTGTAGACCAGACTGGCCTTGAACTCAGAAATCTGCCTGCCTCTGCCTCCCAAGTGCTGGGATTAAAGGCCTGTGCCACCACCGCCCAGCGAGATCTGTTCTTGATCCCTGCCTTCATCTCCATGTGTGAACTTTACCTGTGTCTTTGGTAAAGTTCATTTATTCAACAAATACCTGTTCGGAACTGAAGTTGTTAAAATGAGCTATATACCCCAGGAAAATCTCAGCCAACATTTTTCAGAAACTGACAAGCAAGTGACAAAATTCATATGGAAACTCAAGGGTCTTTAGAACAAAGTTGGAAAATATCTTCTTCTCAGTGTCAAAACCTACTACAAAGCTTCAGTCATCAAGACAAGTGGGAAGTTTGGAAAAATGGCTCAGCAGTTATGAGCATGTGTGGCTGTGTGGCTCACCTTGCTCTTGTGTGGCTCTTACAGAGGACCACAGTTCAGGTCCCAGTACCCATACTGGGTGTATAACAACCACCTGTAGCTCCAGTTTTAGGAAATCTGATGCCCTCACTCTTCAGAGAAGAGAAGAGGAGAGGAGGGGAGGGGAGAAGGGAGGGAAGAGGAGAAGGGAGGGGAGGAGAGAAGGGAGAGAAGAGGAGAAGGGAGGGGAGGGGAGA
>NW_021604719.1:11727685-11743367 GCF_004785775.1 Grammomys surdaster | reverse complement strand
AGAGAAGAGAAGAGAAGAGAAGAGAAGAGAAGAGAAGAGAAGAGAAGAGAAGAGAAGAGAAGAGAAGAGAAGAGGAGAAGAAGAGATGAAGAGCCAGGTATGGTGGCATAAGCCTCTAATTCCAGTACTCAGAAGTCAGAGGCAAGTGGCTCTCTGTGAGCTGAAGGGAAGCCTGGTCTATACAGCAAGTTTTAGGAATCAGAACCATAGATAAAACCCTGCCTCAATAAAAAGAAAAAAGAAAATAAAAGAAAAGAAAGAAAGGAAAAAGAAAGGGAGGAAAATGATGTGAATCATATACCTGAGAACCGACATGCCTAGAATGTATAAAGACCTCCTGAAAAATCAATAATAGATAAGTAAATGACCTAATGCAAAAGTCAGAAAAAGATTGGAATAGATATTTCTCCAGCAAAATAAAATAAAAATGGCCAATGTGCACAAGAAAAGATGTTTTGTGTCCTTATTCAGCAGGGAAATGAAAAACAAGCTCACTGTGAAATACTAGCATTTCACATCAGAAAGGTATTAGGATTGCTAGAAACTTTTAAATGCTGCTAGGGTTGTAGAGAAACTGGAACCCTCAGTCAGCCTGTTACTAGGAAAGAAAAGAAATGTGTGTATTATCTTTTGAGTCACCTCAGGGTCACATGCAAGATAGACAAACAGTCTACCATTTAGCCATACTCCAGACTGTGAACATAAATTCTTATAACCACTGTGAAAAGTGACAATTTGGTTTCTCAAATGATCAAGAGTAGGATGACTATATAACGCAGAAACTGCACATCTATATGTCTACCTGTGGGAATTGAAAAGAATCACCCACACAGTGACTTGTACATAAATGTTCATGGCAATATTATTCATAATAGACAAAAGAAAGGAAACCAATGCAGAGCCTATAAAGTGATGAATAAACAAAGTGTGGCATAAGCTATTATGGGATATTACTAGGTGACAAAATATCAATGTACACTATAGTATAGATGAACCCTGAGGCATAACAATAAATGGAAGGTGACAAAGGACCACATGCTGTGTTACGCCATTTACAGTAAATGTGTAAGTGATGGGCAGGAATAAACAGACACAAAGATGAGTGTTGCCAAAGGCTAGAGAGAGCAGGGATGTGGGAGGTGATGGCAAAAAAGAAGAGCTTCTCTCTGTCTCTGTCTTTTTCTGTCACTTTCTGTCTCTCTCCCTTTCTCCCTGCCTCTCTCTGTCTTTGTCGCTCCCTGTCTCCCTCTGTCTCTCTATCCCTCTGTCTGTCTCTGTCTCTTTCTATACATATCTCTCTCTTTGTTGCCTCTGCTCGCCATGTGTGTGTGGGTGTGGGTGGATGGGTGGGTGGGTGGGTGTGTGTGTGTGTAGAGATTGTCTAGCTGTGTAACCCAGGCAGTCCTCTAACTCGTGATTGTCCTGTATTACCCTTTTGGTAGAATTTCTCTTGTACACAATGACAGAATTATAAAGTTAGACTGTAGCCATAGCTATACAATTCTGTAATCATACTATAATTCATTGCACAGGGCATTTAACTCTGTGAATTCTGACATATGATTTGCATCATAAGGCTGGTATTTTTTTTATAATGATACATTGTTCCTGTTCTCATAGTGTTTACCTTCTAGAAGGGGTTCTAGTATATCAGGGAGCAGGGTATAGGTACTACAAATAAAACTACAAGGTAAAAGGGTGCTATACTGCTCCATAAACAAGGTCAGTGAGGGTGTTTCTAGGGAGTTCAGTTGAATCCATCATATGGTACATAGACCGTTATGGGGACTTTGGGTATTCTTGGTTTTGTTGTTTTTGTTTCCTTATTTCTCTCCTGTAGACCTGGAGGATCTCAGTCTTACTGAGGAGCTAATGTTGGTTTAGGACTCCTGATCTTCCTGTGTCTGCCTCTCAAGTGCTGGGGTTAAAATCATGAGACACAACACCCCTCAGTTAGAACTTTATTGTTTATCTGGAGTGAGATGAGATGCTGGTGGAAGGGTCATAGCAAAACCCTGCAGCTATGAATTTTTGTTCAAAAGGCTCATATGTCCTGCTGGATTGTAAGTAAGTGCTGGTGGGATTGGTAGTGACACTAAAAAAACGCACTCAGGATCTGGACCAAAAAATACAGCAAACGTGTCAGAATGAACTAGATCACTCAACACATGTATTTGTCCTTTACTGAAATACTCCCTAAGTTTGGGGCTGGATTGGAAGAATGGAAGACAGGGATAAAGAGATGGCTTGGAGTTTAAGAACACTAGCAGGTTTTGACAAGGAACCAGGTTCATTTTCTAGCATCCATGTGACCATTAATAGCTACTTTTAAAGCTAATTTCAGGAAAACTGACACTGTCTTCTAATCTCTGCGAGTACAGGCACCCACATGGTTCAAGTCATAGATGCAGACTAAATACTTCAACACATAAAATTAAAAAGAAATAAACAAATAATTTTTCATAAAAACAAAATGGAGAGAATATCAAAATGAAATGGTAAATTACACCAAAAAATATGTCATGATCAAATAAAATACACATGCATACCTGAAAAATATCTATTCCAAAAGAAATCCAATCACTGCCAAGAGAGAAAAGCAGTCAGTAGTTCTTCCTACCCAGCATTTAAAGCCTTGAACTATGACAATGATAAGCATGGCAGATATACAACAGGGTACAGTGGTGACACTCATATCTTGACAGTAGTCAACGGCTATCTAATAGGATTTAAGAACAACTCAAGATGTAAGTTTTGCCTCATATGGTAAGCCTAGCCAATTACAAGTGTCTGGTAAGGTCATGGACCCTAAAGGAATACCCACTACTGATATTCTCCTTAGCCAGTGTAATTCGCAACTTCATTCTAAAAACCTATCCTTTAATCCACAGGTAAGTGTAGCTCTCACCCTTCAGGGAAGATCCTGGCTTTTGAAATAGAGTAATTACAGAAAAACACAACTGATCAAAATGTCAAGAACAACTGATAGTGGAGTATTCAATGAAAATTGATACATTCACAAGCAACTGAGACACTGAAGGGACTAAGGGAAAATCGTAGGAAAAGGGTCAGAAAAATTGTGAGAGCCAAAGGACCAAGATAACTGCTGCTAGACAGTGCTATTAGATGCATCACAGAAGCTGAGCTAATGGAATCTCAACAATACGGTTATGTAAACAAGACCTGAACAGTGATCACTCCAGTAGACATGCCAATGTGGACAGAGGAAATTTCCTGGAGCCTCAGTCTGAGATTAATGGGGTGGGGCAACTAATGTCTGTTGAGAGCGGGAGAATTAGTCTTCTCCAGACATGAGATCCTTGATAGATTATCCAATATCAAGTGTTCAATCTCTCTCTCTCTCTCCATATAAATATATATATATGAGAAATATATATAAATGTATATATGACACATATACATATGAGCACACTAAAAGAACTCATATATAATATTAACTTCTTTAGTTTATATATTTACTACATATACATGATTTAGTAATGTATATATAATAGTACTACTTAGTACTATTTAGTAATAATAATATATAAATATATAAAATATTAAATATTAGTATTTAGTTATATATATATATATATATATACACACACACACACAGAGACACACACACACACGAAAGAAGAAAATGTTATAAATTTGTGAGAGAACAAGGGCACAAGAGAAATTGGACAGGAAGAGTAAAGGATAGAAATGATGAAAATACAGTACCATATATAAAATTCTCTGAATTTTTATATCTAAAAATAGCACATTGGCACAACTATTCAATTCTGTTTGTCTGTCTGTCTATCTGTCTGTCTATGTTTGTGTGCATGTGAAAGTGAGTGTAAGTGCCCACAGCATCCAGAAGAGAACGTTGGATCTCCTGGAGTTGGAGTTACAGGCAGTTGTGAGCCATCATGTGAGTGCTGAGAACCAAACTGGGTCCCCAGCTTCGTATTCTGACAACTTGCAACCTAGCAATACATCAATTCATTAACCTCTTTTCTAGTGTGTCGTTCTTTTCATTTATGTATTTATTTTCTTGAAGGGAGCAATGACCATGTTAGGGATCAAATCAAGAGCCTTGTACATGCTAGGTAAGCATTCCATATACCACCAGCCTATACGCCCAGCTCCATTTTTCCTTTTTTTTTTTTTTGCTTTAATCTTTTTTTTCATTCCTGTATCTATTTTGTGGAGATGAGGATGGGATGTATGTGTGCTATAGCTTGCACTGTGCCTCCATCTGACAACTCGCAGGAGTCACTTCTCTTCTTTCACGGTGTGATTCTAAGAAATTGAACTCAGGTGGTGAATTTTGGTGGAAAGCCCCTTAGCATCTCACTAGTCTAGTCTTGAGTAGTCTGTTTCTTGTAGTACTTTTAGAAAACATAGGGTTGCCACATATCCCTTATTGTCAAATATCCAACTTCAATCAATCAATCAATATCAATCAATATTGAATATGAATGAACTATCCAATGTAGCACTTTCATTACCACTGATGAACTTAGCATACTAGAAATCCACAGCCTCATCAGGGTTAATTCTTGATATTGAATATTCTGTTTTTATTTAGGTTTCAGTTTAGGGACTTTAGAGACAGAGTCTATCTATGAGGGTTACACTGACCCGAGACTTGTTACATAGTCAAGATAGGTTTCAAATTCCAGATCCTTCTGCATCATCCTTCCAAGTGCTAGGATTACACCGTCACTAACCCAGATTTTCTATGACTTTTGATAGCTGTACTAACGTCTAAAAGCTATTTTACTATCATACAGAATATCATCTTACCACGGAAAATCTTCTGTGCTCTATCAGTGGAGAATATCTTACCCCAGCCTATGACAGCCACTGATAAGTTTTTTTTTTAATTGCCTCAATAGTTCTGCCTTCTCCATGTATTGGAATACATGTATTGGATACCATGAATTGGAATTGTGCATTGTGCAGCTTTTTAGATTAGTAATTAACATTACTCTACTTTCTTTTTCAGAACCTTTTTAAATATGTTATTAATTGAAATAGTTACATCATTCTCCCTTGTCCCTCCACTCCCAGCTACCATCCCTTGAACTTCTCCTATGTGCCTCCACTCTAATATTGATAGCTTCCTTTTCTTTGATTATTAGCATTATGCACATGCATGTGTATGAATGCATATGTACAAAAACATGTAAGTACACTCTGGTGAGTCCATTTTGTTGGTGTATAAGTGGTCTGCACCAGGCTATCCAGTGAGGCGGCTCATCCCTAGGCGAGGTTAATATTCTACCTTATAGCTTAATCTCCTTCTTTTCATGCCCAAAATATCTTGCAATATCATCTTTATGCATCTATTGAAGGAAGGGCTTTTTGGGTTCTTCCGAGTTTTGACAATGATGAGTTCCTGTAATACCTGTGCGCAGGTTTGTTATCAGACTCAAGTTTTCAATCCATTCCATTAAATATCAAAGAGCATTACCACCGGCTCCTGCAACTAGAACATCACTATCTTTGAACAAAATGACCACACTAACCTCCAAGTGCTCTATTCTCCAAGGGATGTATCAATTTGCTTTCCTATCAGTGGAAGAACTCATACCATGCCACGAACTCTCGGAGTTCTCCTTGCTTGGTGTTATCAGGAGTTTAAGTTTTGGCCACTCTCCTGGGTGTATCCTGATATATTATTGTTGGTTTGACTCGTAAGTAGATCTTCAGAATATATAACGGTGTGTGTCTATTGCATATACATATTCATGCTCTCATTACACGTATTTTGAGATGACATATGTTCAGACCTGTTGCCCATTTTGCTGTATGTGTTATGTTTTGTATTCTAGTTGCTAAGTTCTAAGCAATCTTTAGGTTTGTAATTATAGGTGTGTTTGAGATGTCCTTTGTCAGGTTCGACTTTTATAAACATGGCCTCTTGTTTTCTTTTCCCACTCTCATTATAGCTCTTCATTTTTTTTTTTTAAGCTTGAGGCATTGGTCCACTGACATAACACACAAATGGGAGAATTTAAATATTTTGCCATAAAATTGTGCTTTATCCCCTACACATTAATTGAAGCCATGCAAGTCCCAGTCACCATCTGGTACCTCAAATTTAATTCCTTCCAAGTACCAAGAGTGATTTTCACAGTCACCTCTTTACAAGTCTGGGTAACTAGATTTCTCTTGAAAAATAGGCTTGTTATATGCCGCCCTTTAAGTGCCAAATGCCTGGTACAAACACTAAAGAAATCTCCTTACCCATTCCCCTGTATATGGTCTTTTTAAATGTCCTTTTCTTGATCTGGTTTCCCATTTGCTCCAGCCATTTCCCCATTCCCCTGCAGAACTATAAAATAAAATGTGTACCTTAATTTCACAACTGAGGTGGAAAAAGAATTGGATGCAGTTGCTTTCACATCAAATACAGTGCTGGAGCCAAAAGCGAAGCGAATTCGTTTGCTCATTCGTATAATCATTTTCAAGTATTAGCGTCTTCGTGTTAAGAAGTGAGTCGTGGAAGTTGATGAAAGGGAAGCTCGCAGGGGGAAGTTTATTTAGACTTTCAAATAGCTTGAAAAATTAAAACCCAAGTCTAAGGCTCAGTGGGAAAGCTCTGCTTTCCAGGTGTGTCTGCAGAAATGATGAGACACATGGAATTACAAGGTCTCCTGCTTCTTCGGAATGTTCAAGAAAATCAAAGAACTGTGGAAACCATTACTGTCCAGGAAACACTGTCGTCTTTGAAAGCCTCATCGCTGAAGACAGGACCCTGAAGCAGATGAGAAGGCCCACAACTAGGCATGGATGGTGAAATCCAGATGCTTCAGCTTAAGGGAAAAAGACACAGTGTAAATGAAAATGACTAAAGGCGACCTGCTAAGAGATTGCATTACAGCATCTAAGAATAATGTTCTCATTCAACAGACATTTATACGTTCTTTACACCGGGTGAATCAGTTCACAGAGCAAGACAACCACTCAGATGGAGACACCACAGACAAGAGCAGCTACACGAAGGAAAAGAGCAAATGTAGTTGCACGAGTTCTTCAGAGAAGGCCCTCCTCAACCAGTAGATGTGGCCAGCCAGGCCTTATGGAAGTGAAGATGCTGAGTAGTGGACATAGGTAGAAAAGGTGGTTAAGGAGGGAGGACATCCTGAGGAAAAGGGTGGATGTCAATGTTCGTGTCCTCTGGTGCTATGTGAGAACAGATTAGGTGAAGTTCAGACATGATAGGATATGAGGAGATGTGGAGAAACACATGGGTTCTGAGCATCCAGGCCAATAGCTTCTTGCTCTATACTGTTGTATAAAACATTACCCATAGCCTAACAGCTTCAGACAACAAACAATCATCATTTTGTGGCAGTCTCTAAGGCACAGCAATCCTGGTGCAGTTTTGTGGGTCTTCCCATTTTTCTCATAGGGCTACAGTCAAAATTTTCTAAGTCTGGTCTGCAGGGGTCTGAGGCTGGGGATCTACTTCTAAACTCAAGGAGCTGTCAGTCAAAGACCTCAGTTCACTCTCATGTGGGTCTCTCCACGACAGGTGCCTTCACCTACAGCTGAGGGGCAGAGGGAGAGAGAAGAGCTGCCTTGTTTTTATAACCTGGTGCTGGCAGCAGCTCCTCATTGCTTCTGCCAAATTCTGGTCTCAGAGACCAATCCTCTTGCAATGTGGAGACACACAAAGGGATATTGGGGGATATTTAGGTCATCTTGGTGTCTAATTATTACAACATCTACTTTAGATGTATACATATGAGATACATGCATCTCTGAGTGTGTTGGTCATGTTATAATCGAATCTAGTCTGGGCAGGAGAGTACAGGAGGAACAAGAAAAGAAAACCTTATGTCTCACAGGTGTACTTAGTGGCATGTGAACATGTTTGTGATGAATGTCAGGAAGAGGAAGCATCAGGGTAAACGGCTGGAAACATGATATAGGTGTTCCTGAGAACTAGGGCAGCCTTAGCTAGCAGAATGGAGCCAGTGGGGTGGAGGAAGTAAGCCAGAAGCTCAAATCAACAGCACAAAACCTGGATAAACAGAACCTACTCTCCACCTCCAGACTAGTTCACGCAGAGATCTCATATTTTCCATCTTTCACCAAATGCTGAAGTACCTCCTCTGTGTCAGGCACTTTACCAGGGATGAGGCCAAGAACTGGCAAAAAGTTTCCATTCTATTTGGGGGAAGATAAGTAAACAGAAGTTGGCATGTCGGGCAATAAGTAATATGTTCTTGGGAAACAGAAAAACATGTGTACACTGAACTGGGAACCTAAGGGTTGGCATTTTGGTAGGTGGACTTTAACATAGAGGGACAAAACCTCCCTGAGTCAGGCAGGACAATAGGAAGATAAACTCTGAGAACTTCACATGCAGAGACAACATTTTTGCTCGTAGATGCAGAGCTCACCAGTGAGGCTGGGATTTTCTGGGGAGCATATGTTATGGGGAGAAAAGGACAAGAGACGAAAGACGAAAGATACTAACTGGTATGCAATTAGATAAAAAGTAATCGAGACAAAGGCAGAGGTTTGGAGAGATAAGAAAAGCGACGACAGGGTAAGGGAGATGTTGGTGCTGAGAATCAAAGACTGGAGACAGGAGTTCTGCAGAGGCTGAAATGTGTCAGAAAGGAGAATGGAGATAAGCACAAGAAGATATCTGCTGAGTTTAGTCATGGAGCTGTTTGCTGCTACATTGGCAAAAACAGACACCGTCCCTAGCATAGAGAGTTGCAAACAACCATAAGGCAAGAGAGTACAGCCATTCATCAAAGAATGTGACAACGGAAGGAAGGAAACAGAAGGTACTGTAGCCGGAGAGGATGTGTGCTGGCTGGAAACTGCAGATACAGCAGAATGGATAATGTAAGAAGCAGTGTCTCTCCAAGATAAGGAATGGGCTCAGAATCTCATGCAGAAGACAGGCTCATGTGTGTAAAGAGGAGAGAAGGAGAGAACAAGCCAAAAGTTACACTTCCTGATGTAAATAAGTGAGCTGCTTTGTGAAGAAGTTGCTGCACTAAAGGAGGAATTTTGAAGCTGGTTGTGCTGGCACATGTTTGTAGTGCTGTTCCTGGCAGATTGAGGCAGGAAAGCTGAGGTTGAGACCAACCTGGGCTACAATGTGAGATTCTGGATCAGAATGAGGCAGGAAAGCTGAGGTTGAGACCAACCTGGGCTACAATGTGAGATTCTGGATCAGAATAAATAAATCAGAAGCTCCAGACATCCCCTGTATAGGGATGAAGAAGAAAGCATCCAGGGTCATTGAGGAAAGGGATTAAAAAGCAGTACTGAGGGAACATTTGACCTTGTGATTCTATTATGACATCAATTTGTGGTGACTTCTCACTTTGATTGATTCAGTAAAAGTTGATTGAATGTTTCCTATGACCTGAACAACATTGGTTTTGGAGACTAAAGACTAATAAAAGATTCTAACAGCCACTCTGACACTGCTCTTAGATACATGTAGAAGGTAGAAGGTTCCACACAGAATGAATCCGGAAACTGACATTCTAGGTGATGCTTTTCTATTTCTGTGATAAAACACCCAAACCAGGGCAACTTATAAACAAAAGCATTTAATTTGGCTTATAGTGCCCAAGGGTTAGAGTCCATGATGGCAGGGAAGAAATAATGAGAAGCAGGCGGCTGGAGCAGGGCAGCTGGAGCAGCAGCTGCTTGCACTTCTATTCACAAGCAGGAGGCAGAGAGCACACTTGGAATGACACCAGTTATTTGAAACCTCAAAGCTGGCCACAGGTGATTTGGCAATGCCTCCTAATCCCTCCTAAACAGTTCCACCAACTGGGGACCAAGTATTCAAACACATTAGCCTTGGAGGGCTATTCTCTTTCAAACTACAGCATCCGGCAAAGGAGAACAAAGAGCAACTTTCAGCAGAGCAAGTTCTACTGAAACTGCAAAGTTCAATTTGTTCAAATATGTTACCTATGTCCCCACCCCCACCCCACGATGGTCACTATGAGCATAGCTTGAGGAGTAAGCTCCCTTCACTTTCCCCTCCATTGCTTCTACTTCACTTTCTAGGTTCTGTTTCTATTGTCTGGTGTGTGCTTCCACCAAGCTCAGATTAAAATTAGGTGGGGGAAAGTATCTGTACTAAACAGGTATAGTATTTTTCTGCTTATAATTGCTCAAACAATACTGGGTGACAACGATTCAGGTAGCAATTATATCACATATCATGTTTGAGGGGGTTATCAGTGGTTTAAAGATATGTATAGGTTTATATACATATCATACCATTTTATATAAGGCCTTAGGATAGTCTCTGATTCTGGGATCAGCATGGGTTCTTGGAATTAATCCCCTTACAGATATTGAAGATGCTCTAATCAATCAATTTTCTACTCCAACTAACATGCTTGCTCTGTGAATATGAATGTGTGAGAGGTGCTGAATATTTAGTATTTAAGCAGTGGGTGGAAGGCACATCTTTCTATGGATTGAGGCAATGACAGCACAGTTTCAAGAAGCAACCATTATGAAATCATAGTTTTATTTCTAGTGGGTAACCTAGTCCCATAAAAGCCACAAAAATAAAGCATGGACTCCAGTGTGCTCTGTTGAGTCTCTCTTCTCCGTACCAGCACTCTTTACTACCACCTGCCAGCAAGCCAAAGTGCCAGCAAACCAACGGGCCAGAACCCACACCTGCCATCCACTTCCACCCTTGGCAGGCAGTCAGATAGCTGTTGAGACAGTGCACGTCATTTGAAAATACTAAGTAGGTCACGTCGTCTTGTGAAACCCAGGCTGCCGATTGCTTTATTAGTAAGAAGACCATTTATTTCCATTATTTATGTATTCGCCATCTGTTTCTTGAGTTGGAGACCATTTGATGGAGATTTTGAGTCCTTCCATAATGAGTCAGAGATGCTTGCCTCTGGGGACCCACAAGTTATGGGAGAGAAAGACACAAGGATAGCCATGCAACACCAATTCTGATATGCCCCAGCTCAAACAGTCCTTCCATGCATTGTGCTTTCCCTATTGATAGCAAAGTTCAAAAGTAGACAGGAAAAGAAAAAAATATTTTTCTGGGCCAGCATTTAGCTGCTCAGCTGGTTCATGATAGTATGCATGCTTAGGTTTCACCCAGATCATGCTTTAAGAACTTGAAATGTTATGCACTTGTACATAGATGTGTACTCGTGCTCACACACACAATTGTGCCCAGAAAAAAAGAATAGCTAAGATTGAACTGGAATCACTGAAAATCATCCATTGATACACAGAGATAGTCAAATAAAACTTTATGTGGGAAGCAAGCAGAAGATCAGTAAACACACACACACACACACACACACACACACACACATATAATGACTAACAGCCAGACACAGGTCAGTGTCACTTACAGGTTGTCCATGCTGCACACTGGAGATGAGGATGATAGGAGAAGCAGCGGAACATCACAGATCAGAGCTGCAGCAGAGCAGTAAGTCAGCAGAGGCCTTGCTGGTGGAGATGTTCTCCAGGAAGAGAGCACCCCACTTGCCTAAAGTCACAAAGAAAGATCCAGGCAAAGTCTAAAGGTAGCTTCAACAAGCAGGGTAGGCAGGGAACATGCTAGTAGAAAAGTGTAAGAAATACAGTAGGGATAGAAAACATACATCACATGGTTTTAGCAGAATAGGAAATACACCCAGAACTGGAACCTGTTCCTATGTGATGGCAGAATCACTGTCACCACCCAGTTAGTGTAGGCATTCCCAAAGTTAGCTACATTGACACTGCTGTAGCACAAAGGTTTGTGACTGTCCACTGTCTTGTATATGTCTCCTACCCAGACTAAAATCTCATAGGAATACTGATTCTTGCTCTATTTTCATTACTTGGTATAGAGCTTAGCAAATAGGTGCCTTACATGTTTGCTAAATTAAACAAAGACTGAGAGTTTATTAGGGAGTTTGTTTATTTAGTTTGTTTCTTTTAGCTTTGTGAGTTTTTCTTTTTTGTATGTATGTAGGATAACAGGCTGTTATCAGCAATACATTAAGTTAGGAGGACTCTTCTGAATATTTATCCTTTACCCTGCTTCTTCAGTCTCTTCCCTTTTCCAGTAAAGACTTCTCAGATTCCTTTCACTTTTGAATCAGAGAGAAGAACAAGAGAAAGTGAAGGCCTTTAAGTGGGAAAAAAAAGGAGAAGGAGGGTTTAGTGGCGGGAGGTATACCAGCAACAGGGAATGGGGAGAAGGAAGGTAGTGAGTGGTCAAATAAAAACAAAGAATATTGATACATGCATGAAAATATCAGATGGAATCCTTAAAGGTAGAGCCAACCACTTTCCCAACATTACTTGCAGTAGGGCATGGGCAATGGTCTGAAGCCCCCATTGCCTTGATTTTTAATACGGAGTCCCTGTTGCAAGAAGCCAGGACAGAGAGCATCCCCTGAACTGTGTGGTACAGGGAGAAGTTGCAGAAATAAGTACCTGCAACACTAGCACCATGCCTGCAGCAGAATCCGTGGCGATTGCTTCAGTGTTACCCATCTGGGGCAAGCACTGAAGTCCTTGTCCAACTAGCTGGGTAGCCATTTTTGAGTACTAATTCTATTGACAGGCTTCCCAGCCTGTTTCTGTTGCCCTTCTGGCAAGTCTGTCATTTGTATAATATATCATCTTCTCAAATCCATTTTTTCCCTTTAAACCAACAAGAGGTTTTACTCTTGTTGTTATTATTTGTTTTGTTTTGTGTTTTGTAATTTGCAATTGGAAACCCTGACAATCTGTGGCTAAATCCTAGTGGACCAGATTAGAGCTTTCAAATATTATCTACAGGCAGCAGGAAGCCATTAGTGGTTTTTAAAGGGATTGTAATAATCTCAGAACTGAAAGAAGATTAAACTGGTAACAGCACACATCCCCAACTGGAGGAAGATGGTTCCAAAAGCAGACAGACTAGGGAGAAAGCTTTTGTAGCAATATAGGTGGGACGAGATATGGCAAAGTGGGGTGGAGGAAGAAGGCTGGTAACTCCTGGGGTGGGGGGGCATGCTGATATACCTCTCTGGGATATCTGATTCTCATTTCTCACTGTCTTTGTACTATTTTATAATTCTAAACAGTCTAGAGAAGTGATAACATTGTGAAACCATTTCTGATTGTTGACGTGTAGATCCTGTACAGCAGTGGTTCAGTTTTATTTTCCATTGTGAAAAAGGCCAGTTTGGCCACCATTTCCTCATTAGTTTCAGCCTTTCCCAACATTCCTTGCAGTAGGTATGGGTAATGATCTGAAGTATCTATTACCTTAATTTTTAATAAAAAGCCCCTGATGTAAGAAACCAGGGCAGAAAGCATCCCTTGAACTGTATGGTGCAGTTTATGAACAAAACTTTAAAAATAATCTTCTTCGAACCTTTAGATGGGTTGAAACATCAGTACAGTCATTAAAGAATTAACCTGTCCAACTGTTGTTAATATTTACATTTGTGTGATATATACTTATGTTCTGTCTTCATTTCTTTATAAATGGTTTCATAAGAGAAAATCCAGAATACAATGGCTAGCTGCTATTCCTATTATCACAGGATGGATGGTACTGGCTATAGAGGTATAAGTTTCAAAAACATGATGGAATTTACTCTTAAAGAGAGTTCATAGAAGCAAAAACTCTAGTCTGTCCTTTTCTATTCCATGGCCAAAGACTGTGAATTAAATTGATAAGTGACAGAGTCACGGTGGGGGGATAATGTTGATTTCATAAGCACATGGATGAGGCTAATAATATGAGGGAACAGTGAAAAACACCAAAGAGGCCCTTAGACCTGGAGGCTCCTATACCGTGTAAACAGAGCGCAATAAAATGTGAAGAAAAGACAAAGCAAGGGCAGGGGCCTGGGCTTCTGTGAAGGCTAACTTGTAGGAGGGTGGGGAAGATGCATGTATAACTGTGTTGCTTCATAAGCCTTGTTGTACAGAATTGCACCCCCTGAGTGATGTGTTATCTCCTGAGTCACTCTTCCTTCATAGCATGGGAGGATCCATTTACAAGTGAACAATCCTAGCACAAATACAGGCTTTCTCTACTAAAAGGGAAATCTATGTTCTGCTTTTATGCAGACCAGGGCAGTGCCAAGAATTCCTTGTGTTTGCTTCAATTTACTAAGCATCTTCAGTTCAAAAGAATCTTTGTTTAAAGAGACATATCTCAAAGTAGTATATCTGATCCCCTTCAGCTGCCATGACAACATACAATGGGTGGCTTTCACAAAGCTGCCCCATTCATGCATGAAGTATTTGTTACCAGTGTGTGAAATGTATAGGAGACCCAGGTGGAGGCCTGAGAGACTATAATGACAGCAGATCTGCTATGCAGATCTCAGTGTGTACAACAGATGGATGGCAACGATGTGTGTTGTGCACATCGTATGGTTGCATGCCAAGTGTCCTGTGATGAACTCCAAGCACACGACCCAAATCTTTAGCTATACTAAAATTTGATTATATGGGATGTTGCTTCAAAGAAGAAATCTGCCCACTGAAAAAATAAGAAGTCTTTCCATCTTTCAGTTGTTTTGGGTAAATAGGAATGGATTTGTACCAAAATCGTAACAATATTCTAAACAGCACAAGTCATCCTCCTTTGGGCTGATGTCCTCTGTGTGTCAATTTACTTTAGGTGATAACTAACACCCAGAAATGTGCTCTTACCGTGCACTGCAATGTGTTGTTTGGCAAAATTATAGAAAAGGGTCTGATCTGCCGCAAAAGAAAATCGGTGTGAAAGTATCAACTAACTGCATGTTGCTCACAGGCTTCTGACTTGGCAGTTGAGGGAAGAAAATCACTTACTGAGGCAATCCCTCACTGTTAGGTTTGGCTTGTTGCTCTTGGCTCCAACACATAGCTGCCTTCAAAAGCAGGTGACAAAGTGACGGCTATAAAGGTTCAAGTATAGGACTGCCCTTTGGGTCATTTGTTACTTCCGATTTCTATTTCTTAAAAAACACTTTGCAAAGTTAACAGATTTGCTTAAGTTTCCTGGATCTTCCTGACTAGGGCATCTCTCAGAAGGAAAACATTAGTAGTACAAGGACTGCAGAGCCACACTGCTGGGCGACAAATTATGTCTCTATCATTTGGCTCTAAGCAAATTACATATGCTTTCCCATATTTGGTTACTCACCTATAAATCTCAGTCTTTCTGAGAACTGGATACATAAAACATTTAGAGTGAAGTCTGGTCTATATAAATATTTGCTAACATTATTAAGATTTACTTACAGTAATATAAATAAATAAATAAATAGTAAAATTTTAAAGCTGGGCCTAGAGCTGCAGAATATTTAAATTTAGCTCCAGTGCTCATGGCAGGCTACTCAAAACTACCTGTCATTCTAGTTCCAGGGCCTCTGCACACACCAGCACTCACATGCACTTAATACATGCAGGCACAGACACATAATTAAAAATAAAACAACTCTTTTAAAAAAGAAAAAAATCTGAGCATAGTGGCACACATTGTAACCATGGCACTGGGGCACATGGGAGGTAAAGACAGAAGGGTCAGAAGTTCAAGACCAGCCTCAGCCTAAGCTACATGGTAAATACAAGGCCTGAATTCTGTGAGAACCTATCTCCACTAAAGGAAAGAAAGAAGGAAGGGAGGAGAAGAGCAGAAGAAAGGAGAGAAGAGGAGAGG
>NW_021604719.1:11699266-11727285 GCF_004785775.1 Grammomys surdaster | reverse complement strand
GGAAAGCCATGCAAGGTGCGACGATGGAAGGGAGGCGGGGAGAGGAGAGGAGAGGAGAGGAGATAAAGTTGGTTGAATTAAAAGCATTCTTACAAAGTAACTACTCAAGCCCAAGCTACTTTCTAGTACATGGAAGACAGAATGTAATTCTCAGCTACCAACAACTGGAAAAGACCAAGATGACTGTCACTTGATCCCTTCACCCTCTATCTCCTCTGTCCTTCTATATTCACTACACTTCTTGGAAAAGCCCTTAGTGATGAACATGCTTTGTTTGCCAGCATCTCTTATAAGATATAGGAGAAATGACACCCTCCATCGATGCTCATTCTTTAAGGAAAATTCCATTTTATGTTTTTCTCAATGAGGATGATGAAAATTTAGTCTGATATGTTTTTTTGGCTTATAGTTTTAGTCAATCTCATTCAAAATTGCAATTATATGATACCTCATCTTCTATCCTCTTGCTAAATAGCTAAGAATTCTGTGTAGTGCTTGTACAGCCTCTAGTTTGTCTTCAAGATCTATCCCAAAGGAAGAACTTCCTGCTTCAGAAAAAAAAATGCCGGATAGGGTGGGGTGGAGATGGTAACATTTTCCTGATGACTCCACTAGTGTGTTCTGCACAAAAATGGGCACCATCTACCAGGGATTTGTTAATCTAAATGAGAGGAGTGAGGGAACTAGAGAGCCAGGAGGTATGGGCAGTATTCTTGCAGCATGAATAGGTCATATAATTTTGTATAGCATACATGCAAAATGAGAAAGAGACAGCCCAGTGGGGGAAGGAGAGAGGGAGGGAAGGAGGGAGAGAGAGATGGTGATACAGAGGGAGACAGAAGTAAGCTATGGTGAAGGCAACCTAAAGGTCAAAATTGTAATATTAAATAAATCTTACAAGATTTTATAAACCCTAATTTATTGTCTATGTGCAACTGACATTTTAGCTCTTGGTTTAATACCAGACACTTCAAAGAATTCTTGTAGAAGAATGGTTGATAACCCTCTTACACAGTATAATTGGAATTCTGCATGTTAGAACATTTGGTTTCTGAAAGATTTTTGTAAATGTTAATAGCTGTCTTTTAAAATGGTGTAAGTGTGAAATGCTATGAAAAGCAAAGGTTTAAATGTCACTCCGTCTATAATTTTCATATTGTAAAAACTAAGTTTTTCAAAATGGAAAACCTTAAAAGCTTGCTGCAAGCCAGAAGATACTAGTGCGTTCACTCTTCCTTCTTGAAATGGATATGACATTTGACTAAACGAGGCAAATTTAAAATTAAAAGTAATCTGTTTGTCCAAAAATTTACTACTGAACATTGATCCCTAACTGAAAAGAAATTGTATTTCTCTGTCATGTCCAGCTATACTTGGTCCTAGAAACCTCAATGTGATTAAGGCTGCAAGGAACGGAAACACATACAAAAAAAGCTGAGGTCAGATGGGCTATGCTTTCTGTGCTGAAGCTGTACCAACTATCCAATAACAGAACCTCCTCACATTTATTAGATACAGCACAGGAAGAAGGAGTTATATAGCATGGTAGAAGATTCTCTGTAGAGCAGTGGTTCTCAACTTATGGGTCTTGACTCCTTTGGGAGTCAAATGACCTTCACACAAGGGTCACCTATTAGACATTGTGCATATCAGATATTTATACTACAATTTATAACAGTAACAAAATTACAGTCATGAAGTAACAACAAAAATGATTTTATGGTTGGGGGTCAGTCAGCATAGCATGTGTCACTATATTAAAGAATCTCAGCATTAGGAAGATTGAGAACCATTGCTGTAGAGGGATAGTCTCAGGTTGCAGTCATCCTGAACCAAGAAGCTGTGGTTGCTAATGTTTGCACATCCTGTCAACATTCACACTCAGACCGGAGGAAGACTTTGCCAATTTCATTTGAGCCTCCCCCAGGGAGGCCACTCCTATAGGTCTGAGGCATTGGGGACCTTGACATACCTTTTGCCCCTATCAAACAGTACATACTCACTCAAGACACTCAGAGTGTGGCTCCCCACAGTTCTCTGCTTCTTACTACTTCATACAAGATAATGAGTCACTATCCATCCTTTTTAAATGTATCTGATGAACTAGTCAATGAACAAGAATAAGAGACAGAGTATTTGATATAACTGGGAAATTCTCATTTACCTTTCTACTGCCAGAGCTCAGGAAACACTGCAGAAGAAAAGGCAGAAAGAATAGAAGAGTCAACAGATGGGCAGGGGTCCTGTGAAATCCTCTGGATATGGCATGGCTAATTTAAGCATGAACTCACAGCAGCTATGGTTACCTGTACAATACCTACAGAATATCAAGCCAGCCCAAACTACATCCTACATGTAGTAGATGATTTACAGGCTCCACCCAACACTAAACGTTATTGGCAGTGGATACCTACTGAAGATGGGAGAATTGTCATTATTAAAGATGTTGTCACTGGCATGTTTCCTTTGCTTGTGTGGATGCTTCTACATCCTTGCACATAGAGACATCACTTAGACTTAATAGACTATATAAATACAAATGAATATATATACTTAATTTAATATGTGTGTATATATATGTATTTATGTATGTATGTCATTATGTTGGGAGGATGATATGTTGGAAGAACATGGGGGAAATTGAAAGAAGAATGTAGGAGTAGATAAGATCATATTTTATTGTATGCATGATTGAAATACTCAAAAATAAAGAAAAAGTTTTAAATATACCCAGTGAGCTAGCCAGGCAAACATGAGTATTCTTGTTTGAATTTTTATTCTTTACTCTGGGCAGTAGACAAGAGAACGGGATTGAACACTGTTGACTGACAAGTGATGGAGGGTATTTTCAAAGAATGGTTTGTAGTTTTCTTTAATCCTGCACATTGAAACCAGTATTAAGCCAAGCAAATAGTAAAGGCAGACTACGAAGGGACACTATTGGCCAAATCTAATGTTGAAATTGAGATACATTAGGAATGCAAATAAGGTGATCTTATTTTCCTTAATTTAAAATGGTATGACCCAGTAGATACTGTTGCCTCCTTTCTCTCCATGAACACAGGATGAGTTGTTAAAAGGGACAGTTGCTGATGATTGACCTTGTTACTCAGTTGGAACAGGGAAGTGGCTTTCAACCGGTAGAAAGTATCAGTCACCTGCAGTGACACTGAGTATAGAGTCTCCACCCTAGAGATCCTGGCTGGGGAGATTTAGGGTAGTACCAAGGGTGTGCATTTCTAGCAAGTTCCCAGATGGTATTGAGCTTTCATTGCCCAGCCCTTGGCAGCCAGTGAGGAAGTCTGTTTTCTATTACCAATGCCAACAGTTAACTGGGTTAGAGTTAACCTTAAATGGAAAACTCACTAAGGTTCTCAGGTACGAATTTTACATCTACATTTGCCTAGTTTAATAGAAAGACCACACACACACACACACAGAGAGAGAGAGAGAGAGAGAGGGGGGGGGCGGGCATTATACAAAGCCAGGCATTTTCTGCAGTGATGTGCCAAGGTGGCAGCCTAGCAAAACTGCTTAAAATTTTTCGCAAATAAATGATTGTGAACATGATCTATTTGGAGCTTTGATTAGACATTCAATTATAATTTCTCCCTGAAAATGAAATGCGAACAACTCCCACCTGCCCGTCTCTTCTTCCAGCACTGCTGGGCGGTTTCCACGGCTTCACCTCATTCAGCCTTCCTGCCACCAGGGAGGAAGCTCCATCATTGCCATCTGACAGAACTGAGGACGTGGCTTGAGGAAATTAAAAGAACATTTGAGAATAAACACCTTCAGTATCCTCCAAGTTAATCTTGGAATAAACAAGACTGTGCCAAAGAATTGTCACTAACTGGCTGGCTCGTCTCATTCCTGGTGTGAGGCAATGGGCCACAGTGACAAAGAATCAACCCTGTAAGACATTTGCAACTTTCCTGTAAGGATGTGGTCAGGAGCATTATTGATTTCATCGTAAAGTGTCTTCTTTGTGCTGGCAAACTACCCTCCTGTCTCGGTGCCAAAGAGAATTCTGTTTTTCCTGAGCATTGGGTTCATTTCATGGGTGAATCATATAGCTCGGCACCACATAAGCCAGCAGTCTAGAGGACCTGGCTTTATTTATCCTGGTTTGCCATCTCTCAGTATCTCTGCAATAATATTGACTTTTAAACATATTCTCATGACTAGACAATTTAAGGAAACTGATAATAAACTTGGTCTCAAATTAATTAAACGTGTTTCCTGCAGGAAGACACCACTGTTCCTGCTAAAGTGGACAACAATAGACGGAAGTAGGAAATAACTCTGTGGGAAGAGTCTAATGCTGGAGGAGCTAGTATTGGCTGGAAAGATAAATCCAAACTGAAGCACGTGTACCATACCGGGACCTTGTCAACTGCCATGTGGTGTTCTTGCTATTCACATTTCCTCCTTTTCATTTCATTCCTTATCCCCATGAACATTTCTTTGCCTGCCTGTCATCTTCTCTTACAGTCAGGCGATGTGTGAAGACTATTCCTTGCTCGTTTTGTCAGGAAATAATTTGATTTTGGATAGGATAGTAGAGGAAAAAGACTCTGCTTGATTCTGCCCAGGACTGAATGATACACAGTTGGAAAAACTATAATTCCGATATGTTTAATATAGTCAAGATTTTTTATTTTAACTCTTTAAGGAATCTTGAGTGAAGGAATGTTGCTCTGGGGTAGAGCACTTGCCTTGGAGGTGTGGGACCCTGAGCTCGATGCTCAGTGTTGGAAAAAATCTAGCAAAGTAAAATAGAAAGGGAAAGACATCGGTGCTGTCTACAATAGGCTCCTGTGCTTCTGAATGCTCATCTGAGACCAAAAATAATGAAAGATACCTCTTGAAATGCACTCAATAAATATGAAGGGGCAGCCAGAAACTTACCCATGTAGCTCTCTACCCTCCCCCATTCAAGGACCCTAGTTCCACACAGTAACAAGGACACAAATGCTACCTACCTTGTGTTCTTAACAGGGGAAACATGCATCTTGAATCATATTAAAATAAAATGTCAAATAAACACAAACGGAAGAAGATACTATAAAATAAATGGCATACACTCTTGGAAACAACACTGTGAAAGACAAATGTTAAGGTTAAGAATCTTAACCATTAGTTATCATAAAGAGAGTAAAAATCAAATATAATTTCAAATTCTCTTTGAACTACAGAACACTTACCCTAAAGAGCACTATTTTGGAACATTGGTAAAATATGAATGAAGGTTTACTGTGTAGACGGTGAATGGTTGAATTTCAGCTTTTTCATATTATTACGGTATCATTGTTGAATGGGCATCAGTAGCTTAGGACATACACACTCAGGAAATAGAAAGAAAATGTGCCCACACTTTATAATTGAATCATTTGTAAATATAATAATATTATAGAGACAGGACTATCGATGTGGGTATATCCTATGCTCACTGTGCATCAGAGGAAACACTGATACAGATGCAGGATAAAAGGGTGTATTCATATGTGGGTGGAAGGATAAACTGATAAAGGAATACATAGAATAGTAAAGCAAATGAGTAAAAATGTAAAATAAAAAACTGATACAATTGTGTGAACTAACATATAAGAATTCTTTGTACTTCTAATACAGTGTTTGCTTCATGTTTGAAATTATCACAAATTTTAGTCCATGTGTGTGTGTTTGTGTGTTTGTGTGTTTTCAAGTGCATTTCTTTTTTGTTCTTTCTCTCTTTTTAACAGAAATAGCCATAGAGCATTCCTTCCTTGTACTGAGTTCAGGAGATGAAGTGTGCGTGTGCTATGGCAAAGAATACAGCTACAAAACAACCTAACAACCATTGCATACCAACCACAGCCATCTCAAGAGCACCACGTCTAGTTCTTCCCAGTGCTCACTTAGCTAAACACTTAACAATGCAAAGCAACAACAACACATTTAAAGCCCTAGCCATTTGCCATTGGCAAGGCAGAATTCTCATGTAGTAGCAATGTTATACTGGCCATCATATGAATGTGTTTAGATTGCAATATGACCTTCCTTTTAATGTATAGAAAACATCAAGTCATACCAACACATTGCCAGTACCAGCTGGAGGCTTATATTCTGTTTTCTGACAGGCTAGTGCCATTGTCCTCCAGGATGCTCAAGCAGATATGTGACAAGCATTAGCACTGATTTTTAGCATAGAGCAAAGCAAAAAAGAACATTTGTTCTGTTTCATCCCTAAGTGTTTGTGTTTTAATGCTCTCTCTCTCCTCTCTCTCTCTCTCTCTCTCTCTCTCTCTCTCTCTCTCTCTCTCTCTCTCTGTGTGTGTGTGTGTGTGTGTGTGTGTGTGTGTCTTTCTTTTCCTCAAAGAAATCATCCAGTGACCTTGAAATCTGCACTGGCATTTTGTTGGCAGGAAGGAAAGCTCTCTCTTCTCATTTGCAAAATGAATAACAATTTGATCATCCTTAAACTTCTAAAAGGTTAATTATGCTCTCTCTGTGAGTACCAAATGAAAACCTGTTTTATCTCTGCCCAAATGAAGCCCACAGGGCTCACTCTCCTTCTGACTCTGCCAGGAGACCAAGTCCTTCCGGCTGTCAATTACCCACTATCAACTCAAGATCTGTGAGAGCTGCAGTAGATTTTCTCATCCCCAAACCATGACAGCCCTCATTTGCTAGAGCTGGGTGGTGGCTTTAAAATTTTCTCAGCAGGAAAGTGTTATCTGGCTTTGGGTATGATGGAAAGAAAAGGGAGCCGCCAGAGTGAGCAGGAGAGAGGAAAAGATTAAAGGGTGTCTGATGACTACAATTTCACTTTACTTCAAAGGTTTCCACACAGAAACAATAAAACAAAAACAACAGCAGCAACAAAAAATGCTAGGATGGTAATTATAAAAATCATCACCATAAAAATTAAGAGCAAATTTAAAATATTAAGACTCTACCATACTGAGAAGCCTTGGATGCTTGCTGATGCAACAACGTTCTAAGCAGTTCTGTATCTGTACATGGAAGATAACTGCAGCTCTGGATCGGGCTCATGGTTGGGAAAGGGACACCTTGTAAGGAAAAGTTTGGCCATCTACCCTTCCCCCTTTTGAAGCCCCTGAGCTGCTGCTATTTTGTGGTTACGTGTCGCCTCTTTAGCCATAGCCAGAAATCATTTCTTTAAAAGCGGGGTTGAGAGAGCTACATTTCATTTTTATTATAAGGAAACCTCATCTTTCAAAGGAAAGTAATAGCGGTGAATGGCTGCTGTGGTGAGGGTGACCAGGAAATCTTGCCTCCGCCTGACGTTCGTGGCTTCTTGATTTTTAATAACTTGGACAATCTCATGTGAGCCAATCAAACTTTATGTTATGTGGAAAGGAAAACAGAAGAAAAATTGGAATGATTGAGCAATGTATTTTCTGCCCTGGAAGGAAATGTGCTGCTGTCTTAGAGCAGGTGAGAGACTTCACAATGACGCGGTTATCAAGACACCAAGTGGATCTGATCTCTGGTCTAGACTTGGGGGGGGAGGGGAAGAGAGAGAGAGAGAGAGAGAGAGAGAGAGAGAGAGAGAGAGAGAGAAGACAGTTTGTTTCTGTTTACAGTAGCACAGCTGTAAGAAGACCCAACAGGGACAACTTTCCCATGATTCCATGAAATGAAAACTGTAGTCATTTAAAACAAAAAACACTAGAGCAAGTTTATGCTTTTGGTTTTCCCTGTCTATGTGTATCTTCACATACTTGTAACATATAGAGAGACCAGCAGATGTTTTCATAAGCCTAGGCAGAAGCTCCAGCTAAGCACTAACTCCCTGGGAACCCTTCCCTCTAGCCCCATTCATCTCTATTCTACTTCCTGTGTCTACAGACTCCAAAGTAGACCCTCATTGAAATGGAATCGACATTTGTCCTGCTGCGCCTTCCTCATTTCCCTTAGCTCGTTGTTTCTGAGATTCAGCTGTGTTGTAGCCTGTACTGAAACTGCATTTCTCCTCTGAGATTGGCTATCCCACCACGGTGTGTTATCCACTCATCTGCTCATGGGTATTTGTCTTGTTTTCACTCAGTTATCATGAAGAATGGTGTTAGGACCACTGGTGCACATGGATCTTTCTGCATCTCTGCTTTCAATGCCTTGGTGTGTGTACTTAGAAGTGGAATAATCAAGCACTTGCTTTTTATGTACAACTTATTGTGACATGTGGGTTGTGATACATGACTCAAAAAGATTTACTTTGTAAATATTGGGGATTAATTTTGTTTGGGTTACACTCTAAAATATATATTTTTTTCTTATTGTCGTTGAGTTATCTGAATACTTGGAGAAAATTATTTAGTATTTATTTGTTTACTTATTTATTTATTTATTCATTCATTCATTCTAATTTGTCTTATTTTAATCAGAGTACAATCCCCAAGCCCCACATTTTAAAAAAGCCTGGCTGGGTGGTATACAAGGGAGTCAAAGGTCAGTAAACCTTTGAATGTGGCTGTCCAGCCACCTAGCCCATTTGGTAAGTTCCAAACCACTGAGAGACACTGTCTCAGAAATAAGTAGAGGTCACAGGACAACTTAGAGGAGTTGGTTCTTCTCCTTCAAACATGAAGGGATTGAGCTCAGGTCCTCAGGCTTGGTAGAAAGTCCTTTTATACACTGAGCCATGTCACTGGCCCAGAAAGGAGAATTTAGACAGAATGAATCCTGAAGCAAAGAGCAGTGACTTTAATAAGAACGCTGTTAGGTAGAATTAGGTTTAGAGTGGACACGTCACTTAAAATCACACAGTGTTAAAAGTTTTGAAAGGAAAGAGAAAGGAAGCAAAGGAGACAAGAAAGAGACAGTAAGACACATCATATCGATGGGTACAGGCTATGTGTGAATTACAAATCTATTGGTAAGAGGTGCCTGTTTTGCTGGTACCATTTCAAGGTCTTCCAATGAATTTCTACACCATCAGAAAATTTCTACACACACTGAGGTGGGTGGCCTGAATTCTGTACCTGTTCCCTGAGATGTTTTGTTCCCTGCCCTCCCACCCCCACCCACTGTGTTGCTCTCATCCAGTGGAAGCCAGCTTGGATCTTACCTACGCGGCTGAGGATGACCTTGAACTTGTGATCTTCCGCCCCACCTCCCCAGTGCTGATATAATGAGCAGGTGCCTCCTCCCCTAGCTTTATGCCATGCTGGTACATAAGGTAGTGATCTATCACCTTAATTCCATCCCAAGCTTTTTTGTTTGTTTTTAATTATTTTAGATGTGTTTATGTATTTGATGTGTATGGAAGTTTTGCCTGAGTCTATGGATGTGGAAAACATATGTAGCCAATGCCCTCAGAGGTCAGAAGAGGGTGTTGGATCCCCTAGAACTAAAGTTTTGGAGTCATCCTGTTGGTGTTGGGAACCAAATCTGGGTGCTCTGAAAGAGCAAATGATACCATTGAGCCAACCTTTCAGCTCTCCAAACATTTTATAACTGAAATCTCCTGCTGCTTTTTCTCCTATATCTACCTCCTCCAATATTCCTGTCTGTATGTCTGAGTTCCCTTCTTTTTTTTCTTTCCTTTTTTATGGGCCTATGTCTCAGACATACTGTTGGGCCCATCCATATTGAAGATCTTGAAACACTCCCGGGACTAATACAGTACTTCTAAGTAGCAGCTTTATCAGAACATGTTACAGGCATCACATTTATATTTGAAGTGCACAGTTCAGTCTTTCTTCACAGAACTGTGCAGTCATCATAGCGATCTACTTTGAGAACATTTTCATTAACCTACAACAAAGTTATCCATTCATGGGTAGTAAGCTCCCGTTCCTTCTTATGCTTGCTCCTAGCAAACCACTTACCTACTTTCTGTCTCTGTAGAACTGCCTATTTAGATCTTTCACATATGCATAACTTGCAGAAGTATAATGAAGCCAGGACAAACTGTTTTGTTTGTTTGTTTGTTTGTTTTTTCACTTTGCATCATTCCCTGGATATGTCTTTGCTGTGCCAGGCCTGACATAGTCCATTTTACCACTGACAGGCTTTTATATGAACATATTTTTGTTTATTATTTGGCAGTTGGGTTGGTTCAAGTTTTAAAGATTGTGACTAATCCTTCTTGAGCATTTATGAACAGGTGTTTTTTTTTCTTTTAAATATATTTATTTAAGCTGGGTGTGGTAGCACACGCCTTTAGTCTCCAGCACTCAAGAATTCAAGACCTGCTTGGTCTACAGAGCAAGTTCCAGCACAGCCAGAGCTACACAGAGAAACTCTGTCTCTAAAAGAATCAAAACAAAATATATTTATTTTATTTTAAAATGCATGTGTGTTTTTAGGGAGCAGGGTACAGCTGCCCACAGAAGCCGGGACATGGGAACACTCAGAACATTTGTGAGCTACCTAATGTGGGTACCTGGAAAAACAGTGTGCACTCAATAAGTGAGCCATCTCCCCAACCCTGTGTAGTTCTTTCCTAAAGTGGGTTTTTCTTAGAATGATTTAGAATCTCTTGGTTCTAGTGAACTTAACTGAGGAGCTTAACGTATCAGATAATCAAATGTCACCAAAGTCACCCCGAGTCACTGGCTTCTCAGTCTATTGTCTCAGGATCAATACGAAGAAGAAAGGTGGATAAGAAAGTAAGTAAGCACAGAGGAAAAGTTATTTTTATTCAGGAAATACTCCCGAGGGAGAATTGTCTCAAGACAGGGGATGCTGGTTGGTGTCCTGCCACTGGCCTTTGTGAATCTTATGACAGGAATCCGATGAAGGCCAAGGCATCTTTATTGAGTGTGATCTTTGATCACCATATCCTAGACTGATCCAGTGAGTGACTTGCACACCCTTTGCTCTTCACCTTGACTCAACAAGAAAGATGATCATGTATTTAGTCTCCAATCAGAGGAGTGGTCAAGTTTGTCCACCTTACCCCAACTCCTTCTAGATGTTTTGTAGACTACTGATGACATCACTTGTCTTTCTTGTTTCCAGGCTACATAGCTGCCTTGTGACTTACCAGGGACCCTCATCATTACTGACTGTGCAGAGTCAAGTCCTGTCTCACCAGGTATCTAATCCCCTTGGGGCTAAACCTAAAGCCTGAATTGCCAACCCTCCTGAGAGGAGGCAGCCGATTGAGCTTGCCCTCCTCACATTCTTCACTTTCTCTGTGTCCTGTGTGAACTGCTCTGCGGGCTTTGTTTCTGGCAGTTGGGCATTCTTTTCCATGTTTCTCATCTTATGGTGTTTGCTTTTATTATATTATTTGAGTTCATTTAAATGAAATCCCCCTAAGTTCTTTGGTTTGGGAGCTTTTGTTAAATACGTTTTACAATGCCTTTCTCTTTCTCCACCTCCCTTAAGCTTCAGCAAAGCCAAGAGAGGAAGGCTTCTGTGGAACGTAATTGCATGAGTAGTTCTATTCGAAACAACTTGGGAAACAGAAGGATGTAGTCAAGGGTGCACAGATGGAAGATTGTAACAGCTCAGATTTTAATGGCCATGCTGGTCAGATTTTCGTTGCTGTATTCAGCATGTCTCACCAAGAGGCTTAATGGTGGTCTGTAGTCTCTTCCATCCGTCCATCCAAACAAAGCATAAATACAATGTGACTCACAGATAATGGCCACAGCTGCAGCTGCAGGCTATGTCACCCTCAGCAGCACTAACCCTTTGCCTCAGGCAGCATATGGACAGTGACAGGCTGATCACCCTGATGATGAAGAACTGGGTAGACTGAAGATGCCTTTGAGTTGTCTCGGCCCTGGTGCCTCCCATTCATTGGACGGCTTCTGTCTCCTTTGCAAGGTAAACTCAAGTCGGATCCGAAAAGGTTCCAATTTTGCTCAGGGAGATTATTCATATTTTCGAACTTTTTTGACAGCTGACCAATTAAAAACTAGATGATGCCATTAACAAGCTCTAAATAAGCCAGGATTTTGAGCAATAGAAAGCACCAAAGTCACTACAGTCTCACCACACGCAGCAGGAGCTCGAGAGAAATTCAAAGATAATTACAGTTGATGTTAGTGGCCTCAGGGGTACTGGGCAGGACTCAAGTCATTAACTATGGGGCAACAAATTCTGTGTTTTATACATATCTCCAGTGAGTCTTTTATGTATCCACTTTCGGATTTTCTTTTTGGTCCCAAAATTTTTGAGATTTTCTCCAATTCCAGTTAATGATGTCCTCTGACCCAATATCTCTAGCTTAGCTATCATCAGCACCTTAATCCTTTTAATTATTATAGAATGTTTCACTCTGTCTGAGCACTGTGCCTGGGTGAGGCAGTGTGGCCAATTTCATGTGTAACTTAGACAGCATAGTTGAGTCAATTTTCTGTCCGATCCCATTAACCTCTCGGCCCATGAGTGGTGAAGCTGGGCTACGTGTGCAATGAGAAAGCTGCATGGACATATTCCTAAAATCCACCTAAGTCACCATTTTGACAAAACTGTCGGAGCTTTCTCATGACTAATCATGACATAAAGAGGCTTGAAGCAAACATGGCTTGCCATGTTTCTGAGCCCAATAATTCTGATGATGAACATGTTAAGTGCTTGGCCTTCTATGAGCACAGTGGATTTGGATAGCAATGGGGATGCTTTTATCTCCCTGTTTGTGCTCTTAGTTAACTAAAATACAAAACTCATTTCTCATGAAGAGCGCAAACCCAACAGGATTTTTGTTCGGTTTTTATTTTATTTTTATTTTTCTCTCATATATTATATCCTAACCACAGTTTCCCATCTCTCTCCTCCCCACATACAAGGTTTTGAGCTGGCAGTGAATCTTTACTTCTTAGCATGACATGTATCTGAACCAACCTGTGCTGGAGGCTGCTGGACTTCAGCATGGGGTGGGGGTTACTATTAAATAATGCATATTCAAGAGGTTTCCCATAGCACAGCGTGCCGCAAATTGCTTCCATAAGCATCAAGCATACAACTACGAGGATCACAGCGGCAGTGCTCTGACTAGAGTTACCCTCGGGAGGACATAGCTGACACATCCACAATGCTGGTAGCAACACACAGAGACCCAGCAATACACACCACGTGAGATCAATCAAGAAGCAGCTGCAAGGTTTCATGATAAGCGAAACTTGGGGATTTTGAGGCGAGGAGAGGAAATAGGTCTGTAAGCAACATTTTATTGTGTTCTTATCAGAAATGAGAATGTCCATAAACTCTGTGCTAACAGGAAAATGACCCACACGAAGAAGCCACACAAAGGCAACTACATCCGTTTCTTATGCTGAAGAACTATGTCCTTAATGCTTCAGCTCTCTCTTCTCCCAAGAGCTTGCAGTGTTGAAATTAGGGAAGCCCCCAGAGTCACATCCTGCCAAAAAACACTGGGACAGCCCAAGTTTAAAGGATGCCAGACACAGAGAGTTTCCATCCAGCCCTGGCATTTTTACAGTCACTGGAAAAATTTCAAAATAGCTTCTGATTTATTTCAGGCTGTCATTTGAAACTAAGGCCTAATGCAAGTCTCACATCCACCAGGAGCCAGTCACAGTACAAGACTCACATCCACCAGGAGCCAGACACTACAGTCTAGATCCTCACTGGGTGGGAAGGGCTCTCAGTCTCTCCTTTCTCTCCACACAACAGTTTCCTGACATCTGCTCCCTTCACACTGAAACTCAAAGCCTTCACAATTGTGTAGCTCTGTTTTCCATCATTAATAGATATTTACTAAACACTCTCATGTGCCCTGCACTGCCTGGGTGCTGAGGATAAAGTGACTACAAAGTAAACATGAACCTTTCCCTTAAGTTATTAATATTTACTTGTAGGGGAAGAGTAAGCAATATCGACCACGTGCCATTTAAAAATGTACATTAAAAAATATGTAACTTTCTGTATTCTTATCCTGAGTTCCATGCAAATCTCTACAAAAAAGGAAGAAGGAGTTAGAAATACAAGCAAAGAGGACTCAGCATGGAGCTAGCTCAGCAAACATCATGCTTGCTTAATATATGCATGGGGAACTGGCTTCAATCCCCAGTTCTTCATAAACCAGGTATGGGGATGCATGGCTGTTATCCCAGCACTGGAGATGTAGATATGGGAGGATCAGAAGCCAGCCTGGAATATCAAGATGTGTGTGTGTGTGTGTGTGTGTGTGTGTGTGTGTGTGTGTGTGAAGATCTAGCCCCTGCTCTCACTTCTGTACCTCAGCCACACCCATCTCTCAGCCTGTACTCCAGAGACCAAGGCTGACCTCCCTTCAAGCTTCCCAGTCTGTGGGATTCTTTCTAGAGCGCTCTTGCTCAGAGGTCTGGAGTACCCCATCTCTCAGTGCGGTCTACACTGCAATGTCACCTTATCTAATCCACTCTTCATAACAAGTTACTTTCCATGCACTCTTGTCTCTTTCTTCTTTTGGAGCTTTATTCTTTCCCAGTGATGTTTATTATCCCCTGTCACATGACATATTGAGACTTATTTATGTGTTGTCTATTGTGATAGTTAATCCTGGTTGTCAACTCGATTGGAGTTAGAGGTACTTAGGAAATGATGGGACACCTCCGGGTGTGTCTGTGGAGGGGATTCCAGAGAGGATTAACCAAGAAAGGAATCCAGCATGTAAGTGTCTGACACTGTTTCATGGGTTAGTGACCTGCACAGGACAAAATGGAGACAGCAAAAAAGTGTCAATGGTGTGCCTGCATTCTCCTTTACCTTTGTTTCCATTGGCCAGAAAGTGAGCAGTTCTCTCAAGCCCATGACACCTGCCTCAGCAGCCAGGGACAAATGACCAGGGATCAAATCAGGAGCCAAAAGAGTTTTTTCCTTCCTTTCTTTTAGATATTTTATTCATGGTGACAAAAAGTAACAAACACACATGGTTTTCTCCATTCACAGTCATACATGTGAAAATACACACATTCATCTCTCTTCACATCCATATATTCGAGAACAAAAACGCCCAAAGTTAGCTGAGCTGATGCTCTGGGAAAAGGTTAGGCAGAGAGACCAGCATCTGGGAATTCCAGAAACAGGACAAACCTAGGTGTGCCAAACCATGGACAGTAAGATTGGTGGGTTATTCAATTTCACTAGGTACATATGATCTGGCATACAAGCAGAACTAATCCAAAAAGCACCATCATTTCCCAAGTCTTGAAGTAGGATCAAGGACAACAGAGGTGCAAGACTGAAGACTTTAAGGTACAGAAGTAGGACCCAAGCCCTGTCAGCAAAGCCTCTGGTTGAAAATCAGGTCAGAAAATCACCCCCAAATGTAGCATACTTTTCTCACAGATTTGTAGAGTGATTTTCTTTCGGGGCAAGGTGGGTGGTGATGGTGGCATATAGAGCAAAGATCATGGACTTCTACACTGGCTCTTTTCTTTGAAGTGCTGAGGACAGGAACCATAGCCTTGTCTAATTTAGACAAGTGCTCTACCACTGAGCTACAGCCTAGCCAAAATATCATCTAGTTATAGAAATTATACTCAAAAATCTATCTCATGTCTATGAGCAAAATCCTTCTAGATTTCTAGGAGATACTTTTCCCAATATTCATAGTTGAATTCTCTGTACTTGGTCCAATTTCCTTATAACAGAGCTGTGATGTCACATATTTCTAACAATTTTAAATTTAGTTTTCATTGAAACAAGTTCATTTTCAACTTGATTCTTTATTGGCTGCATAAATGTTAATTACATTTTATAATTGTGAAAGCAATTACAACCTGCATAATAAACAGGCTCAGGAAAAAATGTAACTAGCTGCATGAAACATACAGCCTGTGGGAAGAGGGTTGTTGAGGAACTGGTATTCCATCATTAGCTATGCCTCTGTGATATTTTCTCTCAACACTTGATGTCTGAGACTCGAATCTAGGTTGACTCTGTTATCCAAAAGATGTAATATGCACTCTTAAACGAGCTCTTAAACTATTGAACAAATAGTTGCTCCTAGTTAGTGTCCTTAGCTGACATCCACTGGCTTGCTACTTGGAATTCAGCATATGCAAAACTCTTGTGCCAATTGTCTCCATCCACCACAACATGTTTTATCTGATATGGTTCATGGTTTGTTTACGTTAGTTTCAACAGAAAGATTTTTTAAAACAAATGAAAGGGGGCCAAGGATAATATTGACCTTAATGATCTCTCCTAGGGTCTGGGGAGATGGCTCAGTTGGTAAAGTGTTTGCTGAAGGAGCATAAGAACCTAAGTTCAGATCCCTAGCACTTACTTAAAAATAAGGAGCTTTGGTAGACGCCTGGAATCCATGGGGAGATGGAGACAGGAAGATCCCTGGGGATTGCTGGCCAGCAGTCCGGCATAATTTGCGAGCCTCAGGTTCAAGGGGAGAACCTGTTTGGAAAAAAAATGAGCTGAAATTGTGGTAGAGGAAGACATTCAGTGTTGACTGCCAGCCTCCTCACACACATGTACACATGAGCACAGGCACATACATGAAGACATATACACATATATACACAACACACACAAAGGACTTCATCAATATTGAACGAATGGTTGTACTCACAATCATCCTTAGCTGACCTCTGTCGCTGCCTGTTTTGAGCTTGGCACTATGCAAAAACACTTTCACCCATTGTCTCAATTTATCCTCATAGCATTTTTTTTCCCTTGAGGGACAATCACCAACCCTGTTATTTGTAGACAAATCAACTGAGGCTAAGAGAGCTACTTAGCAACTACGACCAGCTAAAATCTATTGCTACCCCCATTTCTTTATCCTCCAGACTGCCAGATAGCCTGGCTTCATTCCCCACTCCCCCCTCACTGAGCCCTTGTGATATTTTTTTTACTATCACAACAGAAAAGTTTTTTTTAAAATCACTCTCTCCACCCAAAGCAACCACAGGAATGAACAAGACTGAAAAATGAAGTTTTTTCAAGAACATACAGAGTGTCTGGCATCATCCTAAAATCCCAACCAAGGGATGAGTTGCAGGTACCACACATCAGCAGTCTTGAGGAAGTCCACTGGGCCACGATGTGCCCAAAGGACATTTTGTCTAAAAGTCATAATGAATTGACCTCTTCTTACTTTGGGACTAAAACTCAAATTTTATTACATCCATTGTACTTAATGGGACTTTTTAGTTTTAAAAAAAATGAATAAAGCGAAAAAATGAACAAGGTAAAACATTAAGAAGTAGCCATGAACAACTTCTAAGACACTGTTAATTCAATGCCCAGATTCATCAAAGGTTAAAAAATGTCATTCACTGTGCTTGTAGTTTTATAATAGATTAAATAATACAGTCATTATAAATTGCTCCAAGGATACAGAAAAGTGTGAGATAGAAGAAGAAGAAGGAAGAGGAGGAGGAGGAGGAGGAGGAGGAGGAGGAGGAGGAGAAGAAGAAGAAGAAGGAGGAGATCAGAGGAACAAAATCCCCAACCCAGTGACAAACACATTAATTTATATCTCATATTTGAAGTGCACAGATGAGGTTGTGATGTCATACTTATTTCTCTGTAAATAATAATCTCAGATTTCACCTTTGTGGAGGATGATGTGCAGGTACCAGGCATCATCTCCTGAGGGTGTTTCGGGAACACCTTCCGCAAATCCAATTAAAGTCAAGCAAACACTATGATGCAGGTTTAACTGCGTCCCATGTCAAGAACCTTGGTATTTAAACAGCGTGACTCATACTCTTCTCTTGTGAGCATCCACATATACTTTCCCAATAGAAGCAGCTTCACTTTATGCTTCTACCATATAATTGATCAGGGTTTAATTAAATTGAATTCTATTGATTTATGGCAGTGTGCTAAATTGAGTTGAATTAAAGAAGAGTCATGTGGGAATCACTGAGTGGTTGCTAACATCTCTCTATTCTGTGACACTGTGGTGCCTTCAGCATTGTGGTCATTATAATAGAGCAGAAAGATTTATAATTTTTAGAGACAACAAATCCCCTACAAGTCTCTGTCCACAATGGTACTATTTCATTCAAATGTCCAAAGTAAACAAATTATGCTGCCATAGTTTAACTTAATTTTAACTTGAAAGTTAAATCAAAGCAAAAGAACTCCCTTTTATTCATTTATGTGTATATATGTATATATATAGTTTTTATTTTGAGAATCATATCATAATCTGTGCCTAAAGTTCCATTCCTCTTATGACTGGAACTTCTGCTACTAAATATTTTAAATATAAAAAAATCTCCTGTTAGGAGATCTCAAGAAGTTCCAACTAAGATTATTAATTGTTAAGCATTTATGACTTCTCACTAATGAGTTCTTGGGCATCATTGAAAATCTTTTGTCATTCTGGTTCTTGAATGGAGAACAAAATGATATTATTTTGTACTCTTTTAGAGAGTACAAAAAGATAGCATCATCCCAAATAACACAAAAGGGGGTTCTGTCATGATAATCCCTAAAGTAGCACTGTTTATACAACAGAAGGTTTGCAAAGAACTTTGTGATTTTTTTTTCCTAACTACTTTCACAGCTATGCGATTTTTAAACTTCTGTCTCAAAACGAAAAGCACAGGTCTTTAATATGTGACATGGCAAGGCAATTGGTCTGTGTTCTAAGGTGGGCTTTACACTTGAAACATATTCTACTCTTCAAAAATAAACAAAGAAAGTCAGATGAGTCCTACTAGAAGGCAACTTCACTGCATAAAATGGGGTCTAGAAGCAAAATAAGATAAACCAAAGCCTGTTCTTTGTCCATAGAATAAAAAAAAAAAGCAGGAGAGAAATTATAAATCCCTATGGCTGGTAACTTGCCACCATCTGGCTCCCATAAACCCCCAGGAAGAGGAGAAAACACTTCAGGTGCTAAATGGGACAAAGGTTATAGCCCATATGTCAGAAACCAGCACATTCACAAGTAGGCACACCCACTTTTACAGTTGTTTGCAGATGACAGCAGGAACAGTTCATTTGGGCTCACTCTCTTCTTGACTAGGGTCAGAATCTTGAGTCTGTTCCAGGAGCCCAGACACAGGACTGTATTTCTCAGCCTCCCTTGAAGTTAGATGTGACTATGTGAAGATCTGGTTAATGACACAGAACCAAATTGTTTGTAGTGTTTACTGAAGAGTTCCTTACATGGCTGGAAATGAGCACCCCGTTCCCCTCTGACTTTGAACATGAAAATACAAACCCTCTCTTAGAGAAGGCAGATCAGAAAAATCAAGAAACTCAAAAGACTCCTGCTAGTTTTTTATTTCTCACCTCTGTGGCTAGTTTACTTAACAAAGAAACTTTTTTTTTCTTTTTTACCATTTATACAACTGCTATCTGAGAGTACAGTGCTGTTTACAAGGAAGCTAATCTGAACTAATGCAGATTAAGAACACAGACAGATTTATATAATGCCCCAGATGTATTGATCAGCCAATGTTTATACAGACTAATGAAAAAATAGTGCCCAAAATTGATTGTGTAAGTCAGCAGAAGAACGCGGCTGGGGTACAAGGAGTGCCAAGCAGAAGGCTATGAGAGGAATGAAATCCCTCTCCCTCCAGTGAGCTTGAACATAGATTCCAGAAACTTCTCAAACTGAGGAAACTCTGTCCACATTATCAGTTTTTTGGACCAAGCCCAATCTGAGATTTAATGCATGAAGTTTCAGCAAAAAATAAATAAATTAATAATAATAATAGTAATAATAATAATATTTACTCTATCCTTCTTCTGATATGTGCAGAAAAGGCTTCAAGCCCTTGCCCTTGAGACAGGAATATATTGTAAAAAACGGACAGTAAATTCCCGCAACTCTATATCCACTGAAACTAGATAGACTTGAACTTCTTCAGCTGCGCAGGTGCCGTGAGTATATGCATGAAGAGGCTCTGTTCTTTGTGTGTAAAGTCACTGTCAGCCTCTTTTTTCTGCTTCAACAAATGGAACAGATGATACCCACAATGTGAACCACTCATGGGCTTGCCCACGGTAAGAAGAAACCCCCAGCTTGTTAACCACACTCTGTCATTTTTTATCCCGCTCACACAGGACTTAGAGTAGAAATGACATTATTATAAAAGATGTAATGAGGTGACAGCTTTGAGTTTGTTTTACATAGTTATTAAATAATACTGAATCTTCATAAATAACTGTTCTTATTTGGAGTATTTGTTACAATGCTGATGCAAATAACTCTAATGTTCAGTAGTAGCTTGGAGAAAACTCATTCATTTCCTCAATGATCTCCCAGCCTGGGAGAACCTTCCCTGTGTAGAAAGCCATTCACCAGGTAAACAGCTGAGCAGATTTCCTTGTGCAAATGAATACTGAATAAAAATCTCCTTAATGAGAATAATGAGGATGATGATCAGAGCCAATTATTTCAAGCTTCATAATTTGTATATTAACTAAACATTCTCATAATTAAGCAAGTTAGCCCAGGGATATAGCATTCATTACAAGCTCCACTGTTTTTTTGCTTCTGAAATTTCTGCTCTCAAACATTCCTATGAATGGGAATCTGAAAAAGGGAAATTTTAAACAACTTTAGGCTACTATTAGTCTATTATCATAGTTATAACCAGGTGTCTGGAGGTAAGCTGACCAGAGTGAATGCGAAAACAAGGTAGACTTTTCATTTCTGTTGTGTGTAGCCTTGAGGTGGGTTCATCTCCTTGGGATCCCAAGATGGCCACTCCATCTTGATGGAGTGAAAGGGAAAGGCTGGAAGCAGAGAGACTAACAAATTGAGACACTTTCCAAAGTGTCAACAAGCTCTACTAGCACTTTTCAATTCTATAGCCGTGTTCCTAAGTGTCCTGGGGTTAGTTCCAGTTGCAAAAGATTATATATAGAGGCTATAGAATCTTGAGAGCAAAGAGACAGGAGAGTGGAAATGAAAGAGTAGGCAAACCATCAACACCACCTTGTATCTTCTAGGATGCAGAAGGGTAAAGAAACACTATAATTGACAAATTCTCGAAGTTTCTTTTGAAAAATCTGCATTCAGTTCTCCAGCAAGGTTCATCAAAACTCTATTTGAAAAACAACATGAACATAAAGACACATGCTTAGCGTTGTGGACCAATGCAGTGACAAGTACCTGTGTCTGTATGGAAGCACAAGCTGGACGCAGACTAACCTGAACAACAGACAGCTGCCTGAAGAAATCTGATGAAGGTGAGGGCAAGGATCCTGTAAAAGATGAAAGAGGGTTGAAACGTCGTTTCTACTATTTTAAGTCATTCTGTTTCTTGTCTATCCCTATAGCATCGTTGTTCAATTTACTTAACCTTCTGTTTTGCCCCAGATCTTAAGATTTTATTTATTTATTTATTTATTTATTTATTTATTTATTTTTTAAAGAGTCTGACAAAGGTACCACAGTTATTCTTTTCTCCTATCTTGTCAGGGCCTCCACTGCTCTGACCAGTGTGGCTCGCATTATATGGGTTATTTAGATATCAAATGTGCTTGACATCTGATGATCAGGTAATTCCTACCTCACACATCAACAAGGACAGCAATCTTGGAATTAGCAGATTGCTATCACTTTTGTGGATGATGTTTATGACTGAAGAACAACCCCTTCTTTCCAGGAACACACAGATTATCTCCAGAGCCAGCAACAGTAAAATGTTGTTTTAACCTTAGATAGGACTTTTATATTGGTCATAAGTTCTTAATATCTGTGGAAAGAGTTGATGGAGTCCTAACTTATAATACCAAATTGTGAAAATCTAAACGTTTGTTTAATTAGAAATTTCTCAAAATATTTTTAGCCATTAGATAAAATTCAGTGGTAGGAGGAATGGCTCAGAAGTTAAGAACACTAGATGTTCTTCTAGAGGATACAGGTTTGGTTTCCTGCACCCACAAAGCTGCTCACAACTGTTTGCAATCCCAGCTCCAGAGGATCTGATACCCTCTTCTGGCCTCCAGAGGCACCAGGCACCCACATGGCACACAGAGATAGTGCAGACAAAACACTCATACACGTAAATAGGCTGTTCAATTTAAAAAGAAAGAAAATGTCCAAAAATTATTTGTTCCACCCAAAGTAAAAATGACAACTTATTGATATTTACAGTGATCCTCACAGTAATCCCAGACAGAAATTATCCAGTTTTTAAGATGAATAGAAATACTAGTTTTATAGCTTTTATTACTCTTCTGTATAAAAATGAATCACCATTGTTTATAGATTGATAGGTCAAGGCAGCATATCATAAAAAATGATTCTCTCAGCAGAACATAGTTTTAAGATGGAGAGCTTAGACTCCAGCTTTTCGGCTAGGATTCCAAAATGCTTATTTTCCATGGCAAACATCAGGATTCACCATTCTTTGCTTTGGGTAGTTATTAACAGGCACGTTAACTGTCTTTGTCCAAAATGGAATTAGAGAAAGTATCCAGCTCTGGCAAGATCCTGTGTTCTTAAACTCTCACACCATTTGTTATCTGAAGTAAGGAAATACTACCAACTCCTGCTTTTTTATCAATTAGATTGATCAATCTGAAATGTGAAGCTACATGGCGGAGCAAGTGTGTGTTCTACCTCGAGGTTACTGCATATGCTAAAACCATCATTTCCATGAAAACCTGCTATAAAGCATAGGAAGGGGGCTGGAGAGATGGCTCAGCGGTTAAGACCACTGACTGCTCTTCCAGAGGTCCTGAGTTCAGTTCCCAGCAACCACATAGTGGCACACAACTATCTGTAACGAGATCTGATGTCCTCTTTCAGTGTGTCTGAAGACAGTGACAGTGTACTCACATACAAAAAGGATAAAACAATGAAACAATCAGTCTTCAAAAACCTTCAGGGAAAACAGGTTTTTTTTTCCCCCACACGCACAAAACCAAAACAGAATAGCACAGTGGTAAAATGAACACAGCATACAATTTACCATCTTTGTTGGCCAATCTTGGTTGTCAAGTTGACGGGGTTTGGAATTGCCTAGGAGATGTAGCTCTAGGAAGGTGTTTCAAGAATGGCTTAATCAAGGACGGAAAACCCAGGCTTGGAAGTAGGTCAGGTAGAGTCCTGGAGTGAATACAAAGAGGAAAAAATTGCTTGTAAAAATTTATCAGTGTATTATAGTCCAAGCAGGTATGAACAAGCAACTATATATGTCTGTCTGTCTGTCTGTCTGTCTGTCTGTCTCCTTATTTACTCCTTCCCTTATGGTACTTCTTATATAATTCTCCTTATATAATAATTCCTTATAATACTCCTTCCATACCATGATGATCTAAGTCTTCAGACTGTGAATGGAAATAAACCCTTCCTTTCTTAAGTCATTTTGCATGGTGTTTTTATTGAAGAAGCGAGCAAAACTATCAAATATATCCTCTTAACTATTACCCAGCATCCTCCTCACCCACCTCCAAACCACTAGAGTGTTTTTACCTTCCCCGCTCGCTAAATAGCGTCTTGGACTTGGCATCCCTGCCTTCTCCCCAGGATACACTTTTACTTCCTGTCTCTGTGAATTTGACTAGTCCGTAAGTGGAATCATATGGCTGGTATTTATCCTTTCCTGATTGATTTATTGAACTTAGTTTGCCTTCAAGGTTCATGTGTGTTGTGGTGTACTCTAGAAAGCCCTTTCTCTTAAAAGCCGAACATCCCACTGCATGTGCCCACCACACTTTGTTTAGTCACTGTTTATCTATAAGTACTTGAGTTGCTTCTCTTTTTTGACTCTTGGAAATCATGTTGCTAAGAGCAAGTGGGCACAAATACCTCTTTGAATCCTTGTTTTCAACTCTTCTGCTTCCTGTGATTTTTTTTTTTTTTTGCAAGAAAGCTGAATGTGGGTGTTCATTTCATACGCAAGGGGGGAAATCTCCAGGAATAGTCGGAAAAACTTCATACAACTAAAAAGAACAGAGAGTGAGTGTGGGGCAATATAAAATAGAACTTTGCCTCTGGCTTCCAAGATTTCTATCCTTCTTGACTGGATTACTTTCCAATTGCCTTATCTGTGAAACAAGGGCATTAATGATCTGATTATCAAGTCTAAGCACTAAGCAGCTGAGGACTGTGGCTTGCAAAGCTTAAACTAAGGCGTTTATGCAGCTCCAGGACTGAATCCAAAATTGGAGGCACTGTTTTTAAAGTTCACTCTTCAAGGTGTGGATTTTTCCCAGTTGTAGAGAAGGAGAAATTAAAATTTATTTTTAAAAGCCTTAGGGTTTTTCAAAAGACACGGTTGAGGAGAATATCAGGGCACCAATCCATCAATTCATCACAGGCAGTAAGCTTTCTAGAAGGAGAAACACATTCATCTGCACACTGAAGTGCTAGTCCTCAAGATTGGCCACCACCTTGTTCTTCTTAAAATAGAGCTTGACAGAGTCAGAGGGATGGATCAGCAATCAGAGCAGAGCTGCAGAGCACTGGAATTCCAGTCCCAGCACCCACTTGGTGGCTCACAACTGACTATAGCTCCAGTCCCAAGGGACTCAATGTCCTCTTTTGGTCTCTGTGGGCAGCACACATGTGCAAAGTGCACACAAAAAATACAAGTGAGCACACACACATACACATAAGAATACATTCTACATATTTAAATAGAGTTTAACTAAAAGAACTTCAACATTACATTATTAAAATGAAGTTTTTCAGATTGGATTTTAGATTTTCAGGGTGTGTGTGTGTGTGTGTGTGTGTGAGAGAGAGAGAGAGAGAGAGAGAGAAAGAGAGAGAGAGCACAAATGTGATAATGTTGGTGTCTAAATTTTGTAATAAACAAATCTTCAACTTTCCCCCACATTTGTTGGTTTATTTTACCAAATTTGGAAGACTACTCAGTTCAAATATATTAAAAATTACAAACTTTCCCCTGTTTTTTGTAAAGAAAACAGTTTATTTATGTCTGTCATTCTATAATGTTATCAAGACATCAAGCCATCAAGCCAACCCCCTGTTCAGGCATCAAGATCGGTTCTCCTGTGCCTCTAGCCCCTGGAGGAACACCTAACCTCTACTGTCAGCCTAGAACAGTGAAAATAGAGATTGAAACTGTGTTTCTCTACAATGATCCTTATGGCAAATTCCTCTAGCCTTCTACATTTTGTGATGCCCCACAGGATGCGTTCTGGTTGCAGCTGTTATCCATGTGCCAACAACTGCACTTTTTTTTTTTTTTAGAATGTTACTAATTTTATTATTATTATTGAATCTGGAGGCACAGTTGCATTCACTATGAGGAATCTCATTAAGCTATATGCTTATGATATGTCCACTTTTGTACATTATGCTTCATTAAAAACACTTTAGTGGCAACTGCACTTTTTATCTAAAGCATAATAACACTATACATCCCTTTCTGCTTCCATTCCTGCAAAATGTCCATAGCGAGCCATTATGTTCAGCCTTTGAGCCACAGCCAGGGGATATCCTCTTAACCTCCATGTCTCAGTTTCCTCTTTTGTAACAAGAGAGTCCAACAGCAGTGCCTTTGTGCATTCTGTAAGACAGTGATGGCTGTGTAAGTGGCCTGCCGCCGAGGGTACTGGGAACCTGTCCGTGATGACTGCCATTTCGCATTCTGCACTTCTGACCCTGACCCTCTGTCAGAGCTTACTCCCACTACCTCTGCTGATGATAGAACCCACGTGTGTCTTCTAATTCCAAACCTCTTTCCTGGCTCCAGGCCCTTGAAGCTCGCCTAATGCATTCAGGCACTGATTCCACAGTCTGATGGATTTCCAAACCAAGCACTGCCCTTTCTTATCACACTCTCCCAGGCCTCTGTCCTGCTTTTATGTCCAGCTGCCCAGCATGGCTCCAACACTAACATCATTTAAGGTTTGGTCTTCAAAAACTCTCTTTTTACAACCTGACCTGAGGAGACTGGCTGGGGCGCGTGTGGCTTGGCTGCTGTCTGAAACCCCAGAAGACTGGAGCCCGTACAAACCCTCGCACCACTCCTCTCCCAGTCGGTTCTGTAATAATTTCGGGCTGAAGCCATGTCTCTTGCCTTGAATCACAGGATTTCAGCCACAGAGCCAGGAACTGGAGCCAGCTCTCGGCTTTCCCATGGTTCTGTTCTACCCAGTCAACAATAAAAGCCAAAAAGAAAAAAAAAAAAAAAGACTCAGACATTTCATCAAACCTGTCTCTTGTGTCAAATAGCATTATTCTCAAATTGTGTAAGACTTATGTAAACACTTTCGCTTCACACACTGGGTTCCATAAGTACATTTTGCTGTGTGTTTCTCACTCTGCAGGTTTCCTATGGATGGGTGTGTTAAAAAGTGCCAGGACTTCAGGCTTAAGAAAACACTTACAGGGCAGCCATCCAGTGGCATTACAGTCAGCTTGTGCCCAGAGGCATAGAGCAGATTGTAGCAGGACCTGCTGGGTGATACTCGTTCACTCATTACCTACCGAGCAGCAGTGCTAACCTCTGGGCTGATTTGCTGTCAGACTTTCGAGGTGCATTTTTGATGCTTCCCAGCTGCGAATTTCTTCCGTCTATCCCTCCTCATCACTTTGACTTTCTTCTCGGCCACTCATTCTTCACAATAGCCACTCTTTCTTCTTTACTGCCCCATCCTTTGGGTCCCTTCCTTTCTGTTAACTAACACTGCTACTGCAAATTGGCAAATTTGTTTGAAATTATGTCTAAGAGAGGGTATTCTCATTTCCAACTTCCTACCAACAGCCAAATCCCCTCACATGGAAGGAGTCTCCTTATATCTGTTGGGTATTCATAATGTGGCTGGATTTGTATTGGATTTCATATTATTGTAAGTTGGGGTTTCCTCTGACTATTACTAACTAATAATCATTAAATCAGCTTTCACTACAATAAAAAAAAGCATTAAGTTGATTATTAAACAATTTAAGGTAGGTTCACTATGACATATTGGTGCAAATTAATAGGCCATAGCATAAAAATGAAGATGCCAAGTGACTAATCAAGACCGGCTTTAGAATGCATCGGCCAATAAGACACTGTGCTAAACAAACAGACTTCCCAGCTTCCCATTAATTTTCTATCCATTATATTTAACCTACCGTTCCTGTCTTAATCTTAATGTGACTTTCCGTTCTTCAGGAAATGTACAGTTTAGCATAATTAAGAGTAAGAGTTCTTGGTGAACTTTAGTATAGGCTCCTGGAAACAGCCTGAGCCTCAGGTGAAAGGGCAAGGTGGAGCCTGAAAAATTGCGTATGTAACAGGTTCTGGGTGGGACTGGCCAGTTTAGAGACCATACCTCATTATAACGGTGAAGACTTTTCTTTTAATGTTGTAGCCTTCACCTGCTGCTTTGAATGAGCCTCTCTGTGTTACCCTTCCTGAGAATCTACTCTGAAGGTGAAAATCTTCTATTTGTTTTCTTAGGGATGTCTCATCTGTAATGAGATGGTATCTGCTGCTGAAACTGTATACCCACCATTCTCTTTTTGGTGGATCGTCCTGTAAGACCTCAGGATTTCTCCCATCCCTTGTTTTTGTTGTATTTTGTTTTGTTGGTTGTTTTGTTTTGTTGTCTGCCATTAATTTGCTGATTTTATACGCTACCTGTATTATTACTTAATTATTCATAAATGTGAGCAATTGAGTTTAAAAAAACTCTTCATCTAGGCTTACAGATAAACAGTAAATAATTGTTTTATAATTTATTTTGTATGCTGATTTTGAAAGCCCTAAGAATGATCACTCAAGGGGTCAGAGGTTGTTCTAGAAGTACTTCAGAAAGCATCAAATCATCCATGTGGTGGATGAATCCACGAAATTCTCTGCTGAGTACTTAGATAAGATCTTTTACTAATACATCCAGAGGAATGGAAAGCTTTACACACCACAGTGCTTGCTCCATATAACACAATGAATTCCGTAAGCCATACACAAGCCAATCAGATTCTGATGAGCAGGTTACTTCAGCTTCCTGCCCCAGTTTTGCTATTTACAGTCTAAGTCCATCAGATTCATCATCTACATCTCTGGATCAGGGAGTAGCCCCAAAGTAGACAAGCTTCTTTGGTCATTTCTCTTTGTAAGTCTTAGAAAAGCCAAAAAGGAAGGAAGGAAGGAAGGAAGGAAGGAAGGAAGGAAGGAGGGAGGGAGGGAGGGAGGGAGGGAGGG
>NW_021604719.1:11688651-11698866 GCF_004785775.1 Grammomys surdaster | reverse complement strand
AGGGAAGGAGGGAAGAAGAAATCATTTTCTTTAAAAGAACCTACAAAGCTGTATGAACATCCAATCCTGTGTGACTTGGATCAATTCCTAGGGATGCTCCATGTCTGTCTATGTAAAGCAAGTTAGGCACCCAAGTCAGAAGAACGACAAACTCAGAAATGAATGAGGACCCTTCCCCAGTGGTTGCTTTTTTTAATCTGGAAACACAACTCTAGTACTATTTAATCAAATGAAGACACAGGCTTTGCAATTGAAAAATTGACAGCCATCTTACTCTTTTCTGAAAATGGACAACATTAGTTTGTATGTCATTGATTTTATGTGATTCATATTATAAACAACATTTCTTGAAACCAGGCCATGACAATTATAGCAGCAGTTACATTTGTAAATCAATGTGAATTTCTGATTGTTTGAGATGAAGGTCTTCCATTTATTGGAAGAACCACAGTAAAACTCTGTGGAGGATCTATAAGAAACATTTGAACAATTCCACATCATTAAAGAAGGACTCACAGAAAGAAAAGCTCATATTTTTATGACCAGACTGAAGAGCTACAAATCCTGACCCAACCCACAATGTATCGCTTGTTGACTTAAGAAAAACATGGAGAGAGAGGTGCACCAATAATGCACTGTCTCACTCTGCTTCCCTAAAAGACAGGGATACAGCTTAGAAATGAGACTGAAGGTAGCTTAGGAGGCAAAGGTGCCTATTATCAAGCCCCAAGACCTGAGTTCCTTGAAAGAATGACCTAAAAGACAAAGCTGGCCCTTTGAAGTTTCTGGTCAAAGAATGTGCTTTACAGATACTGGACTATATCTTGTGTTTACACAAATTTGTTACAGAGACAAAAAGAAGTGTTTTCTTTCAAAGCCATTCCTTGTGAGCCATTTGTCATCACTGTGAGCTTCTGGTACTTGACCAATTCTTTCAGAAACTTGCTGTAAAACAAATGGCCATTAAACTCTTACAATGTCACAATAGAGAATTCTTATTATGACTCATTCTTAATGCAAAATTTGCTTAAATTACTATATTCATTGAGCGAGATTTCCAAACTCCATTTCATAAACAAAGTCATTTTCATAAGCAGTAAATCATAATTTAAATTTCTCTTCACTTTCATCAGATGCGGTTTTGTTTCCCATGTGTAAGATCTTAATTGTTTTCCTTCAAGCAGTAATTTTCATGAACAAAGATGTTCATTTTTAACCCTCATTCCTTGGGGAGGAAAAATGATGGAGATGAAGTGAAATTTACATTATTTGGTACATTAAAAATTAGGCGTACCATTTTTAAAGCCAAGAAGCACAAGCTGTTAAAACTGGGCTTCAGGAATAGTATTTAGTAAAGCCATTTCAGCTTAAGTTAAATATTTAAATTAAATAATAGCTGTGTGCTCAATTCTTGAAGCAGAGACACCATTCCATAAATGTTAGTTGAGTGAATGATAGTACATTCTACTTTCCAAAGGTTTCTTCTATGTTTTCTGCTAAGGAGATCAACAAGAAAGACCCCTTTTCTTTCAAAGAGTCTATGCAGTACTTTATTCTCTTGAGAGTAATGTTTACTTGAATTTAAAATGGGTGCATGTCAGGGAAAGATCTTATTTATCTTGGGTTTCATAGAATCTTGGGTTTCATAGAAACACAACAGCTGGCCCAGGTTAGGGCTACCAGGAAGGTAAGAAAGTAGTGAGGCTAATATCTCTGAGCTGTGAGATCTAACAACCAGTTCCCTAAACATGAATTCCTGAGCTTCCCAGACATGATACTGGCTTAGAAATAGGGATGACAGGTCTCCAATCCAGGCTTTCTGAATCAGAGCCCACCTTGAAACAAAACCCCCAGGTAGTCTTGCTAATACATTAAAATCTATCTGAAAAAAAACAAAACAAAACAAAACAAAACAAAAAAAAACCTTGCTGAAGGCAACAGAGTATGGTCCTGTCTAGCAAGATTATTTGTAGCCGACAGAGAAGCTGCAGGAACAAGAAATATCCCTTGGTGTTCCCTCTTCTCCCCTAAAACGTGGAGAATAAGTTTACCTTTGTAAAGATAGTCCCATCTCCTTACCAGGAAGGGGCAAATGCTTAGGACCAGAAACAACTCTTGAGTCACAAACTTGACTGAGCAAATCTTTCTAGAATATATCTCCTAGTCATCTCCCCCGGCCCCATGTGCTCCCTTCAGAAGCTCAAAGCATCATCTCTCATCCTTTCTGAACAATTCTTCAGCCATTATGGAGTTGATATGCAAGCCCTTGTCAGAGCTTTTCTGTGAAGACCTTGTGCTTGCGTGTACATAATAATTCAACAAGTCTTCTTTTGCTGTTTTGTTTGCCATTTGTCATTTAATTTCCAGTTATCTTGAAAGAGGGGAGTTTTAGCTGGGTGTGGTTGGTTGCATGCTTTTAGTTCCAGCACACAGGAAAGAGAAGCAGGCAGATCTCTGGGAGTTTGAGCCCAACCCAGACTGAAAGTGAGTTTCAGGACAGCAAGGGCTATACAGAGAAACCCTGCCTTGAAAAAACAAAAAACAAACAAGTGTGTGTGTGTGTGTGCGTGTGTGTGTGTGTGTGTGTGTGTGAGAGAGAGAGGGAGAGAGAGAGAGAGAGAGAGAGAGAGAACAGTTTTACCTCTCCCATTCTACTTTAGGATGAGTTTGTGATTTACAAAAGGGTCAAAGGACAGAAAACAACTTTGGGTATTTAAACACTTAACACATTCATTTAACTCAAACCTGAGCCAATAAAGAGAATCACCCCCCCCAAAAAAAAATCACTTGCTTCTAACCCATATAGGATTATTTACATTAAATCTGCCTCCCTTGCCTGAGTGTGTGGGGTCTCTAACTGAATGCTAGTATTTCATTCTCTAACTGAATTCTTAGCATTTCATGAGGGTTGCACTCAAGGGTCCAGGGAGCCAAAAAAAAAAAAAAAAAAAAGGCTGTGTTCAGCTCTGCACTGCCATGGTTTGCCATGCACAGACTCAAGCCAGCACAGATGGAAAACACTCAGGAAGAGGATTGCATCTCTGTTGAACATGCCCAGACTCTTTCTGTCAAAATACAATAGAGTGAGATAACTGTTTATACAGCATTTGCATTGTGTAAGGTATTCTAAATAACCTAGAAGTGATTTAAAGTATCTGGGAGGATGTGCATGAATTATATACAAACACTGCTGTTTTGTATAAGGAACTTGAACGTCAGCAGATGTGGGCACAAGAGAAATGGGGGAGGTTCCTGGAACCGGTCCCCTCCCACTCCCCCACATCCCGGGATATTGGAGAATGCCTGTAGTGGAATAGAGATTGCTTCTGAATTTAGAACAGAAGCTTCTGTCTTTTCTACTCTTCTAGACTTCCTGCTGGCTAAGAGTACCCCCTTGCCTCGAGGTATTGATTATAGCCAGAAATAAATCAGAAACTTCTGTGCCTGCTTGAGTTAAGAGAAATCAGACTTCCCACTCTTGACAGCTCTGCCTGGGCTGAGAGCTGCACCCAGCCAACACCAATCATCTATAAACAGAAATGAGAAAGCATTCTCCCAGCAAGGCCACAGCCATTGAAAGCATTAAGTGAAGGCAGGGCTCAATCCCAGAATTAGCAACAGCAGCAGCGGCAGCAGCACTTGGCCACATCCAGACTTATTTAATCAGAAACTTAGGGGGCAATAGGGTCCAGTAATCAGAGTGTTAGCCATGCTTCCAGCTGATTCTCATGCAAGCTAATCACTGAGCTAATGAAGGCTCTTCTCCATGCACTGAGCCTGGCCCATGAACCTGGCACATTTCTGAACCTCTTAACTCATTTAAGCTTCGGCACCAACCTTACAAGGTAGAAACCATTCTAACCATTTTAAACTGGTTGACAGATGAAGGCCAGTACCAAGCCAAGCATGAGGCATAGGTCTATAACTCCAGGACATGGGAGGCTGAGGCAAGAGAATCATAAATTGAGACCAAGGGGTGGGTCTGGGGCTAAGATGATGGCCCAGCACCTGCCACACAAGCCTGGAGACCTGGATTTAGTCCCAAGAATCGACATTAAAGGCTGGATATTGTGACACTCTAATTCCTTCACTTTTGCCAAAGCATGCAGGCAGAGAGACAGCACAATGTCCTAGCAGGTCAAGGGTCAGTAGCCTTGAGTATGCTGCAGAGGTAAGAGTCTTCCTCAACAAGGTAAAGGCAAAAGGTAAAAAATTCTGAAAGTTGTCCTCTGGTCTCCACAAGCCCACTATGGGATTTAAGTAGGAGGTACCTTGGCAGATGGGAGCTAAGGAACACTGGAAAGTCATACCATGCAACAGTCTCACATGAGAGGATTACTGGGAGAGAGGGGTACACAGAGGCTGCCTTGGAAGCAGGGTGGAAAGATAAAGAGGATGGAAATGAGAAGGTACCGGCTCTGTATAAGAGCGTGCAGAGCATGTCCATAGGGAGAATACAAAACTCATGGAGACAATGGAAGTGTGTTACAGTTTCAAAGCTAATGATGACATGGCCTGCTGTCCCTAGGTAAGTGAAAGTGGGCTTAGAGGTGGAGTTTTCCAACAACTACGGCTTACAATTCTGCACTGCACATGTATACACACACACACACACACACACACACAAATAATCTTTTTGTTTTTTAAGGAAAAAGAGTCAGATATGGTGGGACATGCCTTTAATCCCAGCACTTGGAACACAGATGCTGGTGGATCTCTTGAGTTTGAGCCCAGCCAGTTTTACATTGCAAGTTCCAAGCAAAGGTTCTATGTCAAAAACAAAAATAGGGAAAAAAATATAAATAGTGAGGATGGGAAATGAGTCAAGTCTTAGCATTGTACAATGTGGGGCAGTTGGACTTGGTGGCGGGTGCTGTGCTACTGAAACCTGTGGTGAGGAATTGCTAAGAACAAGATCAAACATACAAGAGAAGATGAACGAGGCTCATTTGAATATGTAAAGATGAATGAGGCTCATTTGAATATGCAAAGAGGTAAGCTAAGCAGAGTGCTACAAGGCTGCTTTCTCCTGTAGACAGCTGGATGATGCTGCAGCTGAGGAGGTCTCAGCTTCTCTTCACACAAGCTTCTTCATGAACATCACTGAGACATGGTAAACAACCCAGGGATGAAGGTAAACAAAGCCAGATGCCTTTCTCCGGCTTACAAGCAATTGAAAATATGAAGAGACCATATCTTGGGTTCAGACTCCATCTTAGAAAACCTGACCTAGTGCACCTAGCACCACTTCTAAGTTACTCCCCAACAAGCCAGTGTCTAGCACCAGTTTGTAGGTTACTTCCCAACAAACCTAAACTTCCAGGTTAAAAGCCTGCCCCTGACACTTCACTTCCTAGCAACCACCAATCGGGAGGAAAACAGAAGTTACGTTTATGATTTGGCTCCCAGCCCCAGCCAAATATGTTAAAGGACAACAAAATTCCGAAATGGGCCACCAATCAGATGTGTGCCAGTCTAGAAATCCCTTCGATTGCTTATCATTTTCTATAAAACCTTGTCCCACTGAGAGCTCCAGGCTTCACCCTCTCCTCCTGCTGACGATGGTGTGGCCGCCGGGGCTCGAGCTTGGAATTAAAAAAAACCTCTTGTGATTGCATTGGCTCCTTGATGGTCTTTTGGGGTTCACAAACGAAGCACAACAAAGACACCCACTTGAATCTAATCTGAAGACAGTTTTAGTGTAAATACAGTACATATAAGAGACACGGTTTTACTAAAACAATGCCTCTGTTTCTGAAAATTTCAAATTAACTGAGCAGAATGGATTACATTCGAGAGTCAACCTCTGAGCCGTTGGTTCAGGGGTCACAGGTCATCCTTCGTTTGAGACCCACTCTGCCAGGCTCTGGCTTGGTAAGAAGAATAACCACATATGATCACAAATAAATGAAGAACATGCAGCTGACTGGAGTTTAAAACATCAGATCTCTACCTTGTCTCCAAAGTCTCTCTCTGGGGGTTCATTTAATTTCCTCTATCCTTCTCAGGAGGCAGAGCTATCCTTAACAATATAGGTAGTAATTATCAGAATATTATAGTATCAGAACACAAAGCATGAACAAAAGGAGAGGAATTATAAGCTTTAAAAAAAATCAACAAGATCAGTGTTTGTGAATGCATGTGAGTGAATATTTATTAAAAATTGCATCTTTGCCTGCAATACAGCAGAAGGCTTCCAGCATCTGCAGCCCTTGTCCTCTCTCCCTTTACAATTTTATTGATGACTGCTGTGGGGATTTTAATCAGCTTCTATGTGGACATTTTTTTCCTTCCACTGAAAAATATTATGTAGCTTCCATCCTCAAGCCACCTAAATCATTATGAACCATTAACTTCTGACCTAATAGCACTGTTAAACGGAAGACTTTAACATTTTGCAATATCAATAATAAGCTTGATACATCATATTTTCCCAACCCTTTAGATTTTGGAAAGCAACAGAAAAGAAGTTGAAATGGAAATTTTAATTAATGTTTGCAAACTTTTCATCTCCTTTGAGACTTGCTGAAACCCCCCCATGCAGGTATTTTAACATGGCTTCCCATGTCTCCTTGAATTTTATCCCAGCAATGTGCAACCCATAGACATCATTTGGCTAAGGATTTCAGAGAACAGGATTTAAATGCTTGTGTGACTCTGTCCAGTTGCACAAGGTGTCAGAGGAGGGGTAGGAAATAATTACTGAGTGTCCTAGTGGTTTGACAGTTGGGTAATAGGTCAAAAGGAAATGCTACAGCTTCTATCAAGCTACTCCAAAACCTCTAATGACAATGTACATTTTGACAGGCTGACAAGAGGACTGACTGGATAAGGATGCTTGATACCAAGGATGGTGACCTGACTTCAATCTTAGCACACACACGCACACACCCGCCCCCAAAGTGGGAGGACTGACTCCCACAAGTTGAAACTGTGAGACAAAATAAATCCTTCTCAAATCTCCCTTATCAAATCAAAGCCTGGCAAAGTAGGTCATAAATACCTACTGGGACTTCTCAACCAAAGGCTCACAGGTTGGGCTGTAGACTGTAATCCAGTCTGCCCGGTTAATTTAAATTTTGCAAAAACAAAGACAAAATTTAGTAAAACTTTTGTCTCAAGGACGATTCTCACAAACTTTCCTCTGATTTCCTCATGCCATCACACACACACACACACACACTACCTCCTGGAAAACTGTCCTTTATCTATTTTCTTCAATGGAACTGTTATCTGTCCTACATAACAACAACCACATAATCCTAATCCTCACAAGAACCCTGGAGACTCAGCTTTCTTCCCCTCATTCCATACTTGGGGAAACTGATGCTCAGAAATTCAAAGCTCATGATTTTTACAGCCTTGAAGCTCACAGTTGTAGCATGATTCCTGGCATAGCATTTCCCTACCTCACCAGGTCTTTGTGAATCCAACACTCAAGAGCTGGTTAGCACTCACCGTTTCTTTGTGGAACTTTACTGTGCCTATTTGTCTCTGCATAGTGTCTGTATAAAACACTGCTACTGCTTACTGACTGAATGAATTATGTCCCTGTTTTGTTTGATTTGCATCTCTGTGACAATTTAAGAGAAGAAGAAATTATTTTAGCTCCTAATTTTAGAGATTCATTTTATGGCCAACTCACAGCATCCCTTTCAGGAATGTGATGAAGGGGGAATTATAGATGGAGATAAGACGTATCTGTTCTTTAAAAGAGCGCTTCCTGGTGACCTAACTCAAGCTTATCCTGTTAGCATTTTCACCACCTCCCAATAATGTTCTTAATTATGGATTCTCAGGGGCAGATGACCAGAACACTCCTCAAAAACCTCACCTCTGAGTATTGCTTGTATCATGGTCAAGCCTCCAATGCATTTGCCTTGCCTGCATACTTTATAATGAAACTGTAGCAGAATTAGAGACATAATTTCAGAATTTTTGAAATCCAATTGCTTTCAATAAAAAGTGTTTAAATATACCTGTAAATGCTTTTAAGCCTTTGTCTGAGGAAGATGGGTGATTGGGAATGGGTGTAGGCATTTCTGAGTTGTAGTGTTGGTGATATCCCAAGATAACTGAACCTATCAAAAACCAATTCCAGGCTACTAAGGTGAAGCCTCTGAACATGGAAGTGGGAAGATATGATAGAGGACACCATTTATATTGATATTTTTATCATGTAGTAAGTTCAAATAACCTCAAGAGTATAGGTAACAGAGAATAATTAAGAAGTAGGGAAATTGATGTATTTTTCTTGTTTTAATAAAAATTTATTATAAGCTTGCATATATTAATTTCTCAAAAAATGATTATTTAACTACTACCTTGCCACAATCCTAAAAAATATAATTATTTCTTTCAAACAATTCTTTATGCTTGTTAGAATTTTTCTGGCTTGTGTCATGGCCCTCCAGATTTTTCCCACTGGGGAAACTACTAGTGAATAACATGCCTCCAGAAAACCCTATCAGCATTCTGAGACTGAGAGGGGGAGGGAGGGAGGGAGAGAGGGAGGGAGGGAGGGAGGGAGGGAGGGAGAGAGAGAGAGAGAGAGAGAGAGAGAGAGAGAGAGAGAGAGATCAGAATGATTTTACTTCTGCTATGCAAAAAGATCAGGGCATATATTTCAGAGAAAAATATCAAAATCATTCACGCCACATTGGATGATTTTAGAAACTTGGTGAGCAATTAAGATTTATGAAAATATTTCTGAGTTGGCTAAGTATCAAAAAAAGACAGTGGTGTTCCCTCATGCTTGTGCATATTTATTTTAATTGACAGATGAAAACAAACTCCAGCCAGTTTCCTGGAAAACATGATGGCATAATTTAACCTATTTGTGATTATGGTATAAGGATTGAGTTCTAATTTTATTAAATTTGCATATTGAACTATAAATAGCTGAAAACATCCATTATGTTTATGATCCGTTAGCTGAAATAATATTTCCTCAAATGAATTTTGTATAACAAGATAAATTCAAAATTAATAATAGGAGTCATTAGGAAAGTGACACACTATAAATGGACTTCCCTGACTCAAAGGAGGTTTTTGCATGTGCAGACAGCCCCTCAGCAACTGCTGGTCCCACACAGAGTCCTCCAACTGCACATAAAATCCCAAATAAACAAGTGGCAAAACTGAGTTTGTATCAGATTCATATAATTGTTTTCTTGCCATTATTCCCTAGACACGGTGTTGGTTATTTATATAATATAGATACTTTATTAGATATTATTAATAATCTAGAGATGATGTAAAGTATACAGAAAGCTATGTACAGTTTATATATAAACACTAAGGTATTTTATACAAAGGCCTAAAGCACCTGTCCATCTCTGTAATATTAAGAAGGGAAGAGGAACCTTGAACCCTATGGATACTCATGGATACTCAGGAACGATACCTCTCACTTTGTCAATCCATGGTTTCCAGTGTGGTAAGATGTTGTTATTACTATTGTTTTATTGTTGAGTGAGACCAGGTCTCCTGTAGTTCAGGTTGGGTAGCCTTGAATTTCACTATATGGCCAGAACTTCTGATCCATCTGCCTGCACGTTCTGAGTGGTGAAATTCCAGGTGTGCAATACCACACCGGATTTGTTGTTGTTTTGGAGCCTTGTTTTGCAATATAATTAACTCCAAAATTATCTGTTTGAGTGAAACAGAAAGGAACCCCCCAAAGCAATTATCCACTTCACAACAAAAGAATGCTTGAACAAGCAAGCTTTTCCAGGAGGGCTGGCTTTGCTCCTTGTTTTTTTCTGAGCAGAAGGTAAAGTGTCCTTGTACTTTGTGAAGGTCATTATGTCATGGCTTTTATGCAAAAGAATTTGGGCTTCTAGGGAGTCTTTTCTAGTACTTTCAGAATGAAAGAGGATCAAAACCGTCCAGACCATCCTGAGACTGTCAATCCATGACAATAACACCAATACCCATAAAAAGTTTTAGGGTCCTATCGAACAGCTGGCCCTGCACAACACCTTTAGCCAAAGAAGGAAATAGAGCTCAAATGCTTCCGTTGGGTTATGCCCCATTGACTAAGAAACCCTCATGCGCTCTATCAACAAGCACAAATGAGTCCTAGTGTGTGCCTGAACTCTGTTAAGCACTAAGACTGAATACTTAGAATTCTAACTTATTTTCCATTGCTGTGATAAAAATCCATGACCAAAGCAAACAGGAAATGGAAGGGGGAAGAAGGGGGAAGGGGGA
>NW_021604719.1:11663714-11673651 GCF_004785775.1 Grammomys surdaster | reverse complement strand
CATTTTCTCAATTAGTGATCAATGGGGAACCCAGCTAAAGGTAGGTGATGCCATTCCTGGACTGATAGTGCTGAGTTCTAAAAGAAAGCAGGCTGAGCAAGCCAGGAAGAACAGGAAGGTGAGCAGCACCTCTCCATGGCCTCTGCATCAGCTCCTGCTTCCAAGTTGCTGCCCCGTGTGAGCTCCTGCCCTAACTTCCTTTGATGATGAACAGCAATATGAATGTGTGAATGAAATTAAGCCTTCCATCCCCAACTTGCTCTTTGGTCATGGTACTTCATTGAAGTAATAGAAATTCTAAGACACAACTCTTTTATTGTCCTCCAGTTGTGCAAAATCATCTTAACACATCTCTTCCTTTGAACGATTGAAAATTCCATGTAATTTACTGACGACAGTACTAGAGTATGATATTTAGCTTGTTCGTGCTTCTCCTGACTGAATAGCTGGCCAGGAGCTGAGACTAGCTGCAAATGCTCAATGATTGTAATGCTGCTTCTGTCTCCAAAGGAAGCTGAGCATTTTCTGTGGAAATCTTTTTCTTATTATCAACAGACACTGGTGGAGAACCTGGTGTAGCTCACTGGCAGAGTATCTCTGCTTGTCATTATCTGGTACAGAGCTCTTAAGGACAGAGACCAGAGTGGCACTATGCTGCATACCTTAATGTGACTGTGCATTGTGGCCGTAAGAGAGCACTTTGAAAAGCCTCTTTGAAGATATCAGAGGCCTTGTTTTTTCCTTAACTTTATAACCTTAAGGATCAGCAAGTTAAAGATATTACAAAGTCAAAGGTGTCTACGGTTCAAATGGAAGACACTATTTTCAGAAGGGAATAGCCCGTGTTCTTTCACAGTTCATTGTGGTCTGAAGGAACCACAACGGGAAACTCAGTCGAACCTAACAGTCATTTCACAAGAATGAAGCAGACCATGTGTCAGCAGAGCATGCTATTGTGCTTCACACAGGATGCATTTTAAATGGCATGGAACTCACCCGACAAATCCCTTCATGTGTCAGATACGCAGAGAAAGTTCCCCCTACAATCACCAAGGAATAGTGATATTATGGTTATGTAATTATGGAGAGCTTTGTAGTTGTTTTTGACCATCGTTCCTGGCTCATTTTCCCTCAGCAAGGCAGGCCATATTGGCTAAATCTTTTCTTCTCCAGGCCATAGTATCAAAGCTCAGATCTTCCCTCGACTTTCTATCTTGGAGTTCCTGCCTGGCTGCCTAGGAGAGGACCACAAATCCTCAATGATCCTTATCTCAGAAGCGGGTCTTGGCTCAAGTCCAGAAGGAAGGAAGGCTACACAGGGCCTACAAGACTCAGGAGAGACAGGCCTTCTGAGCTTCTCCTTTAGGTCTATTTACATTAGCTCATAGCCCTTTTAACCAGCTGCACTTCAGTCTGGTCGCCCATGATTTTTGGTGAAGGCTATAAAATAAGGAACCAAAAGTTCAGAGCTTGAGAACCTTTGAGGAGCTGAAGTCTGATATAAGGATGGGGTAGTCCTGAAGGAGAGAGACTTTATGTACCTTCTCCTCTTTTTCTTCAGCCTGTATAGCTCTTTTTTTTTTTTTGGATGTTTTATTTACATTTCAGATGTTATCCTCTTACCCCATTCCCCACCCACCCACCCACCCACCCAGAAACCCCCTATTCCATCCCCCCTCCTCCTGCTTCTATGAGGATGTGGCCCCACCCCACTCCCGATTCCCACCTCCCCACCCTTGAATTCCCCCACACTTGGCGACCAGCCTTTTTGGGACCAAGGATCTCCTCTCCCACCTATGCCCGACAAGGCCATCCTCCCCTACATATACAGCTGGAGCCATGGGACCTTCCCTATGTGCTCCCAGTCTGGTGGTTTAGACCCTGGGAGCTCTGGATGGTTGGTATTGTTGGTCTCCTCATGGGGCTGCAAACCCTTTCAGCTCCTTCAGCTCCTTCTCTCTAACCCCTCCATTGGGAACCCCATGATCAGTTCAATGGTTAGTTGCGAGCATCCGCCTCTGAATATGTCAGACTCTGGCAGACCTCTAAGGAGACAGCTATATCAGGCTCCTGTCAACATGCACTTCCTGACATCCACATCAGCGTCTACCTTTGGTGACTGCACATGGGATGGATACCCAGGTGGAATGGTCTCCAGACTGCCCCTCCTTCAGTTTCTTTCCCATACTCTGTCTCCATATTTGCTTCCTTGAGTATTTTGTTATTCCTTCTAAGAAGGACCAAAGCACCCACACTTTGGTCTTCCTTCTTCATGAGCTTCATGTGGTCTGTGAATTGAATCTTGAGTATTGCAAGCTTCTGGGTTAATATCCAATTATCAGTGAGTGAATACCATGTGTGTTCTTTTGTGATTGAGTTACCTCACTCAGAATGATATTTTCTAGTTCCATTCATTTACCTAAGAATTTCTCAAATTCATTCTAAATTTTTAATAGCTGAGTAATGCTCCATTGTGTAAATATACCACATTTTTTGAATCCATTTCTCAGTTGAAGGACATCTGGGTTCTTTCCAGCTTCTGGCTATTATAAATAAGACTGCTATGAACATAGTGAAGCATATGTCCTTGTTATATGTTAGAGCATCTTCTGGGTATATGCCCAGGAGTGGTATATCTGAGTCCTCAGATAATGCTATGTCCAATTTTCTGAGGAACTGCCAGACTGATTTTCAGAGTGGTTCCACCATCTTTCAATCTCACCAACAATAGAGAAGTGTTCCTCTTTCTCCACATCCTCACCAGCATCTACTATCACCTGAGATTTTGATCTTAGTCATTCTGATTGGTATGAGGTAGAATCTCAAGGTTGTTTTGATTTGCATTTCCCTGATGACCAAGGATACTGAACATTTCTTTAGGTGCTTTTCAGCCATTCAAGTTTCCTCAGTTGAGAATTCTTTGTTAAGCTCTATACCCCATTTTTTAATAGGGTTATTTGGTTGTCTGGAGTCTAATTTCTTGAGTTCTTTTTATATATTGGATATTAGCCCTCTATCAGATGTAGGATTGGTAAAGATCTTTTCCCAATCTGTTGGTTGCCGTTTTGTCCTATTGACAGTGTGTATATCTCTTTATAAGAACTTTCTGGGCTCTACAGTAAACTACTAAATGTCTTTCACTCCATTCTTTGAACTGTTCTTTGAGGGCATTATAGGATATCTCACAGATGGACAGCCAGATGTAGAGATAAAAACAATTGTGGCTGGTACCTCAACCTAAGGAGCAGTTTGTAGGATGGGGTTCTGAGGCTGAGTTCAGGTGCTCAGTGTCAGAACGTTAATTGCCTTAGGGGACACCCTATGGGTATCTACTGCCACAACACAGAACTACTTGCTAGATAGTAGAAAGAAATCCTCTTACCCTCTGATAACACAGAAGTGATTTATGAGCTGAATACACCCATTAATAGTAACATAAGGTAACTCTACTCAGTAGTAAAACCATGCCATAGCTATTTCTTAGTAACATTTATTTGGTATTCCCCAGGGAGGAAAAAGTCTTTCTTTTTTCTCAGTTTCCTGGCAACTACTGTTTTTTGCTTTTTGTAGAATAGATCACCACTTTGCTTGGGTCCAGGCTTCCCAGCATGCCTTGCCTAGGATCTATACTGCCTCTTCCAGTCTCTAAATTACATAGTCCAGAATTTGTACTCTCAATCAATCTGTTTATAAGAAAGTCACTGTGTTGAGATGTCATTGGAGGGAGTCTCAGCAAACACTATATTCCATTACAAATCCCAGTCCCTTGAAACCAGGGATTCTCAAGTTGCCGAGGAAACAAACCCAGTATCCACTTATTGGCACTTTGTGGTTGAAGTAGCACACTCAATCCCTTTTTCTAATATCTACAGCTTTTGGATTATTTCAGGATGCAAAATCATTAGTATTCTTAATTTAAAGAGGAAACCTTTGGACAACAGTCTGTGGCTATAAATCAATAGTAAAGATTTACTCTGAATTATGATGTTTTTACCTGACTCTGAAATTGGATCTCTCCTCGTCTTTTGTCTTTAAGCTTTTAAATTTGACTTAATGTCTGACTGTGTCAGGTTCCTGTGATGAATTGATAATGAAATTAGAAGAGACAGGGTCCATTGACTCAGAAGACCTATGCCATTAGTTAAGTCTTTCCACTGTTTCTGCAATTGGCCTGACACCTGCTTAGTCACCGTGGCTTTGCCACTTACCTGTGAAACTGACACTTAGGAGAGCAGGACCCAGAGTGGAGATTGGGAGATAAATAGGAATTTTCTGGAAAAAAAGAAAAAGACAAAGGTGAAAAATCAATACTTCCAATTAGCATTTAAAAGCAGACTTTTCAAAGAACACTCATTTGTTTAGCTGATAGTCATGTACCACCAAGAAAACCAGTTCCTTTAAAGACCAAAAATTCATGACGACAAGTATGGTGAGACACATCTTTCTCACCACATTTTGATTAGAAATGGATCCCCTGAAGGAATCTTGTGGAGACATAATTGATGCAACTGCAAGAGGAGTTTATTGAACCAACACATTGGGGCCATTCACTCAGGCAGGAGAAGAAGCAGAGGTGAACGCACTTGGGCAGAAGCTTATATCCAGTTTGAGCAGAGCAGTTTTTTAGCGATAAACTGGTTGATTGGCATTGGTGGGCTATGAGGGACCCTCTAACAGTAAGCTATCTGCTTCCAGTTGGCTCCATTTGTCTGATAACCTCTGGTTTCTCTTGGAACAGTGTCTTCACCCTTCTTGGGAAGGGAGGGATCCTGTGGTTTTTCTTAGGACCATGTGGTCTCACCCAGGTCAGGAGGTAATTCTCCATTGACATGGACTTTACATGACATGGACTTTACATTGTTTCGACAAATGCTATGGTCAAAAGTACCATGGGGAGGAGAGGCTTTATTTCATTTTACAATTTACATTCCATGTTCAAGGGAAGTTAAGGCAGGAACCTGGAATAGAAATAGAAGCAGAGGCAATGAGGGATGCTTCCCGCTGGCTGGTTTTCAGACTTCTTTTCAGTTTACCTACTCTTCTTAACATATCCTAGGACCACCACCACCACCACCACCCACCCCTGTGTCTGGGGGTGACCCTGCTCACAGAGGGCTATGACATGTTCCATCAATTAGCAATCAAATTCTTGCCCCATAGACATGTGTCCAGACCAATCCAATAGAGGCAATTCCTCAGCTGAGGTTCCCTCTTCCTAGGAATGTCTAGCTCTGTGTCAAGTTTGTAAAGTAGATAGATGAAATGCGTGTATTTCACTTTTAAACTTTTTATAATTACTTATTTTGTTTTACCTGTAAGTGTTTTACCTACACAAATGTGTGCACACCCTGTGCCTGGTGCTAACAGAGGCCTGAAGAACGCATTGAAGCTAGATTTATGAATGGTTATGAGCCATCATATGAGTGCTAGGAACAAACTAGGTCCTCTTCAAAAAAAACCCCAAGGGTTCTTAAGCACTAAGCTATTTCTTTAACTCCAGTAATTTTATATAATTTTTATATTTTTGTCCTATTTTTATTGCCCTAAGTCTTCTCCTGGCACTGTGATGTTCAGAAACCGATTAATGTATCGTTCAATTTTCTCCTATATTTCCACAGTATTAACAATAAGAAATGGTAAGTTTGGATAAGAACTTAGCACAGGGCCTGGCTCACAGCACAGACTCTATACATAACATCTGCCACATACCTTCCTCTTTCTTGTTTCCAGGTTCTCCCATCTTGGTCCTTTGTGCCCTCTGATCCATCAGGGGAATGCCTTTGGGTAATGGAAACCACAAAAGAGGGATGTTGGCATTGATCACTAGAATAAGAGTGACATGTAGCTATCATCCCAATGTTAGGAGATTTGGTACCTCTCCTGAGACCACTTGGTCCACTGACATTTCTTGCTAGTGCCTATACAATCAGAACAACGCTCTGTGTGACCATCACTAAGCAATATAGGATTTGGGAACTCTCTGGTTTCTGAAACCTGAAGTCTAGGAGCAAATAAAGAAATGAAGCTTGTCAGTTTGGACATGTTTACTTTGAACTTGATTCAAAACTTCAAGAAAGAGTAGCTGTAGAACAAAGAAGGGCTAAGCTTGAAAGACAGAAGAGCATCATAAAATTCAAATGAGAAAATGAAGGTGTTGAGCTTTATTGCCCAAGCATCCACAGTATGGAAAAAACAAATTTTGAAAGTTCAAAGAAAATATGTTTGGTCTTAGTCCCAGGTCCAGAGGTTTTGTTTGTTTTTGTTTCATTTTCTTTTATTTTTTAAGAATCAGAAGAGGCCCAGAAGGAGGAGAAAATTAAATTCTAACGATACAATAAAAGTTATTAGAGATGGAAGGAAAACTAAAGAAATCAATACGGTTGCTTAGGGAACTCTCTTTGAGCTCAGCCTTTTAAAAGCATGCTCAGGAGCTCAAAGAACCTGCAGCCAAGAACAAACCAATTCAATAACCCATCCCTAGAAGAATGGTGCCATAAAGAAATAAAGTTTTGCTCACCAACATGGCTGCCTAAACATGACCTGAACTCAGACGACACCAACAGACATTCTAACACAGAGGAAAGAAAACTCATAAGGCTTCAGCCCTAGAGAAAGATTGACAGGCAACGAAGGAATCCTGTGAGCAGGAGAAACAGTCTTTCCCAGGGGAGAGTACACTGATTGGTTATCCAATACTAAATAGTCAGCCCTGAAAACATACATACAAGTAACATTATACAGACAGAGCAGATTGTATTTTTTACATTTAGGAATACATATACACATACTCAAGTAAGCATGCACATGGGTAACAACAATTAAAGAGAAAAAGCCCAAAAGGTGCATGGGAGAGTTTGCGGGATGGAAAGGGAAAGAAAAATGATATAATTAGATTATAATCTAAAAGAAAGTATATTAACAAAAACAAAGCAAAGCAAGCTGAACAAGGTTATAGGGACCAAGCCAGTAACCAAGGCTTCTGTTTCAGTTCCTGCCTCTAGGTTCTTGTTCCAACTTCCTGCCCCAACATTCTTTTATAGAAGCCTGTGATTGGAAAATAATCCCCTATATTCCCATACACCCCCAAAATAAATGTGTTCTGTTGTTGTTGTTTTGCTTGGGTTTTATGTGTGTTGTTTGTTTGTTTGTTTGTTTTTAAAAACTAAATGTGACTCCACTTGGGAGGTGGAGACAGGAGGTACAGAACTTGTTCAGGATTATCTTTGACTACATAGTGAGTTCAAATCTAGCCTGGGCTACATAAGATGTAATCTGAAAATAAGCAAACAAACAAAAACTGAAAAATAATGAGGTAAAAAAATAAAGCAGGGGGATGTGTGGGTTTGGGAGTGGCTGGTAAGATGGCTCAGCAACTAAGGTTGTTGCTTCTCTTCCTGAGGACCTGAGTTCAGTTCCTAGCATCCAAGTTAGGTAGCTCCAGAGGATCTGGTATCCTCTTCTGAACTCCACTGATATCTATACCCTTGTGACAAATTCACAAATGCACGCATAAACAACCCATTCCTTGTTTAAAAAGTCAGTTCTGATGAAAAAATAAGGATTGAAAAGAGAAAATAGAATGCTTTGCCCCTGACCTTGACTGACTTTGGACTACAAAACAGATACATGCAAGATGGGCCTGACAGCTGAAGACAGACATGTTGTCTGGACCTCAGGGGGTTTTTAAGCAGTTCTTCATGAGAGAATGCAGTTTGGCAGTCTGAGAGCTTATGGAGGTGGGAAACTCAAAGCCAGAAACAGAGACTACCATGATGATGCATAGACCATGTGATGCAGAAGAGAGGGAGACCGTGCTACAGCATATAGAGGGGCGAGTAGTGGGACTCAGAACGTTGACTACAGAAACTTAGGGTACGCTGTCTGAGGGGAGTCCAGGAGAAAGCCGGCAAGACTATGGAGAAGGAAAGCTCAGAGCAACCACACCCAACCATGACAGAGATGGAGAGTTAGGTTGTTTTCCCCACAATTTAGTTAGGGTTTAATTTTGTATTGTAATTTAAAACTAAGACATATTAATTGTTGAAATTAATGAGTTTTATTGTAGCATTCATATACAAGCAGTATTGCTCTCTGAGTATGTGCCCCCTCTCTTCGGCTTTCTTGCTCTCTGCTCCTGCACATGCCTTTAACCCCAGCCCTCAGGAGGCAGAGTGTAGGGGATCTCTAATAGTATCGGGCCATCCTGGTCTACATAGTGAGCTCTAGGCCAGGCAAGGCTACACAGTGAGACACTTTAAAAACAGAAACAAACAAGCAAAAAAGCCCACAACAAACACATGGAGAGGTGTATCTGGTGTGTGTGTGTGTGTGTGTTAGGGGACATTGACTTAACATCAGACCTGACAGAATCATAAAATGTTAACCAAGGAATGAGCTGTGAGTAGAGAGGTGATAGAGAAAGGGATCAAGTGTGGCTCTAAGGTGCTTACCACCTGTCTGAAGGGCTATAACAAGGGCCTACTTCTGGAAAAGCTCTACAGGTGATTGGGGTTGTTTGTTTGTTTGTTTGTTTGTTTTGGGTGTTTTTGTGGAGTTTTTTGGTTTTTTTGGTTTTGTTTTTTGTTTTTTGGGGGGTTTTTTTTGGTTTTTTGTTTTGTTTTGTTTTGTTTGTTTTGTTTTTTAGAGACAAGGTTTCTCTGTGTAGCCCTGGCACTCACTGGAACTCACTCTGTAGACCAGGCTGGCCTCGAACTCAGAAATCTACCTGCCTCTGTCTCCCAAGTACTGGGATTAAAGGCGTGTGCCACCACTGCCCGGCATGATTGGGATTTTGTTGTTTTGTTTTAACAAAGTTTTGCCTTATCCCAATCTGATTTGGTACTGTGTGTGTGTGTGTGTGTGTGTGTGTGTGTGTGTGTGTGTGTGTGTGCGCGCGCGTGCGCGCGCGCGCTTGGGTCATCTGGGAAAAGGGAATCTCAGTTGAAAAAAGTAATTCCTCTATCAGATTGACTGTAGACAACTCTGTGATGGAATTTTCTTGAGAAATGATTGACAAGAACCCAGCCCACTGTATGCAGTGTCAACCCTTACCAGGGGCTCCTGAATAGTATAAAAAAGCAGGCTGAGCAAGCCATAAGAACTAAACTGGTAAGTAGCATCTGTCTATGGTCTCTGCTTCAATTTGTCCTTCCTGATTCCAACCTTTGAGTTCCTGGACTGACTTCCCAGTGATGGGCTGCAATTGCAATGTGTAAATCACAAAAATTCTCTCCTCCCCAAGTTGCCTTTAGCCATGGCCTTTGTCATAGCATTACAAAGCAAACAAAGTAGGTCTTATGAAGGTGGAATACAGAATACATCTGGAAGAATTTGCAAACTTCTTTCAGCAATGTATAGGAATTAACTAGTTATAATCTATTAGTTAACAGTGAAACTACTGCAAACGGCAATGCTGCCCCTCTTTTCCCTATTAAAGGAGAAGCATTGAAGAATATTAATTATTCAATTGCAGGCTGTGAGAATTACCAGCAGAGCTTATGATGAAGCTTCTGGAGGTAGACTGGAGGTAAGGAAGGCTCTCTCAAGAAGTGACAGATGGTCTGAAAACTTGAAGATGAGTAGAACTTAGCCTGAAGCAACAGTGGAGTTAAGATTCATTCAGATCCAGCTGTCTAGCTTTAAGGAGACATATTGCCAAACTGGAGTTCTGTGATAAGAGAAACCAGAGACAGCTAGCTCAGAGTTACTGGCAGAATAGAAGAGCTGTTTCATCAGTTCTCCACAGCCTTACAGGAAGAATTCATCCAATTGTAAGGCACTCCGTCTCAGCAGGCAAGCCTAATAACCTAAGGTTGATCCAATACACAGAGAAGTGGAAGAAGAGAACTCACACCATCAAGTTGTCCTTGGGCACACACACACACACACACACACACACACACACACAGAGAGAGAGAGAGAGAGAGAGAGAGAACCA
>NW_021604719.1:11647528-11663614 GCF_004785775.1 Grammomys surdaster | reverse complement strand
AGAGAGAGAGAGAGAGAGAGAGAGAGAGAGAGAGAGAGACATACATGCATGCACACAAGAAAATATATAAAATTAAATTTTAAATAAACATTTCTTCAAACACCAGGTTGGGAACCAGATCCTGTGTGAATTGTACAACTTTTTAGGTATTATTTGTGCTTCCTAAGCAGCATTTGTCACTAGTCTGCTTTGCACAGATTGTTGGGAAGGTGTTAAACACAGGGCTGGGATATTAGTTTACTTCTCACGGAGGAGCTTGCCTAGCATGAGGAAAGCCCTGGGTTCAGTCCCCAGCAGTGGGTAGGCTAGGAATGGTGGCACACGCCTGTAATCTCAGTACTTAGGAGGTGAAGGCAGGAGGGCCAAAACTCAAGGTCATTCTTGGCTCGAGTCTGAGGCCATCTTGAACAATACTTTCGTTTTTAGCTAGTGAGTATAAAGAGTATAAGTTGTCATAAAACAGATAAACATATTGAATGAAAATGAAAAGAAATAAGAAGAAAAGATATGACTGGTCCTGGGTTTCAACACCAAATGAATGAATAAAAGAAATAAAAAGAAAAGGACTGTTCCTTGGAATGCTGGAAGAGGAAGTTGATTGTAGAGCCTTGGGAGAGCATAGCTAAAGGCATGGACATCTTGGAAAATCCAGAGAGGTCATGAATCTAAGCCGTGTGAGGAGAGCAGGGAGGGGAAGGGGAGGGGAGAAAGAGGAAGCAGGTAGAGCATCCAGGAGGCCCAAATGTACAAAGATAGTCAATAACCAAAATGGTTGGATTATATAGGGAAATGCAGCCCAGCCCCCTGAGCTGGGCAGTTGAGGGTAGTTTGTGGGGTATGCCAGCCAGAGGGATGCAGGGAGAACCTGGTGGCCATCATTTGCTTAGGTATGTTAAATAGGCACTTCAGCCATTTATCCCAGGCTTGAAACCTTACACATATGTTATTGTATATCAAACTATGCTTTTGCAATTCAAGTTATTAAATGATGCAACTTAAAAACACCTCAAGAGGTTTGGGGACATAGCTCAGTGCTAGATTTCCTTGTATGTAGAAGGCTCTAGTTTGATTTTCTGAGAGTGCAAAAACAAAATAAAATTGAAAAAGAAAATAAAGTTCCTGGTGTTTAGCCAGAGGTTAGCTGGTCACCTGGAAAAAAACAGCAGCTGATAGCTGCTTTGGACAAGTGAACGCATTAGGTGATCCAGCTTACTTACAGACTCAATAACTTCACGTGGACTTTGATATGTTCTGTCTAGTAAATTATTTATCAAATGTCCTGAGGAACACCTCTTGGCAGGAGAAAGTATCTGTTTTATAGATTCACAGAACCACGGGCCTTCAGTCACACCAAAGCCGTATAGTTAAGTCTCTGTTGAGTCTAATCCTGGGGAAAACTACCTGTACAGTTTATAAGGTCCAGACCACAGCATTGAGCTCTCAATAAGCCTTCATCAAAAATATTTGATGAAAGAGTTTTAATTTACTACTAAAACCGCTGTGATCCTTTCTTAAAACACTCCTCATTGGTGAGCTGACTATACTTCAGTTAACTTGCAATGAGAACCTGTTAGAACTATAGCAGTTTCTTGTGTGTGCTTGTGTGTATGCATGTATGTGCCTGTGCATATAGGTGTGTGTGTGAATGTATGTGTGTATGCATGTGTGCATGTGTGTATGTGTGTGTGTATGTGTGTGAGTGTGTATATGTATTTGTGTATAATGTATTTATATGTATAAGTGTATGTATTGCATGTGTGTCTATGTGTCACATGTATATATATGTGTACGTGTGAGTATATATATGTATGTGTGTGCTTATTGTATATGTGTATGCATGTGTATGTAAGTCTGTGTGTGTGTGTGTGTGTGTGTGTGTGATTGTTGTTGTTATTGTTTGGGTTTGGGATGGCTTGGTTTCAAAAGATTTCTTCAAAATCCATGCTGTCAATGAGAGGCAGTGATGAAATAGTTAGTGACTCATCTGGGCTCTCAAACACAAAACGAATCCACAGAGACCTTTACAGGAGTGTATTGGCCCAGTTTGCTAAGAATGCAGCCAGGCTGATTTGCTCAACGGTGAAAGAGTAACAGCAACTACATTAACCACCAGAATGGTCAGTGCAATTAATGCAATTAAAGTAATTAGTCCTGGCAGCTGTAAGGTCAAACAGAGGTAGCTGTGTAACAGCAATCTGCCACTGCAAAATTACTGACATTTCCAACCAAATTATATTCTCTAAATTGTTGCCTTAATGATAAATAAATAAAGTTATGCTAATGTAGGGACTGATTACAGATTGAAATTAGCACAATTGCTTGTTATACAGTCTGCTAGGGTTAACATTTTTTTAAAAACATAATTAATGGCCTTTGCTTACTGTCTCTAGTTATAGATCCTGCAGCTCATTTGCATTCTTTTGCAATATGCTGACAGAGCTAAATGTCTAAGAAGGGTCTCATCTGCAGGCAGAAAATGTGTTTCTCACGTCATCAAGCTGAAACTGGTTATGGCCTCAGAGCTGTGTCAGCCCCAAAGATGACCAGAAAGGAACCAGCTAAAAATGAGACTAGGGTCCACTTTTTCTTTTCCATCTTGTGATCCAAGCCTTTTCTGGAGTCAATGTGAAATGTAATTGCTCTTTTGACTCCTATCTTCTCTCTCTCCGGGTCTGGGGAAAAGCTACACTGGTTGATTATTGCAGGAATGAAAGGCACTTTGACCTTGTCGACCAAACGCCTTGCTGCTTTCAGTGTTGCCCATTATACGCAGAGCAGGCAACTCCTGGAGAGAGGCAGAATCTAGAGAGAGCTGCTCTCCCTGGGCAGCCTGCCAGAAAAGGCTTCATCAGCAGCAGTTGAGACAAGACCAAACAGCTCAGGCAGTGAAGGAAACAGCTTGGGGGGAGGAGAAGCCTAGTATATCAAAATATTGTTAGCACACAACCTCAAGGGCTCTCGGTGTGCTAAGACTGCCCTGCCTTAGGCCCCTGAGCTGAATTCTGGTCTGGAAATATTTGTTGGGGAAAAAAGAAGTTGCTGAATGTGAAGTACACCCACTGATTTGCTTAGATGGACAGTTGCTTTTGCAGAAGCCCTTATGGTGAAATTCTATGCAAATCAAAACATGGAGTGATTTTTTTTTTTTTCCTGGCAGAAAGTAGGTTCAGGTATTCACTTACAACAATTGCTCTAGATTCTAAATTATTCACTACTCACCTGCCTGGGCTATTTTTAGAATACGTGGTTGGAATAAAGGTTAGGCTACATCTAGTCAGGAAAGCAGCAAGCTCCCTCCAAGTGCTACAGTCAAAAGAAGCTTTGTTTAAAATCAGCTGAGGTTCATTTGCATAGCTAACTCAGCTCCAATCAAGTCTATTCAATAAAATGTTATTAAGTATTTATTATGGGCTTAGGCATTGTGAGAAATATAAATGACTATATGAAGTACCTATGTATTTAAGGAGACCAATCAGATGCATAAACTCTGCCATTCTTTTTATTGTCCCACTTTGTACCCAAGACAGCATGGTGTTGGGTAAGTCTGACAATTTTTAAATTAGTCTTGTAACCCCCACTTTCAAAGGCACACATTTTTCTTTTAATTTTTAATGATTTATTTTTATTTTATGAACTTTGGCATTCTGCTTGTGTGTATGGGTGTGTGCATTAGATCCCCTAGAACCAGAGCTACAGACAGTTGTGCGTTGCCATGTGGTTGCTGGGAACTGAACCCAGGTCCTTTGGAACCTGAGAGCAGCCAGTGCTTTTAACCTCTGAGCCATCTCTGCCCCTCAAAGGAGTAAATGAATGAATTGCAACACTCTAGACTTTGACACCCTGAATTACTCGTGCTTGGATTGTTATCTGTCTTAGTCTGTTTTCTGTTGTTATATAGTATAGCAAAGTCTGGGTAATATAGAAGGAAATGTGTATTTTGCTCACAGTTCTAGAGGTGGAAAGTCTTTAATGGGGTGTCTGCCTCTGCTCAGCTCCTGCTAAGAATCACTGCCAAGGCCACCCGGGCACATAGTCCAGAGAAAGCTGATTAAACTTGTTTTTTGTTTTTGTTCATTTGTTTGTTTTTTATAATCTCATACATGGATATACTAGATTTATTTTCACCTTCATTTTCTTTCCCAGTGAAACCCTTGATCCCCACAAGGTCCATCCTACTTTTATGTTTGTTTGTTCCCACTGAGTGTAGGGATGGTTGCACACAGGAGCATGAATGGAGGCTATTTACTGAAATAGAACAATTGATCAGTGCTTACACCATTGAAGACAATGGTACCTCCTGTCCCAGCCCCCATTATCTGCCTGAACTCCTTCAAAGGGTGGCTGAGTTTCCCAAGCTCCTCTACCCTGTGAGATGAAATGGGAATGTGCCTAACCTTGTAAAGACCTTAGGTAGGTCACCCAGGCTGTAATGAGTTCTTGTGTGCAATGGATGTGTCCTGTACAGACTGGCCATGAACTCTATGTAGTCAAGAAGGACCTTGAACTTTTGAGTCTCCTGACACTACGTCCCCTCTCCACTTCCGTTAAGTTGGGATTATAAGCATGTGTCGCCACATCTAAATGAGAATCTGTGCAAACTTTAAAATATTCTACATTTCTCTCAACTTTGATTGGCCTTGGTACTGGAATGGGAGGAGATCAGACAAATTTCAGGCATTTTCTGTCTTTATAGGTCTGTGAGAAACACTGTTTTGCAAACATATATTCCAGATTTTCTGGAACATTCTGACCCTTGTGTCGTGCACACAAAAATGGTAATCCTTGTTGACTATTAAATTCAGGAAACGTAACTACCCTACCTAAAGACATAAAGAATTAGCACAGGTGATAAAAATGATGGTTAAAGGCTAAGGATAAAGGTATTAAAAGATCATTTTCCAAAAAAAGAGTAAAATCATGACCTTCCTACAGATACAAAAATGAACACATGTTCAAGATTTGCTTCTGGTCATTAATCAAAGAGGAGCCCAGGAGATACTGTCATCTCTTCAAGAAAATTGAAGGTGATGCAAGGAAAGACAGGAGGTTGAAATAAGGATGGAGAGGAACAAACATTGGGTTTCTCCTCCCCCATGTCCCCCAACACCTCTCCACCCCAGTGATAGAAGAGTGAAGTCAATTAAATCTTTACCAGACAGGGAAGATTTGCAAGTCTATGAATTGCCTACAGAGATGTAAAATAGCTCCAAGGAAAGGAAAGACCAGCTTCCCAGACAGAATGGGCAAGGAATGCAGAGATGCAGATTCCCACTGCAGCAAGGAATTCTCACGGAAGCCTGACTTCCTTTCTTTTGGAATGGAAAAGACATTATGGGATCAATGACAGTTTAATCTGAAACATGACACCTTGGCATACGAAGCATTTTAAGCCAAAGGAATTTGAGAAAATGGTATTAGAAGGTCTTTTTTCTGAACCAAGTGAAAAGAACTAGGAAGGATTCCTCTATAGATCATAGGATCCTCACATGAGAGAAACTGTTCTGGCACCTTGGTGCAAGGAGCATCCTCATCTCTAAAGACTATAGAAATCCAATCTGACAAGTGTCTTGGTTACCACTGCTGTAATAAAATACCCTGGCAAAAGTGACTGAAGGGACTAAGGGCTTTCTTTTGACTTCAGGTGTAGAAGGATACAGCTTTTTGTACCTGGAAAGTCACAGCAGCAGGTAAGGAAAGACAACGTTAGCAAGGACAAGAACTTGGCTGGTCACATGACAGCCACATTCAGGAAAGAGTCAACAGGAAAGTGGGGCCAGTCTTTAAAGCCCTAAGACCCACGCTAGTGACCCGTTTCCTCCAGTGAAGCTTCAATTCCCAAAGTTTCCACAACCTTATCAAACTGAGCTGCCAGTTGGTAACCAAATGTTTGATCACACTAGCTTTTGGGAGCACTCAAACCAAAACAACAGGCCTGTCTGTGACTAGGAATCATCATCCTTTCGTTCTCCAATCTTATTTCGCCACCACAGTTCAACCTTCCTTAAGTCTAAGCACAAGACTCTACAAGTTAATCTCCTTCTTCATTTCCTTATGTAGGCCTTTGGGTTGCATAAAATATGTAGCGAATCAGTCACCTTGGGTTTTAAAGAAACTTTGACTGTAACACAAGTGACAGACAATGTGTGTGTGTGTGTGTGTGTGTGTGTGTGTGTGTGTGTGTTATTCCTTCTACAAGTGACTCCTACACTGAAATATATCAACACAGAAGAGGGACACTCTTATCTTTATTAAATCCTTGAAACTAGGGATACCAGAAGAGGAAGAAAAGCACCAAGCTTGTCTACATGACACAGCACAGATGGCCCTGTCAACTTCCGGTGGGCCTCACTGTGTTTGCTAAGTCCAAAGGTTAAACAAACTAGCACCATGAAATAAATGTGAGTGAAGCCTGCATTAAGTCAAAGTTTCAGATTAATGTCCCACATAATAGTTGCTTTCCTTTTCATTGTTTGAACCTCAAGGATTAAGAAAAATGCATCAATGTCAGCTTACTTTTCTTTTTTCCTCTTCTTTCTTTCTTTCTTCCTTTCTTTTCTCTTTTTTCTTTCTTTCTTTTCTTTTTTATTTTTATTGAGACAGGCTGTCTTTGTGTGGTTCCAGTTGGCCTCAAACCTGTCCTCCTCCTTCCATCAAGCGCTCCAGTCGTGGTATCATAACTGTAAAGCATTGTGACGGGCAATCTCATATTTTAAAAAAACAGGTAAAAGAAAAACAAAAACAAAAAATCTCATGATAGCTAAGTACCATATCCAAAAGAAAACAATAGTAATAAAACTATGTTAAAAGAAAAACTAAGGGTTGGGGGGAGGCACCCAGAGGGGGGCATTCCTTTTGAGAAGGGAAAAGTGGAATGGGGGAGGACTTATGCATAGGGGTGGATACTGGAAGGAGAAGAATGGCTGATATTACATTATAAAGTGAATAAATAAATAAATAAATAAATTTAATTTTAAAAAAGAGAGAGATAAACCAGTAAATCCATAGCTGCTCCCCTCTAATAAGACATGGTTAGGGTTCAGGGTGTGCTACCCCAAAATACAGCACTGTAGTATGTGGACTATTTGAAAGTAAAGAGAGTTAAGTGAACTCCAGAACAAGACAATCTCTCTCACTTTCTCCATTTCTTCTCTGAACATGGTTACAAAGCCTAAGGAAGATTTTCTGATCTTCTGAGGTAGGTCCCAGGACATCAGCTGGTAAACACCCCCTGAACCCAAAAGAAAGAAACCTTCTTATCTCGGAGCAAAGTATCTTAGAGAAGAATCTCAAGGGACAAATCTAGTGACTCAGTTTCTTATTACCATTAAGTATCCTGTGAACTAGCCATATTTCTCAAGAGCTACCCACGTCTTCATCAAAACCAGAGCCAAAATGCTTAGAGCTACCTGTTTCCTTGGGTCTTCATTTCCTTATAAGCTCCCCTGTTCTGTTAAATCTATAATAAGTAAAGATGTGTATTCTCCTTTTCAGCTTCTAAAATGTTTCTAGTGATAGTGGGGTGTGGTGGTGCATATGTTTGATCCCAGCACTAGGATGGCAGAAGCAAGTGGGTCTCTATGAGTCCAAGGAGAGCCTAGTCTACATGTTGAGTTACAGGCCAGTCGAGGTACATCATAATAGTCTGTACAAAAATAAATAACAGAAAAAGGCATTGTCTTAGGGTTTCTAAAACTACAATGAAATACCATGACCAAAAAGCAAGTTGGAGAGAAAAGAGTTCAGGTTAAATTCACATATTTCTGTTCATCATTGAAAGCAGTCAAGACAGGAAACCCAATAGGGAAGAAACCTGGAGGTAGGAGCTAATCAAGAGGCCATGGAGGGGTGATACTTGCTTACTTCCTATGGCTTACTCAATCTGCTTTTTATAGAACCCAGGACCATCCTCTCAGGGACGGCACCACCCACAGTGGGTAGGGCCTTCTCCCTTCAATGACTAATTAAGAAAACGTCTTACAGCTGGATCTTATGGAGGCAATTTCACAATTGAGGTTCCCTTCTTTCAGATAACTCTAGCTTGTGTCAAGTTGACATAAGACCAGCCAGCACAGTCATTTTTCTTTCTCTAAATGACATTACTTACAAAGGAACTTTGGAGTTAGTATTCTTCTAGTCTTTCCAAGAAGCTCTGAGATATAGAAGATATACCAACATTGTGTTTCATCAAAATGTCATGTTTTAAATAGTAACATATACATGCCTTTTGAGTTTTCAAAAGCCCAGTGAATGTTTAAGTAAATGCAAGTTAGCAGAACGAGCAAAGAGTACATTTCTAAATATAGCAACATAATTACTGTCATATAAATTACCTCCTCTATAAAGCCTTAGAACAGAGCAATAAAGGGCTTATCTTGACAAAGCTGCGATAAGTAGAGAGGTGGACATGTTCTGAATGTCCATGATTTCTGTATTCATGATGTGGCGTGGGGAAGCCCCCTTTCATTTCCTTTTTATGTGGGCAACTCTGCATGATGTGATCTTAAGCTATTGAGATTATGTGTCTATAGGATCAGATAAAGGTGGAATTGCTGATTACCCACCTGTAAGGCAAGAAGGCAAATGAGTTCTGCCTCCTCCCCACTCATCCACGGATCTGTATTTCAAACCTCTCTCTGTCTTCTCATAATGAGGGGAAAGCTGTTTCCAAATTTTCATAAAGACATTGCAAATTGAGTCCCCCTGATTCTTTTTCTAAAGTACCACTCAAACAGGGAATTTGACATCCTCACACTGTCTGGTCAGTCTATGCTAACTATTATTTGAATGTACTTGTCATATAAAAATTTCAGGGCAGTTTAATTTAGTTATCATTAAGTAGGTATTAGATATCTTCTCTGTAGTGTGGAAATAGTAAACAACACAGACGTCATTTAAAAAAAAAATCTAAAAGGAAGGCAGAAAGCTAATCTAGGCTCCCTGGAGCCAGCCAGCCAGCCAGCTCAAGAAGATAGAGAGAAATCAAGTATTCAAGGTCCACATATTCAACTCAGGAAGACTCTGCCTAAAAAATCAACCAAACAGGGGCTTTAGAGATGGCTCAGAAGTTAAATGAACATGGGTACTCTTGCAGAGGACCCATATTTGGTTTCCAGCACCCACAATGGAATTCATAACTATCAGTAACTACAGTTTTAGGAGAGCCCCCCCCACACACACACACGCGCACACACACAAGTCTCACACGCACTGAATCTTCAGAGGGTAACCATTTCCTACTCCCAAGTATAATCCAAAGACTAGGAACCAGGTCTGAGCGCTGAGGCTAGAACCCAGAGCAGGAGTATAGGGAACTCGAGGATATAGAGACCGAAGAACCATTTTTTTTCTCTACTGGTGTGTCAGTAACTAGATCTGCTGAAATAACATAGCAGGAGAGAAAGGATGCAAATGTCTTACTGGATAGTGTGAAAAGTAGTACACACAAAGAAAGAGAGTTAGATGCCTTCTTACTTTCTGAAGATGGGAGGGTGAAAGGAGATGTGGGTGAGGGTAGAGAGAATATGTGAGGTTAGGGGAACCCCATGGACCTGAAGAAAGATGGTATAACCTGGGGTAAATTTCTTTGAGCTCTAAGTTTAGCATCAACTCCATATGTCTTTAAGATACATGTCTGTCTCCTCTGCTAATGAACTGCCTTGGGAAGGAAGTCACAGCAATTAACTGTCTCCAGGACAATCTGTCCTCAGAGGCCCAGAAAGGAACTTCAGAGGAAGTCAATGCCTGCATCTACTGCTCTTCTTTTGAAGCCGACAGAGGTCAATTTTCAGAGATCATTTCTGAGCCTCAATTGAGGCTCTGACAGGCAAACTGGGCCACTGTTTTTTTTTTTTTTTTCTTTCATTACTAACTTTCAAAGTCTCCATAACAGGGAAATTGTGTGAGCATAGCAAAAGTGCAGGGAATCAGCATCCCACAGTAAGGGGAGTACAGTCATTAAGTACAATCCTTTTTATATAGTGAAAAACAATATGGAAATGCATAGCAAGAAAGATACTAACTCCAGGGAATGTTCCAAAGGTCTTGGGGGCAGGATGCACTCCTTTGGTTGACCAGAAAAGGTTTAGTGACCTTCTCTCAACTTTTTGCAGCCCTTGAGGCCATGCCCTTCCCTAGGGTGAAGAAGAGTGGCATCTAAAGAGAACAGCATCATCCCAAAGCTGAGGTCACTCTTCTCTGAATCATCCAGAAACTTCATCACTCCAGGCTGACAGTTCACATGTACCTGTTGTCCATGGTCAGCACAGCCATGCCGTGTGTGGCAGTGAAATCTCTCAAGCTGAAAGAGAAAACCCTGGGCTTCTTCCTACACAGGGATCCAAAGGAACTATGAAATAAAGTTTCCTGAAGACATGATGAAGCCAAAGTGCCATTTATAGATGAATGGATAATGAAAATGGGGGACATTTACGTAAGGGATATGCAAAAAAAGTAGATTATTAAGAGAGGTAACCCAAACTCAGAAAGACAAAGAAAAAAGAAAAAGCATGAAGCATGTTCTCTCTCATATGTGGATCCTAGCATGCAAGCATATACACATACACATGCACACATACACATACATACATACATACATACATACATACATACATACACACATACATACATACATACAATCATTGGCAACTATGACAAAACCATTGTAAGAGAAAGGTGGTGGCTGCAATGAGAAACCACCTGCAGCTGTTTGCTCCTAGGTGAAAGTACATTAATTAATAATCATTAACATGAGAAATCAATGGCAAAAGGGTACCCAACACAGAAAACACTTTCTAAATGTATTTCTTAAGCAAAGCATCATAAAATACTCTAAATGAAGACCACAAACGAAAGCCATTACAACCTGCATGTGGCCGCACATAACTCTGATCACAGCACTTGGGAAGATGATGCAGGAGGATCACCTGTTTGAAGGGAGCCTGGGTTACACAGTGAGACCCTGTCTTTAAAAGCCAACAAAGCAATACAGAGAAAACAAACAACAACCCTTTGGTCTAAAGTAGGAAACACCTTCCTTCAGGTAAGGAACAAACATTATTGAGTAGTTTTGACCATGACCAGCAAACACGTACCAACTTCTTATGTATTAGGAACCTGAGACACAAGCTGGGACCTGGTAGCCTTTATTTTCTTCATGTTCATAGAACAAGGACACTGGCAGAGAGAGGGGAGAAGGGACAAAGATAGGGTAGAGGAAGAGGGGAAGGAGGAGGGGGAGGGGAAGAAAGAGACAGAGAGAGGCATAGGCAAAGAACTAGACAGAGATAGACGAAGAGACAGAGACAGACAGAGAGGCTGATGATGTATGAAAATATATACTGAGGAAGGCAAACAGAAATTTCTAAAAATAAATAGAAAGAATTGCTAATAGTAAGGAATACCAAAACTAAGATAAGAACGGGTCAATGTCTACATTTTCTCAAGACAAATTAAATGCAGTATTGACATCATCCACAGTCTTAGAATGGAAGAAAATTCCTTGAATTGGAAAGTGCTTATGTTCTTTAAATGCTAAACAAAGAAATAACGAAAATGTTGAAGTAGCTAGCAAGTTTCTAAATCATTGCTTGAAAATAGAGAGAATTCTTAAATATGTGCCTGCTTAGGTCAGTAGGTTAAATACAGTCAGTCCTACCATTGGTTCAGAGGCCCTGCACTGTTCCTAGGGGTTTAATTCCGCAAATTGGAAGTACTAGGAGATAGTGTTCCTGCACAAAACACTTGAGTTCGCTTAGCGAGTGCTTTGTGAGTCTGAGGATATAGAACAAGTGAAAAAAGACAGCAAAACAAGATTACCTGAAAAAATCTTGCATATTCTAATAAAGCTAGCTACTAAAAACACTCTTAACATCCTGTTAGCATTAGACATTCAGTTTAGCAAACATTTACAGGCACACATAGACTTGAAGCACAGTACTAGACACAAGGTACAGTGTTGGTGGTGTTGATAACGGTGGACGTGGTGATGGAAATGGTGTTGATGGTGGTAGTGAAGATGTTGATGGTGGTGGTGGAGTAGTAATGGCAATAGTGTTGGGGATGGTGGTGATTGTAATGTTGATGATAATTATAGGCTTTCTTTTTTGGCTACTTATTGGGTTCTATTAACTACCACTCTTCCAACCCTTATTTCACACCAATCCTTTCCAACCCTGTGGGAGATGTGGAAGTCAATCTTGTGAAGGAAACAATTGGGATGGAGACTGAGGCTCCACACGGCCCTGTGGCTCCGTGAAGAGACCTGAATTGCAGTACACTGCAATTCCAAATTGGCTCCCAGCACATTAGTGAGGCCAAGCTCACAAGTGACAACATTCCCTCCCTCCCTCCTTCTGAGTTACCTCATTAGGCAGGGCTTTCATTGGGACATGGTGTGGCAATATATGACTGGCCAAGGATTTAGGGGCTTGAGACTAGTTCAAATACTGTATATAAGCGTATAGGCTGGGCAATAAACTCAGATCTGTGCCCTAGGGCTGTTCTGTGGAGTCAGATTTCCTGGGATTCTTCATGTGACTTTGTCACCTCTCACCTCCCGTTCTCAGCCCTGTTCCCACATAACCAGGTAGGAGAGAAGGAAGATTAGAAAGGAAGTGGGCCATACATCCCTTTAGACTACCTCTTGTTGATTAGGGCTGTCAAGTTCCTTGGGGGCAAGTGCAATCTCCATTGTCAGTGTATCTCCAACCAGCAATTCAACAAGACAACAAAATGGCAATCCAGCAATAGCAAACACAGCAGGAACCAGCAGCCACAGGGGTGGGGGTGGGGGGTGAGGGGGAGCCCAGTATGTGTGTATGTGGGGGGTGAGCAGCCACAGGCCCTCTCAGGCTTCTCACATTTATACCCCCTCTAGAGTCCCCAGAATTCCAAACATAAACTATCTGCAGCTGGCAAAAATCACACCCCTTGTAGAGCCTGAGACAATCGTAGTTAGTCTCTATAGACAATATGAAGCAGCCCCATATCCCACACCAGATAGTAAAACAAAAATATATTCACATAACATAACTGGGTTTTTAAGGAAACCAAAATTCTCACTACAGGTGATGGGGGTGGTAATGGTGGTGTGATGGCAGTACTGGTGCTGCCGATGGTTACAGTAGCCATTACTCAAAAGGACTTATTTTGCATGAAGTATTGTTCAAAGCCACTGGCAGTCCTCATCGTCAGTAAGTGCTTCTAACAGCCTTTTACGGAGATTTAAATCCAAGAGTACAGGTGCAGAAACTGAGGCATAATGGTTCGTCCCTCTGAATATGAGACATGCAATAATGAAAAACAAGTTTTAAAGAAAAGCAATCTCTCACTCTGTCTCCTTCTCTTTCTTCCCTTTTCTGCATATGACACACTGTTTTAAGACAGGGTCTCATGTACTCCAGGCCACAAAGTTAATAAACAGCCAAAAACTAGTCTTGAACTCTTAATCAACTTCCCTCCACCTCCCAAGTACAATCTGTTTCTTTTTTCTATTAATTATATTGTAGTGTGTGTGTCTGTCTGTCTGTATGTATGTATGTTATATGTATTATGTATGTATGTATGTATATATGTATGTATGTATGTATGTGTATATGTGTGTATAGGCCCTGATATGACATGAATGTAGATACCAGAGGACAGTTTGTGGGAATCAGGTTTCTCCATCTACCATGTAGTATCCAGACATAAACCTCAGGTTATCAGGCTTGGTGTCAAGCATCTCTATCTGCTAAACCTTCTCACTGGCCCAGAAACCAATCTCTTACTTTAGAAATGGATAGATGGAAAGGGAGCTCAGAAGTCATCAGACAAATGAAATTATCACTTAGGTAAAATCTAAATCATGATTAAAAAAAAAGACCAATTTAGCTGTATTACATTATGTTAAATCCTTTCATATTATCTGGATTGCCATAAAGATATATTTAGAAATCATCACAGCTTTAAAAAGAACTGTTGTCTTTCAATTGTTGATAACATTGGTTAGTGGGAACTGTGGAAGCCAGCTGGAAGCAGCTATATTCAGTGTATTTTTTTTTTAACATTAAAATGTCTGCCGATAGTGTGAGTGCTGCTGATGGGAATATGGGTGTGAATGTGTAAAAAAAACACACACAGTTGTTCACATTTTAATTGAATCTATGTTTTTAAAAGGAAAGGGAGGGGGCTGAAGAGATGGCTCAGCGGTTAACATTCGAGGCTCCTACAGAGGACTGGAGTTTGGTTGCTAGCACTCATGTTAGGTAGTTTACAGTTACCTTTAATTCCAGCCCCAAGAGATCCAACACTTTCTTCTGGTCTCTTTGGATACACACGTACATGTGTGTGCGCACACACACACACACACACACACAAATTAAAAATCTTTAAAAGAAAAAAAAAAAGCGGAAAGGAGTGTGCCTACTAAAATATCACATATTTATGTTCTAAGAGTTTCTACTACCCACATTGTAGGGAACCACTTTCATACTGGAGCTACCCCTTCATTAGCATGCCCAGCTATCATTCCGAATAATTGCTGGCATTAGGTTTCTTTTAACTCCAATAGGCACATGTGTGCTACCGCTTGCCGCTTCAAGAGTGGAGAACACATTTGTTATGCCATCCAGAGAGAAAAGCTTGACAATTTCTCCCAAATGCTCTGCTTACTTTATTAACGTCATCTAAATGGTGACACAATTTGTGTCCACTTGCTGCTGCTGCCTGGGAAATATCGAAACGTCATTATACCTTAGCCCTTCACCCCAGCTTCATCTCTAAAATTAATGCTTTTAGGCTCAATTTATGCCTGTCAACAAGTAATGATCATGGATGTGAGCTGGCTCATAATCCAGGGGTAGTAAGCTGCAGAGGGTTACCATGGCAACTGTTTTATTGCATTTTTCTCTTCTTGATTTAAGGCATTTGACAATCATAGCAACTGTTTGCCAGTCTTCACACATCATAAAAAATTCAAAAACACAAACAACCAATAAGAGGAAGAAATGGAAGAAAATTGAAAGAGGAAGGAAAATGCTCGGCTGTACTTGGACCTCAGTAGAAACATAAAAAAGAAAAAAAATAAAAGAAAGAAATGACAGCATAATATTTAACATGGACCTTTTGTGAATGCTTTATCTCTCAGACAGTCCGGGCGTGTTGGAAAATTCAATCAGTGGTTAGTCACCGAACAGGCCTGTCTGGTTCGTTTTGTTTATAACATCATGTATCTTTTATGATCTCTGGGACTTTAGCCTGAAAAAGCATTTTCTTTAACAAGGGCTGTGTTCCTTTAATGTTGTTTACTACACTCCAACCATTGGAATCATGGTACAGTTCCCAGTGAGCAAAGGTCTGCAACAGAATCTTGCATGAATGTGTTTATTTAGGATCTAGAGATTTTTTTTTCTCTAAATTTCTCTTTCAGGTCCTAAAACATGAATCATTTTGCAGGTTCAGCTGAGGTCATTGAGACCTTCTCAGCAGTATTAAGGCAAACCCAGATTAATCACAGACATTAAACCTTGGAAGAAGAGCAGGTGAGAAGGTCCTAAAATTAGACATTTGTTGAAACACAGAGGATAGACAAGCAAAAGGGGATTGATCAGCTGACTGCAGTTTGTCTTGGACACAGCCTACCTGCCCATACTACACGTGGTCATATAACCCCCTGAATGCATAGGTCCCCTTTTTCCTATTTCTGGAAGCTTATTGGTCAATCTCAGGTCTTTCCAAAGATTTTAAATGAACATTCACTCACCATCTTTTTTTCAATACATACACAACAGCGGGCACCACTTATCCATTGTCTGTACAAAGACAGAGACACAGCTCTCCTCCTTACCTCCTCCAGAAAGTGTGTGATCTACGTACGGAGACTGACACCAGGCATGTGTGATGGGAATAAGGCTCAGTGGGAAACAGAAGAGAATGACTTAATGTGGTCACCAGTCAGAAAACACTTTCCTAGAGCTGACTTCCGAAGCCTAGGAAGGAAAAAGCAGTCAGTCAAAGGTAACTAGAAAAGCTTAGGGAGTGCCGGTACGACACATGATGTTGCGTGCTTTCCTGATGTCATAGGACAGGAAGAGCACACACATGATGTTG
>NW_021604719.1:11629448-11647518 GCF_004785775.1 Grammomys surdaster | reverse complement strand
GTGCTTTCCTGATGTCATAGGACAGGAAGAGCACACACATGATGTTGTGTGCTTTCCTGATGTCATAGGACAGGAAGAACACATACATGATGTTGTGTGCTTTCCTGATGTCATAGGACAGGAAGAACACATAAATGTGAAAGAAAGTGGCCTGAGATGAGATGACAGTGGAGGCGGGACAAGTTACAGAGGTTTGCAACCGTGTACCGTCTGTAAAGAGTAACGGGAAGTCTCTGAAGAATTTTATCTGGAAAAAGTGGGAGAGCCTGATTGTATTACATATTGGCTGTAGTTTTAGGACTAATGGCAGAACAGGTGGCAAGGAACTAGAATTGCTGTCACTAAAGAGGAGACCATCATGCTGAGAAGTTGTCAAACCAGCTTCACTGTGAGGACAGAATGGAAAGAGGAACTGGGACGATGGGAAAGGACCACTCACCTGAGTTCCTGAATAAAGCCAGTGTTGGGCATGAAGAAGAAATCAAACCAAGGTGACTGTAAGCTGGTCCATTGGGTTAAATGTACAGATGGCAATGCTAATGGCCAAGACATGTGGACAGGAGAATATTTAAATGGTTGTTTCCATTAGGATGTTGAGCCTGGGCTGGTATTAGGGCATTGATGAGGGACAGAAGGTCTAAAAACATTGAAGTACATTTGACTAACTCATAAGAGAAGATAAGAATATTAAAGCCATAAAAATAGAAAGGAGGAGAGCCCAGGAAAGAAATTATGGAAGAGAAACTATTTTCTATTTATGTGATAGTTTTTTTACGTTAAGAGAAAAAATACAGATGAGGGATTTTTATGTTTTTATCTTGGTAAAGTTGGCAAGTAGGACAATATTTTCTGAAAGACAGATAAAATTCAAAAACAAACATTAGATTAAAATATTTTACAGTGTTTGCCTATACACGTAATACAATCTGTATTTAAGGTGCTAGTGGGTTCGTATTTAGAGACTAATGTTTCAAATAAGAAGCCTAACATTATCTTGAGCCATGGCTGTTTTAAATGTTCATAATATGCATATTTAAATATGTACTTACATTGTATATGACAGATTCACACACTTCCCATGTCAACTATCATACACTTCCATTAAAGATTTATTTATTTATTAAAATACGTTTTATACTCCCATAAAAAAAGGAAATTGAATCGTAAAAATATACATGAAGTTAGTGTTTACAGTTTAACTGCAACTCGACCAAGATTCCTGAGAGTCCGGGGATTGTGTCTCTTGTTGAGTGTTAGCAGAAGTGTGTTGTTCCTGCTTGTGGAGAGCTAGATTTCCTTCAGACCTACACAGAACAAGTTGGTTTTTATCTCTACTTGGCCTTATCTTCACTAGCACTGGAAATATAAGAATTAGTTATTGTCCAGTAGAAAAAGATATTGAAAAGTTAGTTCTGGATGTGAAGACCCAAACAGGGAGCATATACATTCCAGTGAGTATGTTGTGATCTTATATAGTAATTCATTCATCCATAGTAACTCATGTATTTAACAATTATTCACTGAACTATAATGCTCCAGACTCAGCACATAGTTTCAGGATGTGTGTATGTGTGTGTATGTGTGTGTGTGTGTGTACACATGCACGTGCCTGCATGATCCACAAAACATTTGTGTAGATCAGAGGACAACCCGTTAAATCCATTCTTTCCTATTATGTGGGGCCTGGACATTGAATTCTAGTTTGGCACCAGGCATCCTTTCCTCATCTCCTGGCTCCACAGTCAGGTTGATTTTGTGATTTGTTCTGCAAGCTATGCTTTGTACAACTCCTGAAAAGGCCAGTCACACAGAGATTGTATAACCCTGACTTCAGCCAATTGGCTTTTCCATCATTCTGGCATAGGACCATGTCATCTCCATAAGAAAATCTTAAATCCAGTAGTAAAGGGACAGGGCACCTTTCAGCTCAAGGTTGATGTAGTTGCTTGGAGCCTTCAAATGTTTTTTTAAACACTTGATTTCTTAAGAATAGGCAAAGAACTCTTGACAGGTGTGGTTTGTTTTCTAGAGACACAAAAGAGGGGACTCAAGGGACTTTTTTTTCCAAATATAGGACCAATCACATATCTTTGGCTGACAGTTTTAAAAGACATTGATCTTTTAACAAGAAAACAGTCTCACCGTACAATGATCTCTAGAACTACTCCATGATTTAGGACATTCAGTACCTGCATGAACATTCTTTCTTTACTCTCACATAATTAAGCTCATGGGTGGCTTTCGAGAAACTCTGTGGGGTGGGTCACAGGGTGATATTTAATCTTAACTGGGTTGAGAAGTGACTAGTCAAGCCGACTTTGTGTATCTTTGAGGAAGTGTCAAGATATTATTAACTAAGGGTTAATCTACTCTGAATGTAGCGGCACCATTCCCTAGGCTGGGGCCCACATGGGTTAAAAAGTAGAATGGAGAGGGACAGTTAGCACTCTCTCTCCTTCCAGGCCGCTATATTGTGGGATGCTGTTTCAGCTGCCCTTTCACCCCGATGCTCCAAAACCTCCAAAACTGTAAGCCAGAAAATCTCCTTCCTTTCTTGAGTTGTTTTCTCTGATATTTCATCACAGCAATGAAGCTGACTCAAAGCAGAGAATGGACAATGTGGTCAGGAGACCTCAGCTGGGATGTCAGCTCCAACCCTGTGACATGTGAGCAACTCTCCAAGTCCCTCCTCCACCAGCTCAAGCAATTATTTGTTGCTGTGTTACAAAGAAGTCCCAAACTGAGCCAGCTTAAAACAGTCTCCATCTTATGACTGAAAATTGTGTGGGCCAACACGTTAGAAGAGACTTCACAAGGTCCTGCTTATTTATCTTGGGATCAGACATGAAGTCAGAGTGAGCCATATGGTCAATTTGCTGAGGTTACACCATCTAAATGTTACTGTTTCTCAACCTGTGGGTCATAACTCATTTGGCAAACCTCTATCTCTAAAAAAATTATTTACATTATTATTACTAATAGTAGCAAAATTATACTTACAAAGTGCAACAAAAATAATTTTATGATGGGGGGGGTCAGCACAACATGAGGAACTGTATTAAAGGGTCAAGTCACGGCATTAGGAAGGTTGAGAACCATTGGTCTGAAACATCTCATATGTCTCTCTGAGCTCCACCTTTTTTCTCCCCATGAGTGACTAGCCAGCTTAGACTCATTCATACTGTGAACTCAAGGTTACAGCCACAAACAAAGAGCTTAAGGCAATGTGTGAAGCACTTTACATTTGTGCTTTCATCATCAATTAATGTCCCATTGACCAAAGCAAAGCTGGTGGCCAAGCCGAGATGTAAAGACAAAGAACTTGCACCTCAGTGAAAGAATGGAAGCACACTAATAAAAGGAGAGTGGGCATAAGACCCAAGTTAACAGGTGTCATGCAAACAAACATTCTTGTTTATGAAATAGGGATAATGATGTCTGAGGTACAATATAATGTGATTACTAAATCACAATGGATTACACTTACTAAAATAAATCCCTTTCCTCCTTTTTGCTGCCAAATCACTGGGACACAGACATGGAAAAGGATTAGGCCAAGACTGCTTTCAGTGTCATGATAGAATGTTCTCCATACTTAGTTGAGGCATTGTAACTTACTTGAAGCATCAGATAATAATGCTCTTTGCACATTGAGTAGCACTGTCTGAATTTATTTAGGAATCTATTCTTATGGTTATATAGAGAAAAGGTTTGGGGATTCAGTTTTGGTTGATCAAAAGTAACAGATATGACTGCAAGGAAGGAAGCAAAAAGGGTAATAAGAATTAAAATCTAAGGCAGTGGAACAAAGGTCATAGCTACTGAGTTGATTTTGTGGGTTAAAAAAAAAAAAGCATGATCAAAGGCTGCACTCTGTGTGCCTGAGATTTAATGGTCTGATAAGCAGAAAAGCGAGGTGTCATAAAACTCTTATTTGACAGGGAAATGGAGCCACTTGTGGGGATGGCTAGAAGACTGAAATCTCAGAGTAGCTGTTTTGTGAAGAAGAGACTGTGGTTGCTTGAATAATAATGTCTCCCATAGACTCATATGTTTGAATGCTTAGTCATCAGGGAGTGGAATTCTTTTAAAGGATTAGAAGGATTAGGAGATTTGGCCTCTTGGAGGAGATAAGTGTTTGACTTGGGGAGAGCTTTGAGGTTTCAAAAGCCTATACCAGGACAATTTGGATCAAGGCATAGATCTCAACTACTGCTCCAGCACCATGCTTACCACCACGCTCCACCATGGATGTAAAGGACTAAATTTCTGAAATTGTAAAACTGTAAGTAATGCGTTCTTTCCCCTTTTTTGTTTCATTTTGTTAATCAAGACTCGGTTTCTCTGCATCATTCAGACTGCTCTGTAGACCAGGCTAGTCTCAAACTCTGAGATCTACCTGCCTCTGTCTCTCAAAGACTAAAGGCCTAAACCACTGTGGTGGTTTGAAAATGCTTGAACCAAGGAGTGGCACTATTAGGAAGTATGGCCTTGTTGGAGCACATGTGTCATTGTGGGGTTGGGTTTTCAGACTCTTCTCCTAGCTGCTTGGAAGACAGTCCACTCCTGGTTGCCTTTAAATCAAGATGCAGAACTCTTAGCTCCTCTCACACCATGCCTTCATGGACATTGCCATTCACCTGCCTTGATGATAATAGACTGGACCTCTGAACCTGTAAGCCAGTCCCAATTAAATATTGTCCTTTTTAAGAGTTGCTGTGGTCTTGGTGTCTGTTCACAGCAGTAAAACGCTAAGACAGAAGTTGGTGCCAGGAATAGTGTTCAAATACAGAGTTCCAGGTAAAGAAAGGCTTACATCCAGGCATTCAGAAGACAGAGCTATACAGATCTCTGAGTTTAGGGTCAATCTACAGAGCAAGTTCCAGGAGATCCAAGCTTAGGGAGTGAAGGAGTTGGAAAACAGAAAGCTGATGATAATGTAATAGAACAAGGGGGCCATGTTCCAGCTATAGCAAGCCACAGAACTTGGCAGCTTTGGCCACGTGGCTCTTGCTTTGAAGTCATGAATAGAAGGAACTACTGGGACAATTGATGATGGTTAGCTGAAGCTAAGAAATTAGCAGTGATTAAGAAGAGACCAGAATCACTAATATAAAATCTTCTGGGAAGTGTTTTCTGGGAACACAAAGAAACTGTGTTCCAGAGATAGTCAATGTTGTACTTTGCACTGCAGCTGGACTTGGTAATGTGTAAGAATCATCCAGGTGGTATCGGTTTTGAAAGTATGAAAAGATCATGGTCAGTTGCTGAGGTTTAGCACTATGAGAGGTCAGGAAAAGCCATTGGTTGAGGTAAGCCCCAGTTGCAGTTGATGGCTAGAACTGAAGGGGTCATGAAAGAAAGTTGAGGCTTGGCACTCTGAAGAGAGTCTATGAGACCCTATTGGTGAAGTCTAGTTGCAGCAGAAGACTCTAGTATATTGGAGATGCCAGTAATATGGGATGATGACCAAGAACAGCAGCAGCAGCAGTGGATTAGAGTCAACCAGAGCCTAGAGTGCTAGAGAGGACAGAGCTGGAGACGTGACCCAAGTCCTTTGGAGGAGCCCAGCAGATAACGCATGGATCCCAGACACTAGAATAAGAAGCTATAAAGTTGAAGTTGCCTTTGGAGACCCCAAGATGTAAGAGATGCCAGAGTCGCCAGATACCTGTTGATAAAAGATGTTAGCAGGGAGTGGAACCAGCCCAAGAGAACAAAGTTTGTTGCTGCTGAATGACTTATCTACTCCGTTCTTAAGTTAAGATTTCCATTGCTCTGAAGAGACACTGTGACCAAGGCAACCCTTATAAACGCAAATATTTAATTGGGGCTGGCTTACAGATTGAGAGGTTTAGTCCACTATCATCATAGCAAGAAGCATGGCAGCATGAAGGTAGACACAGCGCTATTAAATGAGCTGAGAGTTCTGCATGTTGATCCAAAGGCAGCCAAGAGAGGACTGTCTTCAAGGCAGCTAAGAGAAGGGTCTCAAAGTCCACCCCCACAGTGACACATTTCTCCCAACAAGGAAACACCTCCTAATAGAGCCATTCCCCAGGTCAAGCATATTCAAACCAGCACAACCACCAATCTCTGGCTTAAATGTCTTCTTGCTGTGGAGTCTTTCAACAGCAGTGGAACAGTGACTGAGAAAGTGAAAAAAAAAAAAGTACTGATATCTAAAGGAGTTTTGACAGCAGTAGCAAATGCCAAGTTTCACATCATGTATCAGAGTAACATCTTACCCGGAAAATAACCTTTTATCATACAGAGCCTTTTTATGAGAGAAGATTTCACTTTTCGTTTGTTTGTTTGTTTATTGGAGACAAGAATGATTGAAAGAAGTTCTTGCTATACCGCCAGGGGTGGCCTTGAACTCTAGAGCCTCTTAACGTTGGAGATGACTGACACATGTTGTCAGTGTTTATTTTTAATGTGTGTGAGTGGATCTTCTTTTTTTTTTTTTTCTGTGTAAATTTAAAGATCTTTGTTACAATGACACTTGTTTCACATCTGCCCACCTCTGTGGGGTTTTTTGGGTTTTTTGTTTGTTTGTTTTTTTAACCTGAATTTAACTCCCCCTTTTACCTTTTTATCTGATGACTTTTGCCACAATTACACTGTATGGGGTTTTATGCTCTGTTTATGGAGCCTGTCCTGTACACAGCCTGGAGCAATGCTCTTATCTGAGGTCCTTACCAGCACCACCAGGATCCAGGCCACCATTCACCTACCTTGGATTGTGGTTCTGATCCTATCTTTTCTCCCATCTCATTTCCGCATACCATCTTGCCTTCTGTCTGGTCCACAATGCATTCTCTAGATAAGAGCCCAGCCAGTATTTTAAGAACAGAGGTCAGATCCTATCATTTCCTCTTAGTACTTTCCAGTGGTTTCCATTTTCACTTAGAATGAAATCTAGCCTCACACATGGCCTGGAAGAGCCTGACTGACCTCATTCCTATCCACATTTCTAGCAGCAAAGCTCCCCACCCCACTCTGTATTTCCTTTGCTTCTGTCATTCTCTGCCTTAAGACACCAAGCCCATCCTTTCCTTATGACCTTTGTATAGACTGGTCTTTCTGAATAGAGAGCTTCTTCCCAGATTTCAACTGTTCTTCCTCTTCAATGGGGTTTCCATGCTTCATCCTAAGGTATTCTCTGGCCTCTATCAAATGCTGCCTGTACCAGCCCTCTCTGTTCTTCTATTATTTTATTCTCCTCTTAGTGATTATCACTCTATAAAAATTATCTGTTTTGTTGGTTTTCTTGTATTTATGATGTATTTTCATCCATTCAGTTTTAAGTATCACAAGATAGAGTATCAACTTTGGTTTTCCATTTTGTTCCCAACTCAACAAATTCCTGATCAAACACAGTTCATGTCATTTCAAAATTCCCCCTACTGCAAGGTTTCTAGATTTTTCACTCCAGACACCTATACCATGATGCATAATGTTCTCTGATCCTCAACATCCTTCAGGACTTAGCATATTCCTCCTCCTGAATTTGATGACATTTGGAGAACCAAAGTATTTCCCAGTTCTTCCTTTCATTTGATGTGATCTAAAACCGAATTTACAATTTACAGAAAGTCAAATCTTCTATGATTTTCTTTCAAAAACCGATCCCAATACAAATCTAAATTCTGTCCCCTCTGCAAAGTGTCCCTAAAGTACCCTAACCTACAGACTATTTGTCTTTGTTCAGTTTCCTCATTTCCATCAGTCTTATCCTAATTTGTCTGGATCCATATTATGTCAACAAGGACATCTGCTTGCTTTCCTAGTGCTGTGTCAAATTTGATAATCACTTTCCCTCCCCGTCTTCTGCAAAGTACATGACAAAATATTGGCTAAAGAAGTTCTTAGATGGATGTCTGCCACTCAGAACCCTCTAAACATTTCTCTGGAGCACTGATCAGTCACACGTCAGCTCGAGCCCCTCACCATCCAGTTGTCATCTTTCACCCTTTCTTAGCATGTCATCTAAAATTTATCTTACAGCTTTTTAAATTAACATATCAGGTTTTTACAACATTAGTTTTTCTCTCTACTTCACTAGTACTATTTTTACAACTGAAAACTGAGGCAAGGGTTGTAGCTCACTGGGAACATGAATGCCTAGTACTCGCCATCTCTGGATTTGATCTCTACAAATGAAGAACAGTTTGGGTTTGTGTGTGTGTGTGTGTGTGTGTGTGTGTGTGATTTGTTTTTATTGTCCTCTCCCTTTTTGATGGATCTCTTTATCAAAATAAAAATATCTGTAATTCAGTCAACAATTTATTCTTTCCAAGGACTTTATTACCTCCGTGCTTCTTCCTGAAGACACAGGCACCTCATGCATTCTGTAACATCAATCTCCTTTCTTCCCGACATCATGGTCAAACTACTGCACTGCTGCCTCTCAACCTGAATGTACCTTCAGAGTGACTCAAAATCCTCTTTAGAATCCAGATTCCTGCATTTCATTCCCAACGTTTTCAACAAGAATGTGGTTGAAACCAAGGTTTTTCATTGCCATTAAGTTCCCAGATTGTGCTAAAATAGCTGGTCTAAATAGCACTTAACAACCTAATGATTGAGATATACGTGTGTGTGTGTGTGTGTGTGTGTGTGTGTGTGTGTGTGTGTTGGTCTCTTTCTATATCTCTGGCTGTCCTGTAACTATGTTCCAAATGGAACAATAGGCTGACCTCTAACTCAAAGATCTACCTACTTCTGCCTCCCAAGTGCTGAGACTAAAGGAAATAGCCAATATCTTTCTTCTTTTCTAAAAACACAACAAAAGTCTCCTTTGATTTTTCTAAAGACCTCTAAAATAGTCTCTGGAAAATTTTTCCATCGTGTTCCAGCGTAGTTTCCATCCTTCCCTTTTCCCTTTTCTGGGTTCATCCTGATACCATGTAACCATCTCTTGGTAACTTCCTCCACAGTCCTCTGGTTGCCAAATTTCAAGAACACTTTCTCCTCTTGCTTACTCTCACCCAGTTCTTGTTTACTCTACTAAGATTTATTCTTCAAAACGCTTTTCTTTTTATCAGTTTGCAAATCACCATGACATCCTATAAGAAGTAGAGTAAAGGAGCTAGAAGCTGTGATGTCGGAGGAGTTTTGCAATGGGATCCAGTCATAACCAATGTTTCCAGAGCCACACAGAGCCCTGGGCTCACCTTATCAGGGGTTCTCCTGGTACCTCTGTCTCATCCTATTTTATTTACCTCACTGGACTATCCTTTCCCTGTAACACATCAAGCATCTACCTGTCTTGTTGGCTGCCCTCCTGGTCATTTGTTACTCTCCAGGTCATTTTGTTCCTTATGATGGCTTCTTCTTTTTCACATCTGAGTTTAAACAGCAGCTTGTCAGAAAGGCTTTTGCTTGCCTCTCCAAGTAGGGCATGCCATTGGCACCAACTTGGTCATTAAAGTCATTTGTGCTAGACCTTGTCCAATCATGTCTGCAAACCCAACACTCTGGAGGCTCCAAAGCTGGAAGCCAGCCTGAGCTACAATGTTCGTAGGTGACTGGCCTTGGACACTTTTAGCAAGCATCTTAAAAACAAACCCAAATGACAAGTGTAAGAGCCAAATGACAAGTGTAAGTGCCGTGCTTGCTTGGCTCCATTTTTCTCCTCAGCTAAAATGTGAGGTTTGTTCCACCGACTCAGCTTAAGTCCCCAGTGTCTACCAAGTTGCCTGACCCACAGTTGGTTTGAAGTCAAGAAGAAATAAGAGACTGTGAGAAAGTATTGAAAGCATGTTTGTTTGTTTGTTTCATTGAAATTCATAACAAAACAATTCTAAAAGAGAAGCGTTCTTCTGCATTTAGTTTGTTCCAGTGGTTTACAACTACCATGTGGGATTTTAAAACATTGTATCCTTCCTATACTTGTTAAGCAGTTACAATCAATCCCCCCCCCCCCCCCGCCAGTCACTAACAACTGACACTCTATTTCCATTGTCTCTGGACTTAACTATTCTGCATACTTTATGGAAATGAAATAATTTAGCATATGACCCTGCATGTGTGACTTCTTTCATTTAGTGTAATAGTGTCAAGGTCATCTACATTATAGCACCTGAGTACTTTGCTCCTTATTCCAGCTGAATAATATTTCACTGTAGGCGCATACTGTAATGTGTTTAACCATTCATTTGACGGACGTCTGGACTAGTTCCATTTCAGCTGCTAAGGATAATGCTGCCAAAACACCATGCATACTTCTAATAGGTCACAAGCTCCACTTTGGAATCTGGGGTTCAGGCAGTGGGGGTTCAGGCAGAGTTCCCCAGAGTGCAAGTTCCTTTAACTCTTCCTCCTCTCTGACTTTCTATATGTCTCTCATGCTCTAGAAGGGCTCAGAGTCTTCAAGAGCTGCTTTCCACACACATCTGCCTAACCTTCTTAGTTTTTAATCAGGTTGTTTACTCCATGGAGTCAGGGAGCAGATTCTAAACTTGATAGGGCTAGAGCCAGAACTGGGAGTGGGTAGGGAGAAGCTAAGGGGAGGGGGAGCAAGCGGTAGCTAAAATTATGACTTGTTAAGAATATGCCCATTATAAGATAATCAGTTTACTCATCCAGCAATCCACCCCCATTCTCCAGGAAGCATGAGGAGGAGCCAATGTGCGCTGAATTAAACACTTGGTGTCCCTTGGTGGTATGTTTAATGCCATCTTCAGTGTTAGAAACTTTTAATCTGCAATTAGATATATATTAAGCCATTAAAATATCATTGCATTTTAATGATTTGAATCTATGAAAATATGTAAATTAGTAATGGCTTATTAAACTTTACAGTTTTGGGTTATTGTAAAAAAAAAAATTCCACATAGAAAATGTTGGGGGGGGGAGCCTTTGTGTGTTTTATTGCATCATTCTTCAGTGAGGCTGACAAGAAGGAAAATGTTCCTGCGATCAATAATTAAAAACTATAAGAGTATTAGTCATTATGAGCGGAAAGGACCCCCGTGAAGCCCGAGCACAGACCTTGTTTAAGGCTGAGTACTTTATCTGTGTGCTCCTGCTCTATCTGTGCTCTGGAAAGCTGAACTCAATTTAGAACATAAATTTCAAAATGGTTTCCTCCCTGGGACGGTTGGAAAGCCTGTAGTTATGTGGTTACTTAAATATTATTTCCATAGCTATGCTGCCTTCCAGCCCCAGCTGTAATGCATATCAACAAGCTCCCTGTGAAAATTGGAAGGGAGGGAGCAAGAGAGGAGACAGAGGACAGTAACTTCCCTTCTTCCAATGAGGAGGAGGTATAATGTCTTTATAAAGTAATAATTAAAAGAAAAACAATTGCCCGAGCCTTATCAGGGCCACGCAGCTGCACTACCTCCTTTGGCGTTAGCAGTGTTTCTAAGGTTATGACAAACCATGAAAATTGCATCTTTAGAGGAGTTTTATTCCTTTTCCTATGATTTGATTGAAACAGACAGCTACATTTTGTGTATATATAATTAGGCAGTAAAATGGGCTTTGAAGGCAGGTTCCGTTTAGTATGTGAGTCACATGCACGGCAGCGTTTCATTCAGCAGCCAAAGGCTGATCTTTTTAATGCTTCAGCTCGCTCAACGTGTTTTCTGAATGCTGCATCTTACACATCGGGAGTTGGGGAGAGGAAGAAAAAGGGGGAAAAAATAGCTTCTAGCTCATAGTTCTTCCTTTCCTTCCTTCCTTCCTTCCTTCCTTCCTTCCTTCCTTCCTTCCTTCCTTTCTTTTTTCCTTCCTTCCTTCCTTCCTTCCTTCCTTCCTTCCTTCCTTCCTTCCCTCCCTCCCTCCCTCCCTCCCTCCCTCCCTCCCTCTCTCTCTCTCTCTCTCTCCCCCTCTCTCTCTCTCTCTCTTTCTTTCTTAAGGAAAAACTACCAAAGAGCCAATCTAGGAAGTCTTTGGTGGTTTAACCTCACGACAAACTGAATTTATCATCTTTTTTTCCCAGATTGTCATCAGGGGCACTGCTGAATGTTGCACCAGCTCCTGGCGTGTCTAATCCCTCTCATAAAAGGCCATTGTGGCAGTAAACTGAGACCAGTGGCCTTTTCATTTTGTGCCTCTCAGCTCTCAGAGTAATGGCGCTAGGTCCCCCTCATAGAGCTTTTTTCCTTCAGAGGAATAGTTTCTTTCTTTAACTAGGGCGGGGATGGGGTGGGACCGGGTGGAGGGGGACCCTTACTATTTTTCAACGCTGTTCCCATACGTAGCACTAAGTGTCGTCTCCCCCTCCCCCTATCTTATATTGGGAAGAGCTTTAACATGGGGCTGCTTTTTGAGAGGCAATCTGTTTTTATGAGAGATTCTTCTCTGAGATTTCATGAGTACAGCGAGAACAGGCCTGGATGCCACCCCGCCCCCGCCCCACCCTTGCCTCATGTAATAGAAATCAAGTCCATCAGCTGGGCATCACTAAGACGTCTTGTCTGATTAAAAAGTCGTTGCCTGCTAATCTCTGTGCTTTAGTTTGCTGTAAAATGCTTGTCATCTCCCACTCCTCCCCTAAACGCAGAGGAATCATATCAAGCTTCTTGGTTGATTTATGCAATCGATAGTCTGCCATTTGTAGGAGGTGTTTCTTCTAAAGACCTGAAAGAACCTTAGGTATACTATCACACTGACAGGGTTCAGCTCCAACAGAAGCAACCACCATAGTCATGCCAATCTAAACTTCTCTGGTGATTAGTACCCTGGTAACCAGGAGACATACCTAGGTTTTCATTTTTGATGTGAATTTCTATGTCCATGCACGAATTTCAATTTTCAACTCCAGCCTATCACTGGGTAAACCACTCAGTATTCAATTTACTTCCTGGGATGTCCCCCTGGGGAGTCTGCTCCCCAAGATGAAGGGCTTTACATGACAGGCAGGTGTATATATTTCCTCAATTGGCCTAATCTAATAAAGCTGGACATGATTTATATGTGCAAAATGTTGCCATGTTAAATAATTCAGAGTGAGACCGCCGTTGCGACTTGCACTGCAAATAGATGTCAATCTGCATTTGATGGAGTCAGTATCCCACAGGGATTCTGGATCAACTGAAAGAAATGCATTGCTTGCCCTGGTTCCAAGGAAGAACACTGGGGACAGCTCTCTAATGGAAGCCTATGGATTTTGGTCCAAGCTAAATGAGATTTTTCAAAGTACACCACCTCCCTTGGCTTCCATAGAAGATGTGACAGCCATCCAGATCTCTGTGTGAATCCAATAGCAGGACTTCCCTGTTGTAAGCAAGATACCCCTCCTTCCCAACCGCCCTCACCCATGGGCTAAACACCTCACCTTCCAATAGTCCTTTTCTCTCCACTCTCATCTCACAGCCTTTCCTATCTCCTCTTGTTTAACCTCCTCGGACTGAGCATTTTTACCTTTTTTACCCCCACAAAACAGTATCTTTAAGTTTTTTGTTTATTATTTTCTCTGAGGCAGAGTCTTGTTACTCAAGCATCTCAGGCTGGCCTCAGACTCAGTGTCTGCCTGTCTCAGTTTCCTCAGTGCTGGGGTTGCAGGCACACACTGTTGTGCATGGCAAAAGCAGCATCTGGGACCAAATTCTACATTAAGCACAGTGACACAATAGGAGCATAGAGAAACAAGGTCTGCATATTTACATAGCAGTGCATATGAACTTCTTCAGCAAAGGCTTTGTATTATATGCTGATATATGGCGGTCAAGGTTTCCCAAGTATGCATAGCCTCCTTGCTGATGGAAATGGAATGGAGACATTATGAAAATGATACAGTCAAGATTGGGAGCTTCTGGATGATAACTTCAGGACACCAGTCTGGATATTCAGCTTGGCCTGATTTTATGGCTGGATGTGTCCTGTGCTTTTACTGTGTGAACTCAGCAGACCACAGCAGTGAGCTAATTCATTTCATCCATCTTTAATGCTGACTGGGATTCAGGCTTTGAGTTACTGGGAAAGGAGATGCTGCAAAAGGCCAAAGGTGGAGTGGAAACCATGCACAGAATCCTACTCCCTCCATGCTTCAAGCACACAAAGCCCAGGCATGGTTTCTCCAGGATTGGCGCTAATGAAACGGGCAATTTACGGTTAATATTCCCTTTAATTAAAGCGTAATTTTTTAGTTTATTTAAACCTAATTCTTTTTTATTTTTATTTTATTTTTCCCCTTTCCTTCTCCTTCTCACTCCAGCACCACTCGCTTTGGCCCATAGGTTTTTGTTTATCTTCAGACACCCCATAAGAGGGCATCAGATCTCATTACAGATGGTTGTGAGCCACCATGTGGTTGCTGGGATTTGAACTCATGACCTCCAGAAGAGCAGTCAGTGCCTTTAAACCCAATTCTTTTTTTTTTCCACACTAAATTTTGTAACTTACAGCACCCTGTGCGGGGCTAAGAAGGTCTGGAATGACTTGGGGAGAGAGCAGAATATAATCCAAATATGCCATTTGAATTTAACCAAGAATGTTAAGCGGAAATCACGTTGACAAGAAGACACGCTTCTAGAATGACAAGAGCAGGTGACTTCTAGAGTGACCCTGGAAGATAGGTAGAACATGGGTGTTTCCTTGTTCACTTTTATTGTTCAAAGAGGGTGAGAGGCAATTGATTCTGTAGCTAAATATGAGTGACCATGGCCTGGAAACAGAGATTCAGTTTACACCAGATACCACATTCCAATGTGGTCACTGAAGCTTTGTTGTTGTTTTCTTTTGCTTTTTTTTTTAATTTATTTTTATTTTTTAAATCAAATCATAATTTTCACACAGATGTTATAAACGCAAAAAGGCAGGATGTGCGAAAGGAGATGACACTGGAGCGTGGGTGTTTTAAACCCAACTCTTATTGGTGTATACACATGCTCAGCTCTAACGAAAACTGAAGTTAAAATATTTGCAGGGAAATGGATGGGCTCAAAATGGATAATATTAAGCAAGGTGACGCAGTCTCAAAAAGAAAATAAATACATGTTAAATGAATGTTTTCCTCTCATATGTAGAACCTGGGAAATAATATATATAAATATGTAAATAAATGTATGCTTAATATAATGGAGAAAACACAAGAAAAGCTAAATATCTGGAGATGAAGGAGGATTGAATGTGGGAAATAGACAGGCGTTATGAAAGCGAATACAAAGCTAAGTGCTTTTCTTTTTTTTTTTTTTTAAAGATTTATTTATTTTATGTATTCACCATTGCTCTCTTCAGACACACCAGAAGAGGGCATCAGATCCCATTAAAGATGGTTGTGAGCCACCATGTGGTTGCTGGGATTTGAACTCAGGACCTCTGGAAGAGCAGTCAGTGCTCTTAACCGCTGAGCCATCTCTCCAGCCCCCGCTAAGTGCTTTTCTAGTTCTAGTTCTGTCACTGGAGTTTTTGGGTTTGGTAGTGGATGGGCGTGTGAAATGTGTCATACACTGAACACGTGGAGTTTAGTGTGAAGATCCACAGCTTCGGTGTCAAGTCCCCACTCTAAGTGCATAAATCAGCAATTCTCAACCGGTGGGTCATGACCCCTTTGTCAGTCACATATCAGATGTCCTGCGTAGCAGATAGGTACAGTAGCATTCATAAGAGTAGCAAAATTACAGATATGGAGTATCAACTAAATAATTTTTGGTCGCAGATTATGACAACACGAGGAACTATGTTAAAGGGTCTCAGCATTAGGAAGGTTGAGAACCATTGGTGTAGATATTCATTGAGTTATGTAGACCTAGGGTCTGATTGATCTTTCTGTGTGATGTTTTTATTTATTTGCAGGGTATTTTTTAATAGTAAAGTCTTTAAACTTAAAAAATAATTCTGAGGGATATTCTATATTATAAAAAGAAGAGCCTCATGCATACTTATTTTAATAAAAGGAAGCAGATAAAGAAGTAAGTTTCTCCTGAGCTACGGCCCTTGTGTCAGCCTTTCCTATTTTCTTTATACCATTTATTGCTATCTGAAATTACTGTAGTTTATTAGCTGTTTAGTTATTATATTGCAACTTCATAAGAATGTAAACCCCATTAAATAGAGACTTTGGTATTTCTCATATCTAAAATGGACCCTGGTATACCATGGGACTCATATATTCAAAAATAAGTAAAGAGAGAGAGAGAGAGAGAGAGAGAGAGAGAGAGAGAGAGAGAGAGAGAGAATTAACCACAGTATTTTAAAGGTGTAAGTTAACATCTGATAGATTTTTTATTCTATAATTCTACAAATATTTAACTACTATTCAAATTATTTGATTATTGTTTTGTATAAGCATTAACCCACTAGAACTAATTGTTTGGCAAAATTCTATCTACCATTTTCTTAAAAAAAGAAATCTATGGTGAAATGTAAATGTAAGATGTATATGAGTAACTTCAAACAACAGGAGATGTTAACTATAAGCTAAGTTACAACTTAAAGACAATTTTAGATATAGGTTCTGAGTAACTTACTGTATCAGCCTCACTGACAGCTTGTGGGAGCCCCACACTGTATACCTTGAGCCTTGGTTCCTCACCTGGTGATATTTGAACTATGCATCATCTTCTCTCTCCCTACCTTGGTGATGGAATTGGAACTTCTGTAGATCAAGCTCCAGCTCTCCCAAAATTGCTTGGTTTACTCCTTCACCAAAACCAGGATCATGATTTATTGACTGATTAATTTTGAAATTTTAAGAAGAGAATTATGTGAGCTACTTAGTATCATGACTTGTAGATAGCCTTCAATAAAAATCACGATCATTATTTTTTCTGCTACTTTCAAACCCAATCTTTACCAGCCAGAGTTGACTTCTGAAATGTATTCCTTCTGTTTACACTTTTCTAGTCTCTCTTCAGCTAGCTTGGATAGCTTTCTCTTATGAACCTTGCTTGGTTGATATCTGGCCTTTTACTGGAATGATGCACTCAATCCTGGCTATGCCTGACCTCCATTCATGTCCACACCAGCATTGCGCATCTTGTCTAGCCCAGGAATCATATTCTAAATCTAACTACCACCTTCACTATGTCTCTTATTTTGAACTTGAAAACCAGTTCCAAGGAAAATTATGAGTTGAGTAAACATCAGAATAATCTTGTCACTATCTTTGATGTGCAGCTGTGGACAAACCACATTCGAACTGAATTTCCAAGTTGTCATCTTTAAATGAGGAGTCGTTGAGTTAGAATCTCCTCTAAGGGCTGTGAGTACAGATCAGTGTTAACGTGTTTTCCCAGCATGCCCTGTGTTTACTTCTCAGCAAGGAAGAAGAGGGGAGGAGGGGGAAGAAATAATAAATCATAGAGTGTTCTTCAAAGTTATTTCCAACTAAAAATGTTTGATTCTAATAATACAAGTAAATGTTTAAGTCTATACTTTGTAGGTTACATTTTCAAAGAATTGCTACTGTAGCAAAGTATCCCATTTCACCATTTTCTTCTAAGTTAGACTACCTGACCAAGACTTTCTGTGTTCTATCTCAGTATCTCCTACACGTGAGGATTTCTTACCATTTGGCATGTTTATATACACATCTATATAACAATGTGACTCCTCTGTCAATTCCTACCAGAAGCACAATCTGAGGTTTAGTATTAGCAAACCAATAGGACCTATTTTTTAGTCCACAGTGCTCAAGATGGAGTTCCATTGGATGCCAGGTTTGATACCTTCACTGGACAGCACAGAAAGAAACAATAACGCAGCTGATGTCACTCTTAGCTCTAAGTGACATAGAAGTCTTCAGAAGGAAGACTCAGGGGAAAATCTCTATGTCATGCTTAGGCTCAGTGAAGCAGGGTGAGCCGTGCACAACAGTGACTGGACAAGAAGGATTGGGCCACTAGGAGCAGGCAGAGCGGGCAGAGCGGGCAGAGCAGGCAGAGCAGGCAGAGCAGGCAGAGTGGGCAGAGTGGGCAGAGCAGGCCAACGAGAAAGAGTCAGTGATGGCACTTGCCTTTAATCCCCGAATTTAGGAAGTAGAGTTAAGTGGATCTTTGTGAGTTCAAGGCCAACCTGGTCCAAGAGAGAGTTTCAAGGCCGCCATGGATACACAGAAACCCTGTCTCGAAAGGAAAGGAAAGGAAAGGAAAGGAAAGGAAAGGAAAGGAAAGGA
>NW_021604719.1:11609560-11629438 GCF_004785775.1 Grammomys surdaster | reverse complement strand
GGAAAGGAAAGGAAAGGAAAGGAAAGGAAAGGAAAGGAAAGGAAAGGGACAATGCATGACCTCTGTGGAAATCTGTGTTTCTTAGGTATCAGAGGGAAAAAACAAAAACAAAACAAAAAATAAAAAACAAAAAGCAAGTGAAGGTCCTACAGCAAAGCTTCTGTGAGCCTCTTTCATCTTCCAATTTCTAACCTCTACTCTTTCCCTAAACCACATTATAGAAACTACAACTTTTCTCCCTCACATCAGCCATAAAACCTGAACACCTCACTCTAACCTTCAACTTTCTGTAAGTGATGGCCATAAAGAAATTCTTTGGCCTTGTTTGACAGTAAGTAATAAGACCCCATTCCAGAAAAGAGTTTGCTCCACACCCAGGAAGAAGAGATTTTTCAAAAAGGAAAAACAAAAAATAAGTGCAAGAAAAATCTGAACAGACAGGTCTTTCTTGTTGGCCTGCTCTGTCTGTTCTTATTGGCCCAGTCCTTCTTGTCCACTCACTGTTTTGCACGGCTCACCCTGCTTCACTGAGCCTAAACATGACATAGACGTTTTCCCCTGAGTCTTCCTTCTGAAGACTTCTATGTCACTTAGAGCTATGAGTGACTAAATCTGGTGTGCTTTTCATGGTAGCTTGCATTTGGTTATAGAGGTGACAGCTGTAGGTCTCATGAGGAACAGGAGAGCCATTGTTCTTTCCCACTTACACAGCTTCATGACTCAAAGTACATTTAGTCACACTGACTTCTATGACCCTCACAACAAACTAATGAGATAAGTAGGGCGAGCTTATTGTCCCAATTTATACAAGAAAAACTAGGGCACAGAAGAAAACTGAAGTGGCTTGCCCTAGGCACTACAGTTGATTAGTAGCAAGTAGGACAGGAACCCAGGATTCTAACTCCCAATCGACGGTTATTTCCATGTCGTCTGGCCCCATTCTTAGCAGCTGACTCACCCCACGAAGTGCCCATCACCAAACCTTCACAGCAGTAAAAGGTCTTTCCTATCCACTAGCCATGTGACTTTCTTTGTACAGAACTGGTCTTAGAATCAGTCATGTAAAAATACATACATAAATATGTATCCCTGCTGATGAAAAGCTAATGGAGTTACACAGATGTGGTTTACAGTTACAGATATGACATGTTACTAGAGATCAAGACCCTGGCTGTGCTCTGCTTTTGTATGCTCTTATCTCTTCCAATATGTCCCCCACGGTGGGTGAAGTGATGTACAGATCAACTTTAACTGATACAAAGTACCAGGATTGGCTACTGTTTGAGCTGTGGAGTTCTAATTGTGACCTTGAATGAACCATGAAGCCAGAAGTTCATTCTTACTGACTTAAACATACCTGCCCAATTTTATTGCCATTACAATGTAGGGATTGCTGTTAATCTCTTTCAACAAAAGCCTAGGTACTTTGGAAAATATTTCATCACCCTTTCAATCTAGTACCATTGCTCCTTCATTCTCTTGTGTTACAGTGGTTTTAACTCAGTGTCTTCTGAGTTGTAAATTGTTAAAATCCAGGCCTGAGTCTGTAGCTCAGTGGTAGGGTGCTTACTCAGAATACACTAGGTAAGTTTGAGCCCTGGTTCAATAAGCAATAAAGAAACTAAATACATACTAAAGAGATAGTGAAATCAAATTTTATTTATATATGCTTAATTTTAATATATATATTTATACATATTTATCTGTTTATATGTCATCTTTGGCACATCTAGCTACAGTTTAATTTTTTGGAAAGAAACATAAATGGTGTAAAAAGTAAGATTTGTTCACTTGAAGTCTTGAAAGACACCTATATCCAGGAAAGTACCTGTTGCCTGGATACACTGCTGCACACCTATGATTCTAGCATTCTGGATACTGAAACAGGAGGATTGTAGATTCAGGACCAGCATCTAAAGCAAACAAACAAAATCAAATAAACAAAGACACTTTAGTAGTAAATGTTTATAGTTCCTAAAATTCATATATTGAAGTCCCCAGTTAACTATGTCTGGAGAGAGAAATTAAGAAAACTTAGGTTAAATAAGTTTATAAGACTGGAACTTGATTGTATAAGAACAGCATCCAATATGAAGAGACACCAGAGGCCTTCCCTCCCGGATCCTCTCTTTCACTTCTCCACAGGCAGACACAAGAAAAGGACCTCACTAAGAATGGACTGAGAAGATGACTCTAAGCCTAAGAACACTGGCTACTCTTGCAGAGAACCTGAGTTTGTGTTCAGAGATGACAGACACACAACCCATGGAAAACAAACATTTGATGTGTGGTATTTGCTCTCATGCTCAACCATGGCCACTGTTACATAGAGGTTTTTTTTTTTTCTAAGCATAAGGGAGAAAATTAAATAAGTTCTCCTGGAATATTCTCCATTTTCCAAATATGATAATGGTCTAATAATATTTTTATTGCAATATAAGGTATTATTTGATATTTTTGATAAATACAATGTCTCATTCTTTGAGGTATTTAATAAAAATCATCAAAACATTTTCCAGACAGCCAGGAAAAACCCTTGAACGAAATATCTAAGGGAGAAATTTTGTAAGGTGGTTGCTACAGGGCTTATCCAGGCATTTATGTGAACACTAAGAGGACACACCAAGGCCAGAGGATAAATCAGGGATACGCCCTTCCTAAGAATTCAAGCCCAGATGGTAAGGTGTCACCAGTAATTTGAAGGCCTTGGGAGAAAGAGTCAGAATTCAACAAGCAGAATTAACTCCCAAGGAAGAAAGAATGCAGCTAAAATAAGAGAAATTAATGCTGTAAAAGATTTGAGGAAATAATGCATAGGTAAAAGGATGGGCTGATATGAAAACAAATAAGACTTTTTAGAAATAAAAATGGAGATTATTAAAATAGAAGCTTTCTGTGAAGACGACACCCTGCATAATGGATAGGCTTATGGTCAAGTTAATGAGTGAGAACACTGAGTGCAAATGTCTGTTGGAGTGGAGGGTAAAAGGATGGCAAACTGCTCTGGCTGGGCATACCACAGATCCAGATGTACAAGCCCTAAGCTTACTCAGAGTGTGGATGTATAGAAACAGGGTCACAGATGAGGTGACTGTGGGCAAACGAGGTCCTGTGAGTGAACCTTGTTTAATTTTTCTGATGTTCTTGAAACAGGATGGAATCTGAACACATGAAGGGACAGGCCAGATGTGGGTGTTCATAGGGAAAGCCTATGAGGAGAGCAGAGAGTCTAAGAGACAGCTTCTATTGTATAACCTACGAAGTCTGTAGCATTTTGATAGCTCAGCCCTAGCAAAACAATATAGGTAAAACAAAACACCCGAAAACAACCAACCAACCAAAAACCATGGGAAGCCTTAGAAAGTGATTAAGAAACACAGACAATGCACCTCAATTAAAAAGTAAACAATGTTTATTCAATACGATTTCCAGGGAGGTAAAAAATAAAGATAATGGAAAAAAGAATATAATCAAGAAATGGAGACTATTTAACTAACACTAGTTAAGCAGCCTTCCTCCGAGGCCTGTTTTAGTTCCTGCCTCCAGATTCCTGCCCTAACTGAGTTTCTGCCTTGGCTTTCCTCCGCGATAGGCTGTGACCAGGATTTGTGAGTCAAATAAACCCTTTCTTCCCCAAGTCATGTTTTTGGTCATGGTATTTATGACAGCCATATAAACCAAACCAGGATAATAAGTAAATCAGGAAAAACAAAAACAAAAACAAAAAACAAACCCTCTATCAACACAATTATCTATTTTCTACCTATATGCCCAATGAATTTCTTGTATATAGTCCTGTAGGGAGTGTTCTTGTGGCTTCCGTTTTTATTTCGTATTGGTAACTTTGTGGTTAGAGCTAGATCAATGTTTAGAGGGTATTTATTTCAAATCTCTTCACTGAAATGAGGCAACTGACACTCAGTTTAAATACCACATGGCTTAAAAATTTTATTATTTAAAATTGCTCGACATGTTCCCAGAGAGCCCTACAGAAAGAGATATGTGTTTCCTCCCTTTGAAGGGAGTTTTTCCAGTGACACATTTGGCTCTTGTAACCAACTGTCTGGGGTTACAAGTAAGAGTCCTTAGTACTGGAAGTCCTCTAGGAATCCACTCTGAACCAACAAATTAGGAAAAGGAGTCATCCAAAATGACTAGTGTATGTAATTTCAAAGTCTGGCTCATAAAGACTAAGTAATTCACTCTCAAAGACCTAGAGTCTCAAGGCTGCTGTGCTAGAATGGTCATGTATGCCATTATGACAAGGTACCAGAGTGGGACGGAAGTTGCCTTGGGCCTTGCAAACCAAACCATGCTCTGGCTCAGTGCTGCTAAGTCACCTCCATTGACATCATATAGGACATAGACGTCCACCAGGAAGGTATGCTCTTACTACTGCAAGCCAAAATTGTGAAACACGGCAGATTCAGCTGTCCTGGAAGCTTCTAGGGCTGAGCATTGCTTGACCCAAAACTATAGACAATGGGAACCGTGATTGAAACTACAACAATTCTCAGGATGCTTCTTGGTACCGGCTCAGTGTTCCCTCTACCAGAACCCAATCCTGTGATGTGCCCTTCCAAAATTATTACGGATTCCCTTTCTGAGCTGAGATACACCATATAGACATTATTTTTTTCTGGTCTACATAAAGTAAAGTGCATTTTAATAAGGAAATAACATAAGAATAAACAATTTTAAAAAAGAGGTAAGTTTTTTTTCATGGTATATTTTTATATTACCCTTGGGTAATCATAGAAGAGAAATTTGAGAACAGTTTGAACAGAGAAAATTCACTGTTAAGAATTAAACATGGGCTGAAGTGAAGGGTTAAAAGGGTTAAAAGTACATAATACTCTTCCAGAAGACCTGACTTCAGTGTCTAGGAGGTCACACAACTACCAGCTCGAGTGGGTATAATAACCTCTTTTGGGCTCTTTAGGGTGCCTGAATTCATTCAAAAACAAAACAAAGCAAAACAAAACAAAAACAAAAACAAAAAAAGCCTAAAACCCATAAGTGCTGAAGATATGACTCCCTGGAAGAGTATTTGCTCCCCTCACCCCTATCCACCATGCTAGGGTTAGGGGTGTCTACCACTGGGTTTTTGCATAAGTTCTAGGGATCCAATCTCAGTTTTCTTTCTCTCAGTAAGAATAATATCTTTTAAAATAGTAATGCTCTATTCCACTGAAGTCACGGAAGAAGAATGTACAAGTAATTTTTCCTCAGGTAACTGATTTACAAAAAAATCCACACTTCTGTTGTACATCTGAAGAGGGATATTTAGCTACCATATTGCCTAGGAGGATGCCAAGGGAAACTGTAAGGCCCAGCCATGGCCAACCTTTTGACATTGCAACATAAGACAGTCATCTACAAAGTTAACACAAACCAACTAAACACACACGTACATGCATGTGCTTGCACACACACATGCACACACACACGCACGCACACACGCATGCACATACCACCTCATACCTCATAGTATTTTAAGTTTTATGATTTTGTGTTAGGCCATATTTATAGGTAACCTTCAATGCACACAGCCTTGGGTCTTGAAGTGAACACTGGATTGTGAGAATAGGCCGTTGAATGTTGTTGGTTATTCTCCACTGCAAGATCATGGAGCTTCCATTGCTGAATGCTGGTGCTGGAAGTGCCTCCTGTGCTTCAGAATCTTCCAGCTGAAACCAAAACACACACACACACACACACACACACACACACACACACACACAGTCCTTTCCTTCTGCAATTCCTCTTCAGCACCCTCAGCTAATAATGCTCAAGATTGTGCCTGTCAGCAAAGAAAAGCATTTTAAGGGGTTCAGAGTCACTTCACCTAGCAGATAGAATGGGTCAACCGAGAGCAGAAAGGGTGAGGAAAGATAACTGGAATTATTGTCTGCTATTGCCAAGATTTCACCTTATGATAGATAACTTGAACGTCTCATTTTAACTTCTAAGAAAGATTACTCAGATAGTTTCCAAAGGTGAATATTTTACTAGTGATGGCCATATGTTGTTACCAAATTTATTCCTTTCTTCTTAATAAAGAATATTCATATAATTAATAATTAATATTGTGTGTGATATATATGTGAGAGTATGTGCATCCCATGGCATTCACGTAGAGATCAGAGGACAACTCTGTGGAGTTGATTCTCTTCTTCCACCTTTATGTGGAGTCTGGATTGAACTAGAGCATCAGGCTTGTTCCTCAATTGCTTTTACCTGCTGAGCCATCTTGCCAGTCCCATTTTTACCCAGTCATAACTGTGATGTGACTACCATGTAATACCATGTAAATGTGGTTTCTAATGGTTCCAGGTGGAGCCCATATGCCACTATAAATAGAACTTCAGTTTATTTTTGGGGTAATCATACTGTTCTAGAGTTACATTATGGCGAAGGTTGCAAGGCTGAATGTTAACATTAATTTAATTGTACACATCCCTGAAAGAAAACCAATGAAGGCTTTTCAGTCTACAGATGACTTGATTTTCCTGAATCCTGTGCAAGCATTGATTGTTTACTTCCTAGACATACTCTGTCTTAATTAGGGTTTCATTGCTGTGAAGAGACACCATGATCAAGGCACCTCTTATAAAGGCAAACATTTAATTGTGCCTGATTTATAGTTCAGAGGTTTGGCCCATTGTCACCATGACAAGAGGCATGGCAGCCTACAGGAAGACATGATGCTGGAAGATCAGAGAGTTCTAACCTTTATCGGTAGGCTGTTAGGAAGAGAGTCGAATTCTACGCTAGGCAGAACCTTGGAGATCTCAAAGCCCAGCCCTATGGTGACACAACCTGTTCAACAAGGCCACATCTATTTCAACAGGGCCACATCTCCTTGTAGTGCCACTTCCTGTGGACCAAGCATTCAAATACATGAGTCTATGGGGATCAAACCTATTCAAGCCATCACATACTCCCAATTCTTTCCTTGATTTTTATTTTAATTAAATTTAACTTTCTTTTTATTTATTCAAGTCTTTATATTTCCTTTTTGCCCTTTTCAATGATGATGATGATGACAATGATGATGATGATCTCATCCTTTTTTGAGGCAACTCTGGCTGAACTGGAACTCGGTACAGATACCACCCAGATCAGGCTGCCCTTGACTGAACTTTTAGTAATCCTCCTGCCTCTGACTCCAGAGTATTGGTGTTTCTGGTATGTACCACAGTCCTGGGCTGCTCAAGACTTTATATTTTTTGCACAATATTTACGGGTTGGTATACTCTGATGGCCTATTTTTTATCTTATATTCTGTTTATTGACTTAATTTTTTCATATATATATATATATATATATATATATATATATATATATATATATATATAATTTACAGAGAGCCTTCACTCTTCAGGTTTTCAGTGATACAGCCCCTTTCTTGCTCTGGTTAGTATAATGAGGCTGTAGAATATTCTTATAGAATTTGCATCTTCTGGTTTGGGAGTTTCTTAACTCAGGATTTCTTTAGTCCAAGAAAAAACGGAGTTGTCTATTTTCTGTTTTTCTTGCAATATGGAATGGCAAAGGTCACGTCTACCTCAAAGCTGCTATGTAGCTGAGGATGACCTTGAGCTTCTGATCCTAGAGCATCTATCTTCTGAGTGCTGTGATTACATGGATGTGGCACCACATTGATTTCATTCAGTTCTGGGGACCAAGCGCTGGGGAGACAAGCGCCCTCCTGACTGAGGTCCATCCCCAGCCTGATTACCTTCTGATCATTGAATGCATTCATCAGTATAAACAATGTCCCAGTGCATTCTGATTGCTCATGGTTCATGGTGGACTCTTCATACACATGGATGTTCTGTACAAGTTAATACCAAACATTCTTAATAGCCTTATTTCTACAAACTTGTCCAGACATGTAGTACATGATTTATTTCCTGACTCTTAGACCTTTTCAGAATACTTTTTATGTATGTCAATAAAAGCCTGTGAAGTAGAAGAGATTGAAGTGTTTCCCATAGTTACTATCCAGGGTAGGCCACCACCCTGTGATTAACTCAACCTCCTCTTTGCAATACATGTAACAGGAGGCAGCCATGCCTTCCACTGACAGCACAGAGCCAAGGAAGGGTTCACTACTGAACCTTGGGTATGCAGGTGGCAACTTCCATTGTTCTCAAAGGAGACTTTTGTATCAGGTCATGACAGTCACCTCTGCAAGATGACTTCCCTCTATATTCTGTCGTTCTCCTTCAAGACTTCTAAGATTCACCCAGTCTTAGCTGACACTGAAGTCCTGGTCTTTGCTTCCTCTCCATCAATGTTCATCTCCTCTGCACCCAGACCTTTCTTCCCTCTCTCTTTGACCACAGCAGTCAATTTAAACTGCTGCTTCCCCAGAGCCTAGACTGATTCCTTAGGTAAAGCTAGCCTTTCTTCTTCCTAAAGTCATACTCTTTGTACTTACTATCATAAATCAATTTCTTTTCAGTTTGGCAAGTATCTTATCTTCCCTAGAAAACGTGAATCATCATGAGGGCAGAGACAGCTGCGTCTTTCTGCCTCCTCCTGTCTTCTGGGAACCTCATAAAGCACAGAGGAGTTTTGCTGAATTACCTGACAAATGGCTCAAACTTAATCACAGAAAATGAGTTAATACTTATCAAATGTTTGGTGTAATTCTGTGCACCGGGTGTCATACAGGTGTTTGTTAAGTAAAATGAAAGGTTGATAGGAAATAAGCTTGGATTTAGGAGGACTATTGCTATCGCAATTACTGGAAATGGTGTCTATAATTTATTAACAGACTCAGATAATTTCCTCTTTATTACCAGATTCCTACGAATGTTGAACCATGGATGGAAACACAGCTTTCTTTCTATATTCTGTTCCTTTTTCTAATTACATATCATTTCTCTCACCGTGATAGTTAAATCTCATTCTACTTAATGATTTATCCATTTTCTGCTGTAACAGTTTTATCAGCAACTCCTTGTATTATAATCTCATTATTTCACAGAATTATATTCTATTTGTTAAGAACAGTAGCTGTTACTATGATTTTATCTCCAATGCTCTTTTCCATGTCAATGTCTTAGCCCTCTCTTTGTAAAGATTAAACATTTACTTCTCTTCCTTTAGTCAAATTCTTTTCAATGTTGCATATATAAATGTCTTTCATTCTATGTTGATATTTTATTTGAAGAACTTAATTCTTCATCTGATCCATGTAGGCCTCATTTATACAATTCTATGTTTTGAGGGAATAAGATAGCATGAACCGAGAAAATTTAAATTACCGATTTTTTTTCTTTATTCCGAAGTATAATATACCTGCAATGAAGTACCGGAGCCTTATTTCTTAATTTCTACTGACTCAGTTCCCCCTATGGGACTGATACTTTTACTTCTTGATTCAAATGTACTTTGTGGGAAGAAGTCGTAAAATGTTCAGCTAAGTCTCAGAACTGCATGCTGGACAAGCAGATAGACCACACAAGGCTTGCATGTGCCCTTGGTTAACAAAACAAAACAAACAAAAAACCAGCCTGTGTCAATACAGGATAGGGTTCAGATACAATCCGTTGCTGGCTTGCTTGCACGTTTTTAAGTGTGTAATACTGTTGCTCGATGTTGCTTCCCTATATCAGAATGATGTGAAAAAGTTTTCAATACCAAGGGTTAAATTGTACTTCTTTAAAGGTACCCCTCCCCCAAATCCTTGTAGCTTTCTTTCCCTTCGTATTTTAATATAGAGAATGTCATAATACATTGTATGAGTAATGCATGATATAATTTATTCTTCGAAAAGGTTATTGTGTGTGTGTGCATGTGTGTCTGTATGTGGTGTGTGGTGTGTGTGTGTGCATGTGTGTGTGGTGTGTGTATGGGGGGTTTGTGTGTGTGCGTGTGTGTGTGTGTGGTGTGGGGGTTGAAGGTGTTATCACATCAAGGTTAGCATGCATGTGAAGGCTAGCAGGCAGCTTTTGGGAGTCAGTTCCCAATTTCTGCTTTGTCTCACATTTGTTGTTACTTTGGCTGTTGCTGATGCTGCTGTGCTGCACAATCCAGACCTGAAAATCCAAAGAGATGCTTTGCTTTCTGCCTCAGTTAAAGATGTGTGCAGTGCTATCTGGATTTGACAGCCTTGGGTCTCCAACTCATCTTTGACCCACTGAGCCATCTCCCCTACTCTACATTATTCTTTGTGTAAGACAGCCACCTGCACATATACACCACCTGCATGTTCCTGAATCTTAGGACCAGAGAGAATGCATGTTGTCACGTAACTGCTTACCTGTCAGTGTCACTTTTGTACCAGACACAGTCTAGATCTTTAGTGGAAGCTTTGACACTTTGCTTCTCTTTGATATGAAAATATTTCGATTCTTTCATCCAGGAAAAGAATTCATTCCCTCTAATGCTCCTGTGTGTAACTTAAAAGCTTTATGATGCTGGCACATGGTTTTGTGGCAAGCCAATATAGCAGTGAAACCCGCAGGGTTCCTGGGTTAAATCTCAGTTTCTTCATCTGATGAGACTCGTACTTAGCTTTCTGATCTGCTGTAAAGGTTAAATACATTAAATTCTGGGAAGAATTAAGGAAGAGTTTTTGGAACGTGTATATCAGGGATGTTTCCAGCTGCTGTTTCCTTGAGCTACAATCTCTTTTTGTTTGTATATTGTATGATTTTCAAGACAGAGTTTCTCTAGCTCTGGCTGTCCTGGAACTTGCTCTGTAGATTAGGCTGACCTCGAATTCAGAGTTCTGCCTGCCTCTGCCTCACAAGTGCTGGGATTAAAGGCATGCACCACCACTGCCTAGCTAACTTAAAGAGTTAGCTAAACCGAAAACATTTTAGAACAGAGTATATAGTATTAAATTAATAATTAATAAATTAAAAATTTAAAATGCAAATGTTCCTTTGTTCTGTTCAATTCTGTAGGAGTCTTCTAAGAAGCAGAGCTCCACAGTGAGAACCTAAAGAAGAAGAACATATTAGATAAAAGGTTCATTAGAGTCTGTGTTTAGGGGCTAGAGAGGTGTCTCAGTGGTTAAGAGTACTCGATGCTCTTCCAGAGGACCAAGTTTGAGTTCCAGTTCTCAGCTGGCTGAGACTTCAATTCCAGGGGAATCTTAAGTCCTTTCTGGTACCTGTACCCACATGGGGCATCCATTCACACAGAAACACATAAATAAATAAGGATAAACCTTAGGATTCTATGTTTAATAGCTTCTCAAAAAGATTATGCTCTACTCTTTACAGGTGTGTGTGTGTGTGTGTGTGTGTGTGTGTGTGGTGTGTGTATGTGTGTCCGTGTGTGTGTGTGTGTGTGTGCTCAAATGTGGATAGAGAATGGGAGATGAGGAAGAGAAGGAGAAGTGATTAAAACAATTTCATAAGAAGAAGATCCATCCAACAGGCTAGCCTGCCAGCGTTTGTTGAGCTGTAGAAAGCTGAACAGCCCAGGTCCAGGAGCCATCCAATCAGGAGGCTGAGAGCCACATTTCCATAACGATGATTGGCTAGTAGTCTGGAGGCAGGCTGAGCTGCAGGAGGTTGGGGAAGAAATACTCTCCTGAGAAAATAGCAGAACAACTTTCTGTTGTTTACTGTATATTCTCCAAATGATTGTAGTGATTCATCCTTTAGGAAGGCTTGTTTAGCAAACAAAAGAGGCACAGTTGTTCTCAACAACAGTAGCATTCAACGGCCAAGAAGCTGAGCAAAATGGAAGTCTTCTTCAAAATCAACTTTAGGCTCCTGAGTTGTTCTAACCGAATACGTAAAACCTGTCTAGGAGAGGCATGAGGACCATAAATCACTAATTCGGGTTTGCTGGTTTTGATGAACGCCACCGTTGCTTTATTAAACATGTGTCAACTTTATGAAATCTGAACAAAGTAGAGTTCATCAAGTATGAAAATCCTTTTAAATATACTGAGTACTTTCCTAGTTAGGGGTGTTCCTCTACTCTCAATAACAAAGTTGTTTTGGTTAGTTCTTTTACCTCCTGCAGTCATTTATACATGAAAATCTTAGAGATGTATTCATCAATGTGTTTCATAATGCACTTCACAATTTTTTTTTTTTAATACAACTATCTACTCTCAGTAAATCACAGAGTGATTCTCTTGACAGGACACAAAGAAAAGAAGACAAGGAATATAAAGGCTGTATCCAACAGCCTTTTGTCCTTTCCGAACTTGGTGCTTCTCTGCTCTGTTGTTTTAAATTCGCACAGAGCAGTGGCAACATTTCACCTACAAGTTTTTAAATTTTGTTTTACAAACATCCCCCCCACACACACACACCTCCATCGTTTCTTCTTCTGGCAAGGAGGCTAACCCTGCAAAGCAGATTAAGCAGAAGCATTTTGCAGACTTTCCCAGTGACCATTCCTTGGCTGGCTAACAGACCAGCCATTCAGAAGCAATTTTCTTCAGGCTGAAATTATGTGCTGACCGTAGCGGATCACTTCCCATAATAACCCTTCCCCCACCCAGCGCTAAATACAATCTGTCTCCTACTCACTGTAATAACGTGCAAATGACTGTAATTTCGCAGACAAGAAACAGCCCAAAGTGAAACGTGTCTAAACAGAGGTCGATTTGAAAAATCAGGGCTATTACCTAAATCTGTAAAATACATATTGTAATAAAACCAGCAACAGCAATCTCCAATAAGTAGTTCTAAAAAACGCAGCTTGTGTTTTGATCTTCTTTGTGGACCCAGTCTTCAGAAGTATAAAAGAGAACTCTTTTCCTAGAAATGGTTTCATTGCATGGGATTGTAAATTGCCTAACTTTCCTAGCTGATCCCAGACCCTGCTAGGGCACCCATGCAGACACAGTAGCCAACACCACCCTGACAGTGCCTAGGGCCAAGCTGAGGTATGATCTGAGACACTTAAGGCTGACCTACCTCCATTACTGTTCTCTCAACACACGGACTGTCCAAGTGTTTTTCTTTAAAAAGAAAAAAAAATAAAAGGGAAAAAGTGCTGTTTTGTTAGGTTTTCTCAAAGTGAAGCATACCAGGGACAGGCTGCTGCCTTTTCTTCTCCACTAAGAAATTGGAACTGCACCAGAAAATAGGAGCTATTGGAGCATACAAGGAGAAGCCACCCTCATCTTTCTCTTTCTGTCTTGGTATTGAACCCATGCCATCAAGAAGGTGAGGCAAGCAGTCTACCGTAGAGCTATATTCCTATATTTTTATTTCTTTACTATTAAAATTGATTGTAATATTAAATCACTTGATGTATTTGCCTTATATCATCTACAGTTGTTTAAACTAAGGTAGATTACAAAGGGCTGACAAGACTGCATGACCCTCCCTGTCTTTGGGAGTCAGTTGGTGAGACTTCAGACTAAAATAAGTTAGCAGGACATAAAAGCTACCTGAAAAGCTAATGTGGCAATATTGGAAGATACAGAAGAATATCTCTATTTATGGACATCTATCAGAAATGTGTTTTTCACCAGGGGCTATCATGAGCTCTCTCTTCCCTCACCTCTTTCTACCATGGACTTGAAATGGTTCTGTATACAACATCTTTTTCCCCCTTGGAACTTTATTTTGGTCTAAGGTTACTTCAGAATTATGTAAACTATCAAATGTTTGACCAAAAGAACGGTACTGGGCTTTACTTGATGGCAATTATCCAGAGATAGACATTGCTTGATGGAAATTTAGGTCAGAGATGCCATGCAGAGTGTAAAAGGATAGCAATGTTTTGTTTTATTTTTGTTTTGCTCTTCCCCCACCCCCTCGTTTCAGAAGTTCTTTATCAACTGGAAGCAATTATCTGTAGGTGAAAAGAGTGAAGGCCTTCTAATGTTTCTGTGGGTGTTTCCTTAATCAGGTTCGTATTCTCTAGAAGAGAACAGAAGCAGGCCAGTGCTTAAGGGCTCCTAGTGGATAAGAATCTTTCCCTATAGTTTTGTTGAGTAACTGATACATTTATAATTACACCTAACTTAAGTCCCTTTCATGCAAATTAAGCTTATATAATTTATATTTTAGAATTTTCTCTTCTAGCTTTTCTCTTGATCTTGAGAGCTCCCAAGAACTCCCAAGTGCGTGGTATGTGTAGATTTAGAAAAGCTTCTACTTGCTTTCAAGTAAATAGAAACTCAAGAAAGATGTCTGCTGGACATAAGTGCTATAATCCTACCACTGAGAAGGCAGAGGATATCAAGTTTCTAGCTAGCCTGGGCTGCCTACTAAAGTGCTTGTAGAAAAAAAAGGGGGGCAGGGTATAAAACTGGTTTTGATTTCTAGCCCTTAATAATGCAACTCCAATCAGAAAAAAGAATCACGAATAAAGGCCACCTTGATTTTCTGTGTTGTTGCCTGACACTGTTAGCTTCCTCTTGAAAAAAAATGAAGGAAAGAAAGAAGAAATGAAGGGAGGAAGGAAAGTGGAGAAGGGAAGGGAAAGGAGGGGAGGGGAGGGGAGGGGAGTGGGGGAGGGGAGGGGAGGGGAGGGGAGCGGAGCGGAGCAGAGCAGAGCCAAGTCTCTTGCCAGGACGGCAGGAATACTCTACCACCTCCTTCCTAAAGACTTGTTATGTGTAGAGCTGACTTGGGGGCCCATGGAGGAGCGATGGTGGCTATTGCCTGTAGAATGACACTCTCTAATTACCTCCTTTTTACACTAACCTCATGTCTCCCCCACCCCTCAACTCGGAACACTGCTCTTTTTTCCCAGACATCTCCTCCATCTCTCACTGTCTCTGGGTAGACACAGGATGAAACAAAATTACAAAGTACACATGTTGAAAGAGTGTACTGGTGTAATCAAGGAAATGCAGTGGATATCACTAGGAAGACAGCTACACCCCCTGGTACACTACTTTGATAAGAAATATATGTAGTAACAAAGAGGTCATGATTTTGAAAGAAAATAGAGGGCACAGAAAGAATTGAGTGGAGGCTGGGGGAAGAGACAGACGGGTGGAAATTATGTACCCGTGTGTGAAATTCTCAAAGAGATTAAATTAAAAAAAAATGCATCAGGATGAAAAAATTTCAGTTCTGTAAACAGAATCAAACTTTCCAACTTTGTGAGGCAAGAGAGTAACTGCACTTGTCAAAGCTGGTAGCTAATTATCTTTCAGTCTCCCATTATCTGAGAGTCCTCACAGGCCTCTAGATTGTCCTCCACCCCTTTTCAAGCAAAACAAACACATGCAAAGCCAGTATAACAATAGTAGTCTATTCAAAAGTTGCCTGGAAGAATTTGGGAGGTGGGAGAGATGGGGGTGGGGAATAAGGGGCCCGTGGGAAGGATAAAATGGAAAGAAACATGCTTTGATTTGCCAAAATAATTTGAATTAAATATGATCTCAAGTTGACCTTCTTTGGCCAATGATGTTTCTTTTAAAAAGCTATAGTCTTAGGTGTTTGATGTAGAAGACAGGACTAGGTTCAATTACACATCTGGACGGTTAAATTTTGGATCTGGTTCAACTCTGTGATTTCTTTAGTGGGAGGGTGTTTTGAAAGAGTTTTACCCTCTCCCACTGCCTCTAGATTATAATGTTTAAATACCCTGTGAAGTGTTTTTGTTTTAAGAGATAATCGTTGATTTTTTTCTAAACTAATTTAACATATGGGGTAACCACAGCCTGAAATGGAGACAACACCCCAGGGACACAGGAAACACACAAGCGTGAGTTGATCTTTGGAGGAAGCACACTTCTAAAAGAAGAAAAGTTATGACTTCTATAAGGCATTGTGCCATTAACAAGGAGCCATACATAAATGTAAAACCTGTACAGTAAAAAATAACTACCCAGACATCAAAACTAGAACAGAAGATGAGTGGATACTAGGTATCTAATTTGTCCCAGAGTATTTGTTTTTGTATATCTTCAATGTGAGTAAAAGGCGTTGACCTGATTTCAGTACTCCCTTTCTGTGTCTTACTCCAATAAAGGTCAGAACTTTTGGTTTGTTGCTTTTTGCAGCATCTACTCTAGTTCATCTAGGGCAATGAAACAACAAATTGGCATTTTTTTTTTAATGGACTAAATATATTAAAAACACAAACATTAGTTAATCAATAGCCATTACTTATAACATGTGGCATAACTGTTTGTATTGATCCGCAAAGTCACCTCCAAACATTTACATCATAGCTGTCTTCTGCCAGAGGCAAGTCCTCTTGTGTGCCCGTTTGTGTAAGCTCCAATTGTCCACTGAAAACCCCAGTAATATCTGATCCTTCAAACTCTGGGTTATAATTGATTTACTTGAAACTCAAAGATTAAGTGACAATAAAACCCCCACATTCTAGCTCTCAAAATAATTGAAAATAACAACACAAATTTAAAAATAGACCATGTTCTGAAGACTTAATATGTAAGACTACATTAGCTTAAATATATTAACGGGTTGTTTTCACATTAGCCTCCTGTCCTGGAAAATGAGTCCCATTAACTCGGCTGCGTTTGTCGTCTTACCATAAAAGTGAGAACATTTTGTATGTTTGTGGGTTGTGGACACAGCGTTAAGAGAATTTAGAATCTCTGACCCTCATAAGAGTTAAAGATTTGAAAAAAGAATTTAGGCAGATAATCCAGATAATTAAAAATTGGGGACAGAGGCTGTTTAAGGAGTTAATATGCCTAGTATCTTTTTTCCCACAAATCGATCTATTTTTTTTTAATAAGGTTCGTTTGAGGTGTTAATGTGGTTTGCTGCGGCCTTGTCTGTCTGTCTGTCGCAGAAGATCAGTTGAAGGGATTTGCTGGTAATTTGAGGAGAGCCATCCATTGGGCTTTGCTCAATGGTCGTCTGGGTCCACAGTTCAGGGCTTGCAGATCAGAAGCCTGGAAACAAAAGGGTTACTTGTTCCCCCACCACCGGATGCTCCCCGCTGATTTTACGTATTTAATGAGAGAGAGGGAGAGGGGGGAGAGAGGGAGGGAGGGAGGGAGAAATTGGGGGGGGGGGCAGGATTGCAGGAAGGGCAAGGTGGTGGGGAAGGACTGGGAGACAGAAGCTGCAGAGCTGGGCTGCCGAGTCCTTGGGACATGGAAGGGACAACAGTAAATCTCTCGGGTGGGTTTCCACCGAGCGGCGTCCCCGCTCCGTGCGGGTGGCTCAGCTGGCTTCCCTCTGCCACCGAGCGATCACATACATTATTTCCCCCAAGATAACACAATCAAACTTGCGTTTACCGATATCCTCTCTTCGCAGCCTGCTTGAGATGTGTTTTAATAAATAAGTGTTTTATGTGAATGATGTAGTAATTGAAACAGGCGCCCCATCCCCCCCCCCTTCGTCCTGCGGGAGGTTCCGCAACCCCAATCTGCTTGGAAAATAAAACGCTTTGTCTCCACCACCACCCCCCACCGCACCCCCACCCGCGCTCAGTGTGTGTTTTATACGTGTGTATATCTCAACCCCCTACAGTAGCCAAGAGAAAGCAGCTAGCCAATGAGAGAGCCCAGTTTCATAAAAGCTGCTCTCTGATTGGCCCTGTGCGAAAGGGCATTGGGAACAAAGAAAAGTCCCTTTCAGGTATACAGGCTGAGAGCTCCTTTGGCTCCACTCCCCCTGTGCGTGTGTTGTGTTTCAGTTCTGACTCCACTGTTCCAGAACAAGCTTGGTGTGTGTGTGTGTGCACCGGGGGGATTTCTATGTTCTTTTTTTTTGCTTTATTTTTGTTGTTTTTTATTTTTATAAAAAAATAATACACGGGACGGTCTGTGACATTTGCTGGTCCATCTTTAATAAAAAAAAATTGAAGAAATTATAATTTCCAAAATAAAGCGGCTGCAACCAAACACACTCAATGCAGTTAGAAGGAAAAGGTCAACTCGCTCCCATACAGACCGTAAGTACGGTTGCGTGGTGTGTCGCTATATAGCACTTTAGTGGGGTATTCATGCAGGGGAATGTGCGAGTTTTATGCATTGAAATGAGGAACTAGTTACAGGGTTTGGCTTTGCATTTAGAACAGCCCAAGAAGGGTGAATTTTATTCAGTGGAGGGTGACTTTGTAACTTCTTTAGACAAATTAAGCTTGACTGGGCACTTGGGCTAACTTAAGAGTAAATTACCTTTTGGGCTCTAACCCAAAGGAGACTAAGAGTGATTCAGTTACACACCCTGGTCCTCCGTGTCAGGTCTCTGGCGCACCTTCCCCCTCCTTTCCTTCTCTACCGGAGCTGAGCTGACCCCCGCCCAGAACGAGCCAGGCAAATGGGAACCCGGGTAGAACAAGCCGATTTCTCTCCTGTCACATCCTCCTGCTCAGTAATTTAATAGTAAACTAGGGAATATTCATCCATTACATGTAATGACTGTAACTATCATTTCCCACTTTCTTAAAAAAAAAAAAAGACAAGAAGAAAAAAACACCATTAAGAGAAGGTGTGTGTGTGTGGGGGGGAAAGAGCCCCACCCAACCCAAACAAGCCCACAAATAGTAACAATGGTGTGTTTATTACAAGTCCCTGTTTGGGAGCTAGCAAAATGTTTTTCTTTGTTTAATACATGAAGGGGGGGTGTTCCTAAAATCCCAGCAGCTCCGAGGTACTCTGCCCTCCCCCCAGGCGTCCGCTGCCTTGACCCCCTTGGGAAAGCCGACAAATTGGAGATCTGTTGAGGAAAGGTTTATAAGCTGTTTCTTTAAAACATCTGCTTTGCTCTTGTGGCCATTACATTTCCCTCCTTCCGAACTTCCGAGATCCTAGATGGCTAAGAAATGCTTCGCATTCATAACTTGTAGCTTCGCCCACCGTAGGGCGTGCGGGGAGGGGGAAGGTGGGTTGCAGGGGGAAGGGAGAAACCTTCAGCTTTTTTTTTTTTTAAAGACCAGATCAGTATTTTCTTGATACGCTTGTCACCATTTTTGTTCTCACGACAACCAATTGAGCCCTTGATCCTCACGTGATGTGAAAGGCTTGCACTGTAACAAAACCGCTCCTTTTAGATGGTTGGTGTTGCTAAGGCGCCCATCCCCCTCTCCCAGCCCCGACATTTCCAGCAAAGCCACTCTCCACTTCCAATCCATCAACAATTCATTACTGCTTTTAGCTTCCAAACGCCAGCTAATTAAAAATACTAAGCCAAGCTCCGAGGCCATCTGACTAAACACAGGAGGGGGGTGGGCGAGAGGTGGAGAGAGGAGGGGAAAAAAATAGAGACGCACTGTTTGCTGCGTGTAGAGAAAGAGAAATTGTCCTGGAGAAAGGTCGCCTTAAAAAAAAAAAAAAAACCTTTTTGACTCTAATTATCGAATTACCACATGACAGATCGGCTTGCGCGGCGGAGGATTTTAACCCCTCCTCGGGGACTATTCTAAGAACTCGGTTCTTTTTTTCTCAAAAACAACATAAAACAGGAAAACATCACATCCTTCAGGTTTCCAAGACAGCCCCTTTTAGACGCCGTTATTTTCCCCGCTCCACCGCCCCCCGCCCCGGGCGAAAGCTGCTCTAACTGGTTTATCAGCTCCCTGCATCGTCTGCTCCCTCCTCCTCCACACCTTTCTTTTTCTCCTCCAGCCTAGCTCCTCATCCCACCCTTTCTTCCTCCTTCTTCTCCTCCCCCCATCCTTTCGCCCCCTCCTTAAGTTACTTGGAGAAATCAAATGTCAGGAGGAGCGGAAAAATGCCACTTCCCGACTAACAGGCGGAATCCAGCCCAGATTTTCAGTCCTTTCTTCTTATTCTTTCTTCCCTTTCACTAATTTATCCCGATGTTAGCACATTCTGTCTCGTTACTAGAGGACGCCTGTAGGTTTGCTACATGAGATCATTACTTACTGATCACGGTGACTCTGAAGTCTGCAACTGAAAGCGGAATGAGAAGTTCGGAAAAGTTTTTTCTCTAATTCTCTCTCTCTCTCTCTCTCTCTCTCTCTCTCTCTCTC
>NW_021604719.1:11584367-11609460 GCF_004785775.1 Grammomys surdaster | reverse complement strand
CTCTCTCTCTCTCTCTCTCTCCTTCCCTCCCATCCCCTCCCCCTCTCCCCCTCTCTCAACACCCTATTATTCTGAATGCTTGTTAAGAGGAAAAACACCCTTCGGTGGTTGGGTTGTGGATGTGAAGCGTCTCTCAGCTGCACAGTGACACATTTTTTTTTTAAGGAGAAAAGGACTCCAGAGCTTTTTGCCAAAAGGGGGATGGGGAAGTGGAATAATGTTACTGAGTGATTATTTTGGCTGACATGTGTTACTTGGTTTCTTCCTTTTTGATCATTTGGTGTTTAAGTAAAATGAGGCACAGGGTTGTGCGCCTAGTGGACTGAGAAATGTTTTTTTGATTTTCGGGCCTAATTAAAAAATGATAAAGGATTTAAAGGTAAGCAGTCTCTCTCTCTCTCTCTCTCTCTCTCTCTCTCTCTCTCTCTCTCTCTCTCTCTGCGTCTCTCTCTCTCTGTGTTTCTCTGTGTATTTATTTTCTTGACAATCAACTGTTAAAAGGGGGCTGATCCCTTTAAAAACTGTTTTAACTGCTCTTTGTCAAACACACACTCATTTGTGGTCACTGAGGCCACCTTGGCTCAGATCACTTAAAGTGTACGTCTTAATCAGTTTCCCTACAGGCAGTAGCACAATATTTAACAGACTGAGCAGTTCTGTGACCCAGGGGTATGGCAAAATTATTTAGATAGATTTTTCTTTCTTTTTTTCTCTCTCAAAAAGGCAGATATTTAACCTTTCCTCTCACGCTGTCCTTTTACTGAGAAAAATACTCTTAAAGAGGTCTGTGTATATTTCATAAAGAACGTGTAACTGTTGGAGAAGGGGGTGGTAGGTATGTGTGTGAGAGAGGAACTACTGTTGTTTTTCTGTTTCTTGTGGAGAACAAAACCTAGATTGTCTAGACAATTAGTAAGGAGTATTAAAATTAGAAATAAGGAAAACTTAGTGACATCATTTTGAATACCAGTCCTAGAGAACTTTGAGGGCCTGTTTTTTGTTTGTTTGTTTGTTTTGTTTTTACATTGCAAGCCCCAGACCATGTTTAGGGGATGTTTAACAGGGTGTTTTTCTTGTATGAATGTCCAGAATCTCTTCCTGGGGTTGATATAGCACATGTGCTAGGCAAAAATAAAAAATGTTCAACTAAAAAAAAAAAAAAAGCCACAAAACCTTTCTGGGCTTGAATCAGATCCTTGGAGATATTTTAATGCTTTTAAAGAACTGGCTATCCCCCTGCTGTTTAGAGGGATTTTCGTTTTAGCTACTGTAAGATGCTTATTGTCAGGGGGGTGCTTTTCAAGTCTGGCTGTTTTCCTTTAAACCTGGTATTAGACTGTGAAGACAATAATGAGCCCCCTCTTCTCTGTCCTTCCCTGTGCCCCTTAATAACTCCCCAGTATTAATGGTTTTCTATTTTGGTAATACCCAGACAAGAAATATTCGACTTTTTCCCCCCTCTACAGGAGAAGGTGGACCTGGAGTGAAGGGAGTGAGATCCCTGGACACGTTTTTGGGGGCAGGAAAAAGAAGAGGAAAATTAGAAGAAAAAAATTTTTTTCTTTACGAGAAAGCCCAGAGGAGCTAAACGAATGTCCCCTCATCTCTCAAGGAAAGTTCATCGGATTTTTAATCTCGAGAGCTCATCTTCAGGATGTCCGTGAACGTTTCCACTGCAGGAAAAGGTGTGGATCCAAATACAGTTGATACTTATGACAGTGGCGATGATTGGGAAATCGGGGTTGGAAATTTAATCATTGATTTGGACGCCGATTTGGAAAAGGACAGACAGAAATTTGAGATGAATAATTCCACCAACACCACTACCAACAACACTAAGGATTGTGGAGGTCCGGCCTCCAATGGGACCTGTGCTACCTCAGCCTTAGCTGATGGCCTAAAATTTGCTTCTGTTCAGCCCTCCGCTCCCCAGGGGAATTCACACAAAGAAACCAGCAAATCAAAAGTGAAAAGGGCTAAAACTTCTAAGGATGCTAATAAATCTCTGCCTTCTGCTGCCTTGTATGGAATTCCCGAGATCAGCAGCACTGGCAAGAGGCAGGAAGTCCAAGGGCGCCCTGGAGAGGCTACTGGCATGAATTCAGCGCTGGGTCAAAGTGTGAGCGGCGGCGGCGGCGGCAACCCAAACAGCAACGGTACCAGCACCGGGACCTCGGCTGCCACCGCGGGGCCAAGCTCCTGTGGGAAAAGCAAGGAAGAGAAGCCAGGGAAAAGCCACAGCAGCCGAGGAGCCAAGCGGGATAAGGATGCTGCGAGATCCCGGAAAGACAAGCACGACCTGCTGCAGGGCCACCAGAATGGCGGCGGAGGCCAGGCCCCCTCCGGTGGTCACCTCTATGGCTTTGGGGCCAAGAGCAATGGAAGTGGCGCGAGCCCCTTTCACTGTGGGGTCGCTGGGAGTGGCAGTGTCGGGGCTGCAGGGGAAGTTAGCAAAACTGCTCCGGATTCAACGCTCATGGGAAACTCTATGCTGGTCAAGAAGGAAGAAGAGGAGGAGGAGAGCCACAGGCGAATTAAGAAACTGAAAACCGAGAAGGTAGGATACGGTCGCCTTCTTGTGTATCCCACTCTGTGTGCATTTGTTTGGGGTTGTGGGATGTGCCTCCGGGTGTCTTACACTTCCTAGTGCTTTCGGGTTCTCTGTGAGATTCCTATGACGTTCATCCTTTATGGATGCTATCCTGAGTGCAGTGTTTGGCTTTTGCTTCTGCTGCTGCTTCTGCTGCTTGTGGTGCCAGCATTTGAAAGGTCATAGGGTGGGAGACTCTGGATGTCCCAAGTGTCTTAAGCCTGGTAAGGGCTTCTGGGCACCCAGCAAGTTGTCCGTGTGTACTTTGACCAGAAAACCTGCTGCGGACACTAGCTTGAGTTTCGTACTGGTTTCTTCCCCAAAGAGAATTGTCGTCTGTGTTATTGTTAACAGTGTGTCCTTAGGAACAGGGCTCCAGTTCCCTCTGTGGAAAGGAGTGTGTAGGGTTATTTACACTCATTGTTTTGTTACTTTCACCCAAATAGTTCCGTCCAAGGATGTACTCCAGGCCGGGAGTACTGATCACTGACTTTGTAACTATGCAGTCAAACTGTGCCGGGTTTTGGTGACTGTGGAGACACTCTCTACTTTTGCTCTCTCACCTATTGCAGTCAGAGCCGTGAGACTAATCACTTCGGTATTTAGCTTGCCTGGGCGGCTCGAAGATTAGTAAGTAAGAAGTGGATAGCACATTTGGATTGTGTTTCTGAAATGTGAGGATATGACCAAGGGGACCATCGGGTAGCAGTGAAGCCAACTGTGGCTTAACAATGCTTGACTTGGGCCATTTCCATTCTTCTTGGTCATTGTCTTAAAGTCTGTGGTTAGATACTGTACTGGAAAACCTGCCCCAGTGTTAGCTTGCTTAGGCATGGAAGTCTGGGTTTTGCTTGTCTGGAATGCAGTTGCTTTGGGGTAATGTCTGGGAACTGATGGGTATGTGTCCACCAGACTCATTGGTTGAGAGGTGAGAGTGGTGTTTCTGTGAAATTAATCTTTAGACTCATCCCACAAGTTGTAGCATGCAGATGTAGTCTTTCTATCAGGAGGTTGTGGTAATGTGATTTCTTCTAACTATGCTTATTATGTGATGTGTTTTTCCCCCCTTTCTGGCTGGGATGATGCTAAGAAATCTCCTGGGAATTACTTCTGCATGAAATAATTCACAGTTCTCTGATTCTTTTTGTTTTCAACTTCGGGTGCTCAGAATTAAAGTTGGAACGAACATGGGAATAAAGTTCTGATTGTAAACATTGATGGAGGGGAGAAAGGTGTAGGCAACACTGTCAAACTTGCAAAAGGCTACTGATTACTTTTGGAATCCAAATCCTCTTAGCCTTTTACATTGATGAATTTAAATTAACTTAAACAAAAAATCTCAGGCTTTGCTTCTTACTTTAAATGTGTGATTTCATATAATTTCTACCAAAAGACATTTTGAAATCTTCTTATTTCTTAGTACAGTGGGGTATTTGCTTTTGTTGCCAATAGTCTTCAAATTGCAGCTCTAATCTGCTTTAACTATCTGGATGAATTGCCCTAATCCAGTGCTCACAATGCTGTGGTTAAGGAGTCAGAGCTATTTGATTGGATCCACTGGCTGCTGGGAATGTGGGAGGTTCTGCCCTTTTGCATTCCCCTTAGCCTTTTAATCTTCCAGCCAAATGTTCACATTCAACAATTTTGTTTAGCTGGCGATCGGAACATTTCAGGATCTCAAAGGCTGCTGTCATGGCAACTGAGATTAGTGCGTGGTGTCGGTTCTCCAGTTTGTGTTCCTTTGGCTTCCCAGTCACAGAGGGAAGTGGCTGAAGAATGGAGGGGCTGAATTATTCAAACGCATGCAATGCATCTTCAGGCAGGGCAGTACAAATGGCATCATATGAATTCCATAAATGAAGAGCAAACAAGTCATGCTGGGGGACGGGGGTGGTGGGGTGGGGTGTGTGGGGGAGGGAAGCGAGAGACCGTTGCCCTGCAATGTGGAAGCCAACACCAACCTCAGCCACCAGAGTTGGCCCAGAAATCATTTTAGGATGGTTTTAGGGGCCTGGAACCTACACTCTTAGCCATTCTTGTCAAGCAGAGGTGTTGGCTTGGGATCTTAAACATTGTTCCTTAAACACTGTCTTCTCCATCCCCCAAACAACTTCATAATACATCCATCCTTGCCTCTCAGAGATGGCAACTCCCTGGCATGAATATGACCCAGGGAAGGAAGCCTAATTCCACTAACTATTGGTTATGTCCAATTAAGCTTTGTTTTTGAAATACCTCTCAATGGCAGAAGGATGCCTGTTTAGGAAACAAGACCTTAGTAGGGCACTCTTCACTTGAAGACATGCCTCACTTTGGAAGCATCTTTAAAGTTTTTTGTTTTTTGTTTTTTTTTTTTTTTTTTTTTTAAAAATCCTTGTAGAACCAGGTTACTGAAGAGTAAATACCTTCAGAGTAAAGATGCAACAATCATCTTTTTCTCTCATGTGAGGGGAGAACATGGTTTTTTTTTCTTTTATTCTTTTTTTCTGGTTGGAAGGTTAAGGCAGATTCGTAAGACTTGCTGTCACTCGTTAATTTTCACACCGTGCTTAAATGTCTATTTTTGGTCTGTTTATTCTGTTTCTTCACTACACAGAGTCATGTAAAGCATGATAAATTGGACCTTATGAAACCTAATTAAATCAATGAGTGTTCTGGCTCCTTTATGTGAAAACCACAAGTATGTTGTAAAATTCGCCACTCCCTTAATACGTGAAAAAAAAATCAAAACACATCATAATTCCAAGATGTTTGAGCTGTATTTCTAGAGCCCATTTTGCGGTTAAGCCACCAGTGACATGTCTGCCTAAGTAGGTTTGATGAGTTGGCTTTGGTTGTTAGAACCTGCCTCTCCACCTTCCTCCTGCCTCTCAAAGCAGAATGGTCCTGCTTTGAAGCTGTGTGCATATCTCTCTTCATTTCCTCATAGTTTAGATTTATCAGAGAAAGAACCATTGGGCTGGTCTAAATAGTTATGTTGAGTGCTGTTACAATTAGTGGTATTATTCAATCACTAGAATACTGGGAAAAACAAAAGAAAAACAGTCCTAAAAACAGCTGACACTTAAACAGAAATACATGAAAGTCAGATAGTTGTGTCTTAGGGTTCTATGCTGTACATATTCCAAGAAGGGTTATTTCTGTAATGTATAAACTTTTCATTTCCATGAGCCTTGTCTTCCAAAAGATGGTGTCTATAAATGGACCTGTCTATAATAAGATATCACTCATTTTGTTTCTCTTGTAGAAGCCTTTTTACACGTCACTAGGGAATCCTGACACATTCTCTAAGTGAGTGTGAGCAGTTTAAGAACATATTTTGATTAATGACTTTTGTGGCTACGCCTCCCACTCCCATAATACAGTGTGTCCAGTGAACTAGGGAGTGCATTTGATCTATGGAAGAATGAAAGGGTAGGAAGGTCACTTGATTTAATGAAACAACTGAGACCATTATAGGTGGACAGTGTGCTGTTTTGAAAGTTACATATGGATTTAGCTAAAAGTGGCTTCCTGTCAGCACCAATTCACCTTCCTGTCTGGTCCAATAGACATCCTGTGAGGGTGACAGAGAGGCTCTCCAGAGGTGTCTGTAGGAACACATGAATCTTGGAGTATTTGTGTCCATCACTGAATTTTGAGTTGAACATTTGAAATCTGTTAGGTTTGTTGGAGAAAAAAAAACTGTGAAAGTATACACAATTGCTCCAGATTGAGCTTAGAAAGATAATGCTCAGCTACTTTAATAACTTGGCGAATAGCCCATAACACTAGGGGGATAAGGGCAGGGGAAGGGGTGGATAGCCACATGTCTTAAGGTTAAAAATATGCTCTTCAAGTAAACTTGTTTGGGTGCAAGATAGTTTTTTTAATTAGAGTGTTATAAAGACTTTTTTTTTTCCTAAGCAGCACTTTTATAGTTAGTAAATTGAGTGAATGCCGAAAGTACTAAGCAGAAACCTCCCTAGCCACGGAGGTGTTCAATAACCAGACTCAAACAACACAGAAAGTACCATCTGTTCTTTGTTTCCAGCATGAAACACAGGGATTGAGTGAATGGCTGAGATTTGCCCCAATTTTGACGATGTCTGTGCTTTTTTTTTTTAATTTTAAAAAAAGTCCACCTGGTACTTCATAGAAAGTTGAGATTACAGTAATACACACGCCACTGTGAGAACACGTGTTCCCATGTTTCTTTTAACCAGTTCCACTTTTTTTCTCTTTTTTGGAAGATTTCCAGAAGCTCAGCCATTGGCCATTTCCTATGGGTTATTCTGTTTCTACAGGTCCTCACAATGAGGGGGTCAGTGCTTCAAAGATCTAAATGATCCTGTCAATTTTCCTCCTGGAGGCTACAGGAGAAAGGCTCCCCAGGGCTAGCCCTGGTCATCACTCTTCATTAAACTAATTTTGTGTGATAGTGCTGGGCACTAGTGTTTACTGTACACAGGTCATGATCTCATTCAGAGCCACCTCTTAGAATCCTTGATAAACAACAACACACTTCTTTAAGGATAACTTTTGAGTATTTGGCTCTGAGAGACAGGGTATTCTTGGTACTGGGTTTAGTGGGAACCCTGGGTAAAACATTATCCGGCCTTTGTTTGAGGTCTTTTATTGAAGCTAATGACTAGGCTTGTGCCTTCCTGAGATAAATGACATTATCTCTGAGAGGGCTGACAGGAAACAGACATGTTAATGGTGAAGCTGCAGGGGAGTATCTGCTTGGGTTCTGACAAAGGAGTGTAGAAGGGACCCCTGGTTGTGGTCATTAGCACATAATGCATTCTTGTTCATCCTAAAAGGCCCTCGATAATTGGAAAGCTACTTTAGCTACTAGCACTTAAATCATAAATTTACTACCTAAGAGTAGCAATGTAGTTTTTTGTTAAGAAGTATCTGTTCTGCTCTTTGAAGGTGGTGGCAGTTGAGACTGTCGGTAATGACATTGGAGAAGTGGCAGGTTGAAGCGTTTGTTTGTTTTAAAATCAGGTGGGCACCCTCTTTTTCTTTCAGCATTGCTCAGCCTTCCTTCTGCATCCACAAGGCCAAAAAGAAAAAAAAAAAGAAAAAAAAAGGAAAGTAGATCCAAAGCTTCAGGGAAGTCAGTTTTGTATTTGAAGATGTCTCGTGGGAGGGGGATAAAAATCTCTTTTTTATAAGCTGGGAAAAAGATTTTGCTCAGTGATTTGAGTGTGGTGAAACCTGCCTTTTGAAGTGTATGTTTAAAAAAAGTCATGGGTATAATTGAGTTTCAATGCAATTTAAACTCTGCTGCTTGAACGAAGATAATTGCCACATTGAATACACTCTAGAGGTGTAGAAGAGGTGGAAGGATCATACTCTCCTATTCTCTAATATTAAGCATCGGGAAGTTTGTCATAGTAATTACTGCAACACAACACTTTTGATTGCCAGCGCTCTCAACTTGCCAGCAATCTGAACATCAAGGGTGTAGCCTGGATACTATACAGTTTATTTCTAAGTCACTAGTAGATCATTCTTCTGTCATGTAGAAGCCATAACTAAGGAAACACTGGGCTACCCTTGGCTTCAACTTCACAGTGGGATATCATTTCTTCGGTAGGACTGTTACCAGTGAATTATATGTGCCTGATTCTGGGTCACTGAATATGGTAGGGAACAGGTGAAATCTGTTTCAGTAATGCCCTGAGTAGTCAGAGAGTAAGTAATGTAAAGATTGTACTGGAGCCGGATAAGGGGTCTTTTATAGAGGTCTGAGAGCCTAAATGACACATGGCATTGTGTGGTGTAAGCCCTATTCTTAAATCACAAAACAAACAAGCAAACAAATCAAGGTTTTGAGTTGGCTCAAACAGTAAAGACACTGGTCACCAAATCTAAAGACCCAAGTTTGTTCCTTTAGGACCCACACTGAAGAGAGAACCAACTCTTGTAATTTGTCGTCTGACTCTCTTCATGTTCCCCATGGCAGGGACACACACCTATGCCCAAGGGCAGACACACAACTAACTAACTAACTAACTAACTAACTAACTAACTAAATAAATAAATAAATGTATTTTTAAAATAAAAGCACCACTAATTTTTCATTTCCCGAGAGAGAGAGAGAAAGAGAGAGAGAGAGAGAGAGAGAGAGAGAGAGAGAGAGAGAGAGAGAGAGAGAGAGAGGGAGACTCCTTCTGAGTCCAATTCTGTCTCCCCACTGAGATTTCACTAGTGGCTGCTTGCTTTCTGTAACAACTTCTCAATTCTGGCTAAAGATTTGGCAACAGTAACAAAGTCATTGCAACTGAATGAAAGGTTGTTAAAACCACTCTTAGCTTTCTGACCAGCAGTTGTGCTGTTTGTAACATTATTTTCAGAGCTTCAGGGGAATTCAAGATGATGAGGCTGGCACTTTGCTCTGGAAGCTGAATGTTGCGTGCCTGCTGAATTTTGCTTAGAAACACCTTTGGGAATGTAGTAGAAGAGGTTATGGATTCTACTTCAAAGACTAAAGTGACCACAAATGCTTGAATCTTGGGTAGACCAGTGGGCCTTGAACTATAGGAATCTCATCCGATCTTTAAGGAGTCCTTTATCCCCAGGGAAGCTAGCTAAGTGAAAATTTAACATCTATACACTCTAATGGAGAACTCAATGGGTAGGGTGTTCTGATTAGGACAAGCAGGTTTAAAATGGTGAATTGACATCTCTGCTGACTTTTTCAAAGCCTCTCCCTTTTCTCTCCCATCTGGTCATCTGGATCCAGTTTGATTATTATCCACCTTGACTCTCAGCCACCTATCTTTCTCATCCTGGGACTCTTGAGTATCTGCTAGAAACCTAAGGGGGAAAAAATGTACATTTAAGTATATCCTAATAATGTCTTATGAATGTAGGTGTCACAGTTTAGGGGGTAAATAAAAACATATTGATTATATTTTTGTGTTGTTCATAACGGCCTTAGAAAGCACATATTTAGGGTTGAGAAGGGGCTTATTATGTTAACCAGAGAGCAGATGGCATGGTGCCACAGACGTATAATTTTACTTAAAGGGACTTTTAAGGTTTTTGATGTGTTTTCTTTTCCTCTTATTTCCCCGATGGCTTCTTTTTTATTGAAGGGTAACTTAGGGAGACCTGGTAGCAATTTTACTGCCTTCCCTTGACAGTTTGAAATAATAGCTGGTCTTTGGTTGTACTGATATTCTACCAGTCAGCTTGATTCTGGTTTTTGTCATGTAGCAGTAAATTTATTTTTTTTAAAGTGTAAAATGTTTTAAGAAATAGACTCTTTTATATGCTTCAATTAGCAAAAGACGACAAAGTTCCAGTTAGTCACACTTTTGTAAACTCCTGGAAGTCACTGCTTGGCCCTTTGATTAAAGAGAACTCTGGTTTGGTTGGAAAGCACATGTGGCCTTTGGGTCGATTGCTTTCCTGCACCTCTGTGTCCTTCACATTAGTCACTGAGGGTTCAAAGGTCATGTCCAAGTTGTTCCTTATTAGGTTAGCTGCCTATGTTGGAGGGCTGCCCTTTGCTTAGGTAACTCGCCTTACCGCACCTCTGAATTCCACTAGCGTAAAATCACTGTTTGTGTTCCTGTGCAGATTTTACAGTTTAGCTCATTCTTCACTGAAAATAGGAGGGGGATTTGGAGAACATTCCTCCCTCCTCCTTTCCACCCCCTCTTTTCCTTTTTCAAACTGTGCTCAGCCAGACCGGCTTACTTTTGAATTTCCTGTCATCTCCTTCACCGATTTTATGGATAGCTCATATTAAAAACAATAATGTTTGACTTGGAAGGACTGAAACCTTGGGTTCTCATTTTTCACGGGGAACTGTTTATTTGCATGTGGCTCACCACAGTACATGGATAGCGCTATCAAATCTAGGCTTCCCGGATGGGCTCAAGATCAGCACAATGGCACTTAGCTCTGCGTTCCCTGGTTCCAGGTCTTTTGTGATGGAAATGAAATTAGGACCGAGTCTAGGAAGCAAAGGAGAAAATAGGCAACAGCAAATAGAACCTGACCCTTGACCTAGTTCAAAAGCAAGCTGTGGTGATTTAAAAAGGAAAAGAAAATCTCAGGGAGTGAATGAGAGGGTAGTCCATTTTAACTCGGTGTGAAGCTGTGTGGAAGTTGAGCAGAGCACAGATGAATGGTGGCCAACCGGTCAAACAGACAAACTGATGGCTTGGTAACTGATGGAGAAGCTCTGAGCATTCCCAGATCTGTCAACTGCTAGAAGGTACAATATGAGCTAACTCTCTCATGTGTGCTGACTGGGCCTGCCCAAAGGGAGCAACATGATTTCACAAAGGAGCAATTGGTCTCCCTCTACCCCCAGCTCCATGCATCCAGCTCCGTTTGGGCAATTGTCTCCATTTACATTCCTCGCCCAAATCCTTCCCCCAGCCTTTTCCGTCATGGCGAATCAGATGCCAGACACTGAATTCGAAAGCCACCAGCTGTTTCCATTACTTCATGGCTCTATTGGCCCTCACTAGCTTCCCTGTTTCCTCCCCTCCCCCATCTGGTAAAGGCAGGCTCTCTCCCTTGGACTTGGGTCCCGACTCGTGTGTCAGTGTGCAGGTCCCTTTATTTTTTGTGTGTGTGATGGGGACCAGAGACCTGCCTTGTTCCCTGAGGGCATGGCCTAGGCTCCTAGGGGTGCGTTGCTCGCTCCTGTACTTCGGGGACTCACCCTCCTTGCAGCCAGGGACCCGTTTATGGCCCTGAGCACAGTAAATCTGTCAGCTCTTCAGGACGCCTTCACCTCTTTCTTCATTTGCTCCAGCTTCTAGTCTGACAACGTTCCCCTGAGGCAGAATTCTAATCTGCTTCCAATTAGTTGTAAAATGTGACTGAAATTTCCACATTATGACTGCTGTTTTACTTACACGCACACATCTAGAAACAAATTAATGCCCTTCAATATTTATTTATTTATTTATTTATTTATTTATTTATTTATTTATTTATTTATTGAGCCCTTGGGTTTACTCGAAGAGGAAGAGTTACCGACTATTAGGAATGACTTCCATGGGTCGCATCTCCTTCTCCACTCTCAAATGTGGGATATATTAAAACAAGAGGACTCCTTCAGTTAGGAGTCTCTACTCAGCCACCTTTCAACAGAATGTATGCATATGTTTAAGTTTTGCAAAGAAGAAGAAGAAGAGGAAGAAGAGGAGGAGGAGGAGGAGGAGGAGGAGGAGGAAGAAGAAGAAGAAGAAGAAGAAGAAGAAGAAGAAGAAGAAGAAGAAGAAGAAGAAAGAATTATTTCTAAAATAAGCTAAGTAGGGGCCCCTGTAGAGTGTTTTAATAGATACTAATACAAATTTACTTCTAAATATAGCACAGCTATATTTGGCCCAGACACATTGCTACTTTTTAAAAATTATTTCATTATATGGCCAAAAGCTGTAGTCCCAGATAGAGGAATCAGGTCATCCTGCCTTGAAAAAAAAATTGAGTTAATGATGTTATTGTAGACACTAACAAATAGTGTCTTTGTTCCTGGAGCAAAACTTCTCGGAGCTCTTAGGGTCCCCATCCACGTAGTGTCATGACTTAAGCCCCCAGCGCGCCATATAGAAGTGGTTGGTTCTCTGGTGGAGGAAATCTTTACACATCAGTGATCGCTACTCTATTTCCTCCTCTTCGGTGAATTTTCATGAGGTTGTTGATCCACCCAATCTCTGTGAATATTGGAAGGGTTTAAATCTTGGCCTCGAAAGAGACATTAAGAACACTATTTCATTACATCCCTTGGAAACCACTTTCTCAAACACCGTACTGGATAATTTTAGTACACATAACAGTGAACCCGCGGCTTAGCATTGGTGTAGAGGTGGTACTCTCGATGTTAAAGGATGTAAACAGCAGAATTTATTGGCACATTTTATAGTAGAGTTCCGTCCTCAAGCATCTTGGCAGATTGATACAAACAGACGTAATGGGCTTTAAAGAGGTGTGAAGGATTTTATTGATGGTAAAGAGCTTATGTTGATCACGTCACTCTGTTGGTTTCTAAGTAACAGCTTGCCCGTGTAAATGGAGGCATCTATTGTCTTTTCAAGGTCATTGTCATATAGTAATAAAAGACCCATGTTGATTGATTTTTTTTTAACCTTCCTTTTTATGTGCTATTTTCAATCTCTGCAATCAAGATAAGTGTTTATTTCACTGCATTTAAACAGGTCTTATTTTACATTATTTATTATATATGGAATATAAATTACTTACATGATTTTACCAAAATTTTTCATCTTTATTATCAATGAAACAGAAATGGCTCAAATAATTTTTACAAAAGCCCTTTATTTAAACTATCTACAAACTCCATAAAAGCGTCAGGCAAGTCTTTTGTATGGCTTCCTTTCTTTTTCCTTAATGTCTGATAGAAAAAAGAAAAATGGGCAGATTGAAATCCCTAAAATTTTAAAACATGGGCCTCTTAGATTGTGGAGACCCCCTAGCTTAAAAAACATTGCCATCTCCATACTAAAACCTCACAATAGGCATGACCATGGTAGCCCCTCCAGTCCTGGAGTTCACTAATTACTCCTTAATGAGGTCAGTCTGCCCCAGTCGCTCCCTATCTCAGGAGGAAAAGCACACAGGATAGTTGGATTTCAAGTGGATCTTGCTGTATTTGCAACTTAGCATAACTGCTTTGAAGGCCCCCAGGGTGCTTAATTGGGGCCTGGCATTTGTGTTTGAGGTGGGGGTGGGGCTGCTACACACAGCTATTCATTGTGTGTCTGGAAGCCACTGTGCATCTTGGAAGCAATACAGGCTTTTGTTGATGGTGCATAGTTTTATAAACTCTGAATGAGCTTATTACCTTTTAACCATTGGGAGAACAAAATAGTGGGCGAACTTAGAAGTCTTTGAGTTGGTCAGCAGCCAAGGTGTTAACAACTGCAGCAGCAACAGCAGCAACAACAACAACAACTACAACAGAGACGAATGAATGGCTGAATTTTAGAGCAAACCATTTGTTGCCAAACTACGACTTCCTCCTCACTGGATCCTATGGGCTGGTAGGTGACAGTATGTTGCTGTACAGGAACCGAATGCCCAGGGTTGTGTTTTGTGATCACACTCAACCATTCCTCCCCACCCCACCCCCACCCCCCGCATCCTTTCTTTGCATGCAAAAGAGGCAAAAGGGAGAAATTATGTAGTTATTTAATGGTGACGCTGCTTAGCCAAGAACATTTCTTATACTATTAAGAAATGAGCTAGGAGGTGGGAATGCAGGTTCCTTGCCTGATCAAGACATTAAAACCCTCAGATAGCTGGGAGAAGGGCTTGAGGACTCTTGCTATGTTTTGTTTTGTAGTTTTTGAGATGGTGGTGGGAGGTGTTGAGGGTCGAGTAGGGAGGTGGATGAGGAGAAGAGCAGAAAAAAAAAGGCTGAGTAGCGGAGGGCCCTTGGTGCCCCAAAGCCCTACCCAACACGTTCTCCAGAATCGTTGGGACATTTGTCAGAAACATCCCCTATTTAATTGGGTAGTAGCATGGTTCTGAATAGAAAGGGACTCTCCAGGAAGGCAGTGATGTGGTATACAATCAAGGGGCCTAAGAGCTGTTGTCTGGCAGCCTGAAATTGGTGTGATTCTCTTTAGAAAAGGACAGATGATTTTTTTTTTCAGTACAGTAATGCCAGAAACAGTAGCTTTTGTCCCCATAGAAGTTGTAGTTCAGCCTTCTAATCTTGTGGATAAAGAGGCTTAGGGATGTCTCCAGTAAACTACTGTTTTCTAGAAGTGTCAGGGTAAGCACCTCCTCGTTCACTATTTTTTATTTTTACATCAATCTTGTGAGTGAGAGCTGCTCTTTTGTCTCTGAGCTGCTACACTTCCTGATAATGCCAGATCCAAATATTCTTTTATTGCCTCCAATCTCTTTGGAGATCATGGTCAAAGCCATTCCACTGGACCATTAAAACCATCCGATCCTTACTTGATGCATTCTTCACTATTTTTTTCGTATGAGTATTTGGGCTGCATTTGTGTGTGTGCACCACGTGTAGACTTAACACCCCTGGAGACCAGAAGAGGACATTGGATGCCCTGAAATTGGAGTTAGGGATGGTTGTGAGTTGCCTTGATGCTGGCAATTGAACCTGGGTCCTCCTGAAGGACAGCTGGGTGCTGTTAACCACAGAGCCATCTCTCCAGCCCCATGTGATGTCTTTTTGAAAAATGGAGCTTAACAAGATCCTAGTCTGCTTAAGGTGACCTTGATTGTTTTCTTCCTCAAGTTTCAGTACTGTTATTTTAATATTTGTATCCCTTTAAAACAGTATAACTTCCTATTCAAATGGAACCTGATAGCTTTATTTGATAGCTCTCTTCTACAGACTTGCACATAACAGGGATGGGGAGGTTGAGGAACCAATAGGATACAAAAAAAAAAAAAAATCAGGTCTTAATGGCTTCACTGTCAAACTTTTTGTGGCTTTTAAAAAATGTGCTATTACTTACATCTGATGCTTTTCTAGTAATATAGTCTATACAAGTGAGGGAAGAGGCCCCGTTTTATGTCTGGGAGAATTCAACGTAACTTTTAAAACTGTAGACTTAAACCTTCGCTTTTACCACAGAAGTGCCAATGTCTCTAAGAAGACTAAATGAAAATGTTTCTAAACGTAAAGAATTACTGGATGTGGTGCCGTCTAGTTTTAATCCCAGCACTTGAGAGAAGGAGGCAAGTAGATCTATGGGTTCTAGGCCAGCCAGGGGTACATGTGAGAACCTGTCCCGTACCCTCCCCTGCCAAAATAGCAAAACACTGAACCATTTCAAATGCTTACTTAGATTTGATTCTTAGATTAGAGTCTCAGTGAGCATTCTTTGTTGAAATGTTAATGTGTGCTCAGTGTAGGTTTACTTAACAAACCAAAATGTAAGTGTGGAAAGAATTAAATAAATCCTTTCACCTGTGTGAAAGTCCAGAAGTAGTGTAAGCAGGAATGTCCTACAGCTTTAACCTTTCCTGAGAGAAAGCTTTTCTTGCCAGTTGTCACTGCCTCTGTGATATAAATACTTGCTAGGCTTTTAAGAAGTCACCACCTAAACATGCCCTCTACTCAGGAGTTCAGTTTGATTCACAGGTAGGATTAGGGAAGGCAGGTGCTGAGTCCTTCTTGGGTCTGGCTGGTCTCATTGAGCCTGTTTTGTATGCTATTTGGATGGTTCCTTTTTGTTACCCTATAACGTGTGTGTGTGGGAGGGAGCTAACCTAAGATGCTCTGAAAATGATTTTTATAAATCTGCTTACCCCAAGTCTAATACTTTCTATCGTAGCTTATATTAAAGGCTTAAGGAGCACTTTAAAAGACTACCATGTGAATCCACAAGCCTCCTGCAAGATTGTGTACATTATTTCCTGGTACCAACTAATCTTTTCTAGGTACCAGAGCTAGTGCGGCTGCAGTTACTTCCATGGGCTCATCCTGCCCAGTTTTAAAGTGACAGGAGGTCTTACTAGCTGCAGCTGTGTCCCAGTGAACAGATAACAGAGATCATTTGCTTTGCTAGAGTTCAGCTGTCTATATATTAAATAGTAAACACCTCGGAGTTTCTGACCATTATAAACACTGAAGAAGCCAGAAGACTTTCATGCTTGAACTTTCTGTTTCGCCCACATCTATACTAGAACACTGGACGTACATTCTTCAAGTCGATTTTTAAAGGATTTATTCTACTTATTAAGATACTGTGTATGTGGATGTGTGTGTCCCCGCGCGCGCGCGCGCGCGCGCGCGCATGTGCGGGAGCATGCATGAGCGTGCGTGCGTGCGTGCGTGAGTGCGTGCGTGTGTGCGTGCGTGCGTGCGTGTGTGTGTGTGTGTGTGTGTGTGTGTGTGTGTTTGTTTGGCTGAGGAGGCTAGAGGTGTTGGATCTCCTCCTTCTCCCCTGGAACTGGAGACACAGGCAGTTGTGAGCAGCCTGGCACGGGTACTGGGAGTCAAACTTTCAACCTCTGGCTGAACAGTATGGGCTTTTAACTGCTGAACTTTTCCTCCAAGTCCTCAAATTGCTTTTTAATCTGGTGAGTGGCTTGCCACCATATACCAGTAGAAGGAAGGAATTAAATGGCGGTGAAGAAATACGTAATGATTTATCTTTCATCTGCCATAAATTCTAAAAGGTTTCTGTAGTCTCCCTCATTTTGGGCCTGTTGTCATTTGTTTTAGAATCTAAAGAATGAAACTAACTGGATAAATAATTCTGTGCAATGGAGTAGAGTCGCCTTCATGTTATTTGAGCCTGAATGTGCGTGCATAATTGGAGAGATTATTGGAGAGAGAGTGTTTTGCTGTGGTAGATGTGGTTTCAATCCTAGCGTTGAGCATAGCATTTAGTTTCTCAGCTTACCCACAAAATCTGTGACTAATTTAGTGAATGTGAAGAGTTTTGTCCAGATGGTTAGGTTTAATTGTAAAAACTGGAAAGATTTCAAAGTACCCTTTGGGGGAGTGTGGGAAATGAGTAAACAACAAGAAAGAATTAAAAGTAATGATAAATCACCAAATATAGAATATATGTATATTTTATATTTATAAACACACATTCATATATACTTAAACACACACATATATTTATATACAGGCAGGGAGAAGCTTAAAGAACTGTTTATAGGAGCAAGAAGGTAGAGGATCTAGAAGAGGATTGTGTTCTGTGTGGTTAACTTTCTCTGAGTTCAGAACAAGCTTCGTCACAAGGCGGGCGAGGTCCCACTTCCTCAGCACTGGCTGTTCATGGTTAAGGTTATTAGTTATTAACTCACTAGATGCTGAAGTGGATTGTGCTCTCGCCTGAGACTTGGCTTAGTAGCCCAGGCCAGCGTGTTCCATTCACACAGTAGCTATGTAGCACAGAAAGGTAGGAAGTTTGATTTCAGTACCCATTTCTTCTTCACAATTCTTGCTTGTGATAGCCATGCCAGAATGGGTAAAATAATCTGAAAGGATGCTCTCCCAACTACTAAACAGCTACTCCTCCCTATCCCTTCTTATGGAAATGGGTGCTGAAAACACAGACCTTGCTTTTGCTTTGTGGTCAGGATACTGATGACCTAAATCTTGACCTCATAAATTATCTTTCTTTTCCCCAGCAAATTTTCTTTGAAGTTGGTAGGCTAATAGATTCTATACTGAACTTGTTTTGTGTGATACCTAGATTTATAGGGAGAGAAGGAAGTGATGTGCCAATGGCTTCAGGAAATATCCAGACAGAAGGGGAGGCCACAAGGCTACTGACAACATCTGTTGTGTTAAGTGGACATGGGCCATAGAAAATGGTCCCTGAGGAAGCAACAGAAATGTATCCAGGCATCAGAAAGTGAGGAGGAGTGAGCTTTGTGAGCTAAATCAATGTGTTGTTACATTTACCATATACCAGTTGTTTCATAGCTGGTGAATGATCCTGAGCACTTTAAAACAGCCAGAGGAAGAAGAAGGAGGCTTTTTTGCATGAATGGAAGATTTGAGGGGGGGAAAAAAAACAACAGAAACAAAAACAAAGGCCTGCCATCCTGCCATATTGGGATGGTGATTTTCAGGTTCTGAAAAGACATGTCTAAGAGAAGTCAGACCATGAGAAGACAACTCACAGAATCAACCTAAGCAGGGCTCATAAGGTCTCCCAGAAATGGAAGCTACAAACAGGCTCTACTTGTCTGAGCTAGGTCCTCTCCATGTACCTTTTTGGTTGTGTGGCTTGGTGTTTTTGTGGGACTCCCAACAGTGGGGGTGAGGGCAGTCTCTGACTCTTTTGCCTGCTCTTGGGACCCTTTTCCTCATACTGGGCTGCCTTGCCCAGCCTTGAAATTAGGGTTTGTGCCTAGTCTTACTGTCTTGTTATGTCATGTTTGGTGGATATCCTGGGAGACCTAGGTTTATTTTTGTTTTTGTTTTTGTTTTTCTTAAGGGAAACAGAGGAGGTGTTGATGGAGGTAGGTGGCTGGGAGAAGTGGAAGTCACTAGGGATATGTTTGAGATAAGAATTTAAAAAAGAGAGAATTTTGGAGAGAGAGCGTTCTGTGTGGGAGTAAGTTTAAGTCTGCTAGGCTGCTACACCAAGGGTGTTGTGGAGCAAGATTAACTGAAGGTTTTCTATCCTAACAAGGAAGTGCTCCTTGCCTTGCTTCCCTTGGCTAAATTCCTGTGAAAAAGATACCTTTTCTCCATCTTCTGACTGATTCCTATCTGGCCATAGTCTGTTTTTTCTCCCTCTGTTTGTCAAGAGCTTTGACCTCAGTTAGCAATCCATTGGATGACTCTTACTGATGATCGTGATAGTGCTCGGTAGTCCGTGGTGAATGGCCTGATAAGGAGCAGGTCTGTCTGTTAGAGAAAGAGGCAGGAGAGTGTGGTCTCTGTCTTCAGTAGCACGCCTTGATGAGTCATATTTTCTGCCTATGTGTCAAGCTGATTTCACAATCAGCTTGCTCTATGCTCTAGTCATTTTCTTCCTCCTTTCTTTTTCTCTCTTCCTCTTTCCCTCCCTTCACCCTTCTCTCTAACCTAAGGCCTCATTCCTGCTAGGAAATACTCTTATCACTGAGCTATTTCCTCCATCTTTTCTGTAGAGCCTTCTTTTAATATAGTAATACCAATGAATGTGGTTCTGATTTTTTTCTAAACCTTTTTATAACTCAATATAGAGCACGTGATTCAAATAGAGAACCAGTAAGCCTCAGAGATCCTGGGGATGGATGCTGCCATTCAAGTGTACTGTGACACAACTTGAGAGCAGTATTTATGCTATTTATTTCTGTGTTTGGTATTTGTTATGAATTTCATATTTCTGTCCAGTTATGTTGTGGTTCCTAGAAGTTATTGAACATTTTCCATGGACCTGATAAAATAATTCCGGGCATGGAAATAAGAATAGTGCATACCACTGAAGAGATGAGGATAGCTTTACACAGTTCAGGCAACAGGAGTCCCAAGGATACAATAAGGTTGTTTTTTCTTTTGTTTTGTAGCCCTGGCTGTCCTGGAACTCACTCTGTAGACCAGGCTGGCCTCAAATTCAGAAATCTGCCTGCTTCTGCCTTTCAAGTGCTGGGACAATAAATTTTAAGAATCTGTGCAAGCAGTAATACATTTTATTTCATCCTAAGTCTTGATTTGGTAAAAGGGAGTTTCTGATGAAGGAGCCCATGGTTGTTTTTCTGTTGCGAATCTGGGGTATCTTAAGACTCAATGGAAAAGAAGGTCACTAGAAAATTGTAGACTGCTTTTGCTGCTGCTTCTTTAAGATATTCAATGACAGGAAGTTCCTTTAATGGAAGAGGTTGGGTCTCAGAGGGTGAGAGAACTGTGGTTGAAGCTGTATTATAGGGTACAGAGCCCTGTCAAGTGTGTGTTTGAGATGGAAGACAAAGTGGTTGGAGGGGAAGGAGCTGGGTCAGCAAATCTAGCAAGTGATGCTGAGCAAGAGGGGACTTGAGCTTGGAATCAGGACTGATTGGACTGGACACAACCACAATTTTTCTGGATGTTCTTCCTCAATGTTTTCTTGGCTTTCTGCACATGCTGATAAATCCCCTCAGATAACACATGAGGCATTTTGCATAGTCTGTATCCAGATTGGACTGGGACTTGGTCCTAGACCTAGGCCTTGTAGGCTAGGGTTAAGGAGTTTGGATTCTAGTTGGAGTAAAATAAATAACATGACTTAGTTAGATTTTTAAAAAGCTTCCTTTGAACTGTTTTGGGTGGAGGGAGGCAGTTGCCAGAGGTGCAGGGAAACTGGTTATGGATTTTTTCCAGAAGTTCCCATAAGACACAGCAGAGTCTTCATTAGTCATAGAGTTTGGTTGAAAGTAGTTATGTTGTCCAAAGGGAAAGACAGACTAGGACCTACCTGATCTGGAGTTGTGAAAATAGTAAGAGTAAAGGATAGTAACTGAACAGGATGGGGGTGATGTCTGTGGAATCAGCAATTATGAGTCACTTTTGTTTGTTTGCTTGTTTCTGTTTTTTGAAACAGTGTCTTGTGTATTCCTGACTGGCTTCAGCAAATAGTTGAGGATGACCTTGAACCTCTGATCATACTGCTTTTGCCTTCTGAGTGCTGGCATTACAGGAGACATGTCCCAGCACAGCCAGCTAGGATACACTTTTGACATAGCCTGAGGCAAATTAATGTTTGTGATGGTTAGGGTCCAGACACAGACTAGGACTTGGAGGTTGGTAGGCTGAGAGAAGAGAGCCCAGAGAGTGAGTGTCCTCAGAAAATGCAAGAGAACAGGGAAGAGCCATGGAGTATTGACAGGAGCCCGGGGCACATGTGCTTTGGAAGAGGAAACCCCAGGCAATCTGGTGTTTCTGGAAAGGAAGTTTAGAAATTCCATCCAGGTGGCTCTGATCATCTGTGCCAAATGCTGCCAAGAACTCAGGTTAGGAAGAGACTCAGAATCGATGACTTCTAAACTCAGCAATCATAGTCCTAACTGAAACACAGGAACAGAGAAACAGAAGATATCACTGGAAGACTTAGGTTATTTTGTTGATGATTTGGAGGAGGAATCAGAATATATCAATCCCTTTTTAAAAATAGGTTAACATAAGGACTGAAATGTTAATCTAAATATTTATTATTTACCAAGTAGAGGTTGTAGTTGTGGGTCAAAAGAGAACTTGCCTAGCATATACAAAGCTCTGTGATGGATCTACAGTGGCTTCCTTAGCTGTAAAGCAAGTTCACGGACAGCCTAGGATACATGAGACCTTATCTCAAAAGGGGGCAAGAAAGTAAATATCTATCACTTTCAAAATGTAACTTTTAATAGCCTGTTTATGCACTGCTGCAGAATGGAGGTAGGTAGTTATACTAGAGCGCAGGCAATAAATGCTCTTTATTAGGCATGAGGGTCAAGGTAGGGGAGATTTGGTACCCCGGGGACTGCCTTGGAGCTTTGTAGTTGAATGAGTCTTCTATTGAAACGTGGAAAAGATGAGGTATAGCAACACATACCAGGTTGATAGAATTTGTGGCTAAAAAAACCCAAAACAACCTCTCTGGGTTAAAATAACAGCAATATCTAGCAAATTTTTGCTGGTGATTACACAGGCAATGCACATGCTAAACATGCTGGGCAACTCTGCCCCTAGCCAGGAAGATTTTATTTTACCATCTGTGCAGCCTTGTTATGATGTTAAGGGACTTAGGACTTCCTTTAATAGAGATGTTGTAGACAACAATTGTGTATCCATTTTTTTCCATCTCCCCTGTGATTTAGGGATCTTTGACTACTCTGTCTAGTTTTTCAGGAGTAGAAAAAGTAGAAAAGCAAGGTGCATATACATCTCAGTTTATTTCTCCATTTATACCTTTATCCATCTCTTCATTGAACAAGTCATTTCTGTGTTTGGGTCTCCAAGGCACAGTAGCAAGCCAAGTCTTCATCCTGTGAAGCATATACTCTGGGTTCTTCTGGGGAGGTTCACTGTATTGTGTGTTATAAGGGGAAGTGTAGCAGGGGAGGATGGAAGAGAGCTGGTAGAAGGGAGAGCTTATATATGCTTGGGTTGGAGTAGGATGTGAATACAGACAAGGGCCATTTGACTCATGAAAGGAATCTTACTAGACCCAGAGTGTAGCCCCTGAGGTGGGGAGGGCTTTCGAGTGTCCAGTGTGGTGTGAGCGAGTGATGGATAGGACAAGGAGGTCCTGTGATCTCAGTGGTATTTACTAAGTTTCTGAGCCCTTCCCAGGTCTCTGGGTTTTTCACATCTCTGTGGTCCTGGGAGATGGAGGTAATATCTTATGTGAAATATGTTCATCAATACCACATGGAACACTGTGAATCCCAAAGGCTATTGGGAGAACCTTCCTCAGAAGACACTGATGAGAGGATTGCTTTCCAGACAGAGTGTTTTCTCAGTTCTAGGTGTTCACATGTACACACACACACTTTGTAAACACATACATGCACATACACACAACCTCACATGCACACACTCATGTGCACACCTCCTGTGCTACTGCATTATAAATAACATTGATTATTATTCCATCTTCAAACAACAGAATTAAAAAGTGATGGGCTAATGATACGAAGACCAAGTCCTTTTGTTTTACACCCTCTACCTTCTTACTCCCTTGGCATCTGACATATCTACATGTTGGGTGTTTGTTGAGCAGGTTGTTAATCCCTGCCCGCAGAAGGCTGAGGCAGGAGGATCAAAGGTCAGAGGACAGCCTGGGCAACACAGTGAGGCCTTGTCACAAATGCTTTTCAAACAAAAGAACACGTCTCCTACTTTGAGATTTGCCTCATTAAAATAAGCTAGTTGTGCTTAGTAAATTACTGCTTTGTTTTGTGTTGGATACAGAATCTTCTATGTAGCCTAGGCTGGCCTCAAACTGGAGAGCCTCCTGCCTCAGACTTGTTTTTAGAGGACTTTAAAAAATAAAATAAAATCAGTACACGAGTCTTTAGAAGTTGAAGTTGTACTTATCAAGCCCATCATGGAAACTGGGCATTCCTTTCCCTAATACTCCACCCCTCCCAGCATGCTCCCTAGAGCCAGTCCCATTAAGTTCCATCCACAGCTTTCATGGAGTGTCCCTTCTGTCAGTCATGGGAATTTGCACTTCACATCTCCTGTACAATGAGAGCACACTAGAGACGCTGATCTGCATGCTGCCCTTTTTATATAGCTAGGTTTTAGAGATCGCTCACACTGCCCTTGTACCTTGAGTTCCGTGGTTTAGCTGGCCTGGCAGCACAGAGGCTGTGGCACCATCTTTCAGTTACAAGAAATGTTCTACTGAACGTCGTTTACATCCATACACCAAAATGTAATGTCCTTCCAAGCCGACGGTATGTTGTGGATCACCCAACACTAGAGCGTTCGATGTGCATTTCTTTACAACTTACCACCACCGTGGGTTATGATTTTCTGGCTTCAGTCTGTAGCGATTTGCCATTTCGATTTGTAGTTTTCATGAGTATGCATTGATAACTTGTAATGTTTGCCCGGTTTGACGGTGAGCCAGCTACTTCTTGACTGTAAATATTTCAGGTGTATATTAATTAATCACACTAATTTTTTATGTTTTACAAATTTCTTGCTTGTATCTATATGTCTGCACTCCCCTGAGGTCTAACTAGACTTCATGGTGGATGGTTTGCAAATATTTTTTGCCATCTCTTATCTCTGGATGATGTTTATTCAAGTTTCCTACTTGCCCCCAACTACCAGTCCTGTGTAAAAATCTTAAACTATATAATAAGTTTATAATTCATTTTCTTTCATGGCTTCTGGACTTTGCACTAGCTTAGGGGAGACCTTTCTTATCCTAAGATTAACAAATTATTTTCTACTACTTTCTGAGTTCTATAATCTTTATTTTAAGTCGTTTTTGTTTTACTGAGATATGGTCTCACAATGTAGCCTTGGCTAGATCAAAACTCACTATGTAGATCAGGCTGGCCTACCACTCTCAGTGATCCATCTCCTTCTGTCTCCTAAGTGCTGGAATTAAAAACATGCTCCACCATACCTGGCTTAAACATTATTGTTTGATCAGGTTCGTATTTTTCAATTACCTAAGGAATGCTTAGTCTCCCCCTCTAATCCCATTTTCCAGGTTCCCTGCCCTGTTCTTCCTTTGTGCACATTTGAATACAGATTCAGACAACTTATTTGAATATTCATATCCCACCTCATCTCAAGAATGGCTATTTGAATCTACTTAAAAATAAATAGCTCCTTTTTTAAAAAAAAAATCACCGTAGTACCTTTAAATACCAGTTCATAAAGGTGTTTTGAAGGTGGTTAATTTGTGGGTGTGGCTAAATGGGAGATGGAGCCAAAAACACTGTCAGTCTAGACCCAGGGAGATGTATAGCCAGAACACACTTGGTCCTGCTTCCTAGAATCTTGGGGCAAAATCTTCACAGTACAAATGAACTCCTTAAGTAGTCAAGACGAGCCAAGCTGCTCGTGGTTGGCCACTTGGGCTTAGTATTATAGACACTGGCAGTCAAGGGAAATGTTTAGGGAGTGTCCATCCAAATGGTTCCGTTGATTTCTTCAACAGTCTTACCTGTGCAGCAATACCATCTCTGCCGGTCAGCTGGGTTTTGATATCTTTTACGATAACAGGCAATAGCCACTGTTTTGGGTGATCTTGTTTTTTATTTTTATTTACTTTCTCTTTCCAGGACTGGATTTTCTGAATGTCCTTTCTATTTCCCAAAGAGCCGTAACCCTCCCATCCTCGTCTCCACTTTCTGTACTTCAGGCGAATGTCTCTTCTCTGCACCTCTTCCATTTTCTTATGAGATCTGTGCTTGCACATTTCTCCTGTGTGCTGGGGGACCCTGAGGACACTTTTATTTATTTTTATCTCTGTCAGTACTCATTGAGCTGCGTGCTTTTTTACTACAGTCTCAGCGTAGAGGAGGGTCTTCAGCGTGACTCCCCTGGATCCAGAGCTTTTTATTTCTCTCTCTCTCTCTCTCTCTCTCTCTCTCTCTCTCTCTCTCTCT
>NW_021604719.1:11575610-11584357 GCF_004785775.1 Grammomys surdaster | reverse complement strand
TCTCTCTCTCTCTCTCTCTCTCTCTCTCTCTCTCTCTCTCTCTCTGAGATCAGAGGCAAAGATACTGTTGGAAGTGATTTAAGTTTTTATTTGTCTTGCACTCATGTACATGTTCAATAATTTAAAAGTGCCATTATTTGTGTAATTGTTGGATTGCTTATGCCTCTCAAGTCTGGTAAGGGCTGTCTGTTAGATTAAAGAACAACGATAAAGATGACTCAAAACGTTTATATTGTTTCAGCGTAACAGATTGCAGTGATGTCCTGTGTGGTGGGAGATTTTTGTCTGATGGTTTCTTTGTTAACCACAAAACCGCTAGGGCAAAAATGGACAGTTACTCTTCCAAAAATGGGGGAAAAACCCTTCAATAGTTGAATGAAAAAGAGAGATACCTATGGGAAAGTTTGTACCAGCAAACCTGATTTGCAAAAGAAATAAAATAGAGTTGGAGAGGTGATTGGAGGGGTATAAAAATTTGATGTATTTGCATGAGGACCTGCAGATCATTGGCATCCATGAAAAACTAGGCGGAAAAAGCACTCACCCATAATTCTGGCCTGGGGCGGTATAGACAGTATTCTCTGTGGATTGCTGGCCAGCCAATCTAGCAGAAGTGGAAGGCTCTGGGTTTAGTGAGAAAGGTTATCTCAACAAATAAGGTGGGAAGTAATCGAGGAAGACATCCAAAGTCAGCTTCACATGTGCACACCTGAACACATATATGTACACTCAAATGTGTGTATATCCATGCAGGCATAAAAATGCTTAGCCCATGTGTTTGGAGTGTGATGAGCTCTTAGGAACTCAAGCATGAATTTGGCCTTTTTCACTATGTTAAAATTCATGACAGAACTTGAAACATGACCTTGTCTAAGGATTTCTATATGTTATCATTTTATACATTTGTTTATCATGTTTGTACTCATATGTAGTCAATCTTTACCCATAACTGGTGTGGAAAGCACCAGTGGTTTTGGCAGATCATGATGCTGCAAAGCATTCAGGAGGCAGAGGCAGGCAGATCTCTGTGAGTTTGAGGCTAATCTGGTCTTTATAGCAAGTTACAAGTCAGCCAAGGATTTGCATAGTGAGAAGCTGCCTGGAAAATAGTTGTACAGTGTTTTTTTCTTCTTTAAGTTACCCATTAAACTCAATATGCTATTTTAGGTTATTATTTTATTTTATTATTATTTTTGCCTTTTTTCAAGACAGGGTCTCACTATATAGCCCACTATATCACTGACTATCCTGGAACTTACTATGCAGACTAGACTAGTCTTGAACTCACAAAGCTCCACTATGCCCAGTTTAAGCACTTTTTTTTTTTAAAATTATACTTTCCATTATACATTCTGTCAATCAAATTTATGCTTGTTTTTGATTATCTGTTTTAGCTGAGTGAATTCTGCTACTTCTGTACTGCACAGAAATGGTCATGGTCTACTGAGTTGTGCTTTCTTAACATCTAATAGTTTTAATTGTGCAAAGTGGCCCACACCTGTAATCCAAGCTCAGGGAAGGCTGTGGTAGGAGTATTCCTGCAAGTCAGAGGCATGGGCTACAATAGTCAGAGCATGTTTTTGAAAAATAAAACAAAACTACAGACACAACAAAAATGATAGTGTGAGCAGAACTGGTAGAGAAGAGAATTCTCATGGCAAATATTGAGAAAGAGCATGCCCATCAATGGGAAATCTTTGCACCTTTTGGTGCAGCCTTCTGATGGTACTCGCTGAACCCACCATCTTGAGACTTTAACCCCATGATGTTTCCCATGTACATTATTTACCTAGAAGTTTATTTCTTTTCGAATAAGTAAAAGTAATCAATACTTTTTTGATCTTCATACAATAATCTTTAATCTTGTTGCCTGAGGAATGTTTCTTGATTCCAGTAGCATCTACAATTATGTTTAAGGACTTTCTAAGTCTTATTGGTTTTAGGACAACCTTCAAAGGTGTTATCCCTGGTTTGCTGACAAAGAAACTCAGGTTTCGTATGTCAAAACCTGGGTCTAGAAAGAGATCCTTTAAAAACTTTTTTATTTTTTTATTTTTGGTTTCTTTCTGTAGTCCTGGCTGTCCTGGAATTCACTATGTAGACCAGGCTGGCCTCATATTTACAGAGATCGACCAGCCTCTGCTTCCTGAATGCTAGGATTAAAGGCGTCGGCCATCATGCCTGTTTGAAAGCAATTAGCATATGCTTTGTAAGGAGAAAGTGGCACAATCCTTACATGAATTTCCTTTGGCTGATCAGTTGGCTTTAGGTTAACCAGTTAGGATTTTAACTGAGCACCTAGGGTTCTTGTCTCCAGGGTTTAGGAGAAAGGGATATATACAAGAGTGCAGACTGGGGCTGCTGTGATGGCAGGCCTTCTTCCGGCTCCGTGAAGAGTTTGAATCGGAATGCAGACTCTTTGATTTAAAATTACTTGTCAACAAGCTCTTGAATTAAGTGACTTACTGGGAACCAAACAGCTCAGACTATGGAGAAGTAACAGGAACCCCCTGCTTCGTTTCCTTCTCCTAATGTTTTCCCCCACCAGCCCCATGCTGATTTTCAAATGAAGAACAACAAATGAAATAACAGGCGAACACTTTGTAAATATAGAGTGTTTTACAAATCCAAGCACAAACAAATCTGTAAGTGATAGAGAAACCCAGGCCACGCATTTTGTGATGGCTTCTGTTCATACATTAGGGAGCCTGATGGGACCCCCACTAAACAATTAGTTACCAGCTGTTTGCTTTAATCTGATCATTTACAAAAATACAGCAGTCCTTACTGGTAATAAATCTGATAGACATAAAATGAAAGCCTTGCCGGTAATTGACACTTTTTTTCCTCTTGAAAATACTACCTATATGGGTGGTGAAAATTGGTTTTAATTCTAATTCCAGAAATATCAATAAATTTATATCTGTCTTCCCAAGAGAGCTGGAGAGAAGACACTGAAGTCTTCAAGAGCACACATTGTGATTTCTTCAACAATGGAAAGCACCGTGTTAATTTGGAGAAACTCATTAATGTGTAGGTTAGTACTAGTAGTGCCTCTTAATTAAATTTCAGTGGATAGAAGGAGTATTAGGAACAGAATACATAGAAGATTTTACAGGATCTCTGATTGAGGCAAGCCACTGGTTATTTCTACTGTGCATGCTAATTTAAAAATAATTCAATAATGATTCAATTTGTGTCATCCTGGCATTTACAAGGGGACATGAAGAAGTCTTGATTGTCTTTATTCACCAAATAGCAGTTTGCAGACCCTTACAAGTTCCCATATGTTAGTGAAAAACATTTTCCAAGAAATTGGCAGGATTGCACTTTGTAGCTGATGCCAGCTTCTTCCTGGGGCCAATTCAACAGAGAAGAGAGAGAAGGCAAAAGGAAAAAAAAAAAAAAAAAAAAAGGCCTTCCTTGTGTTAGTGGCTGAATTACTCTGACAAGCTTTCACCTTGCCCCTCCTCTTATTAATATTCTTTTTGATGTGAGCTTGTAAAACAGAAGATTGGTTGTTAATCTCCAAGATCTCAAGGGCTTTTGGCAGTGGCCCATAATTGATGTGTTCACATGGCTGTTGTCTGACTACTAATGATCAGACAGCCGCGTTATCTACCAGCTAAATCTGTGTTGCTTATAAATCACACTTGATAAACTGAAGTTTCATTTCTTCAAAGAGTCCGTACAGAATGCCAGGGGCATTTCATGATTCTCTGACAGCTTAGATTAGGTTTATTTTTCATTTCTGTTTGACAAAATATTAGACTCCCTAACGAAAGTGAAAGGGAATTTGTTTTGTTTCTCTAACGAGGCAGTTGGAGGATGGGGTGATAAGCTGAGAAGGATGACCTGCTTTCTACCCAGATTGGGGTGGGAGATGGAATTTTCGCTATTGTTGCCATCCTTCAAGGTGAGCGGAGTTTGGTCCATGGCATAGTGAAAGACAAAGGGCAGAGGAAAGTTCTAAGAATGTGGGCCTGGGCTCAGATTGTGACACGGCTGGGGCAGGGTAACCAGAACTGTGAGATTACAGTAACCATTCAGTCACAGTGTGTGTTGAGCCTGTGTGTCAGGTATGACTTCCTTCTATGGAAGGTCAAGAGGAAGAAGACAGAAGGTTTTACAAAATAAGGTAAGAGTCACAGAACTTCTGTCTTCTGTCCTTCACCGCTTACTGTGGATACATTCATACATACAGCTGTAGACGCACCCAGAATTCCCCCTCTAATCTGGAGACGAGAAACCAGGTTATAGGATGCACATTTACGGTGTTGTTTATTTGGCTACAAACTCCTGTGGCTCTGAGCTAACTTCTGCCATGTATAAAAGGGAAAAACAAAAGGACTAAATTTTATGGATCATTTTGTGGCTTTTCTGTAAATATTCTTGTCCTCTGGCTTTTCTTACAAAGCATTTTGCTAAAGCATTAGTTTGTATGTGTATTATATGATATTGAATACATATGTTGTGTGTATACATATATATATATGATATTGAATATATACAATATCATATATACAATAAAGTCTCTCTATGTAGCCCTTGCTTTCCTGGAGTGCCCTATGTAGACCAGGCTAGCCTTGAACTCACCAAGATCTTTCTGCCTCTGCTTCCCATCTGCATCGCCAGGCCTAGCTTGTGCCCACAAATTCTGAAGACCACAAGTTTTTCGATTTTAAGTAATTGAATCGCAATTTTGATATTTAAGAATGAATTTTGTTTAGTTGTGTTTTTGAGGTAGTGTTTCATTTTGTAGTCCAGCCAGGCCTGAAACTATTGGTGATTCTCCTGCCTCAGATTTCTGGTTTCTGGGATTACAAACAAGGCACTACACCTGGCTAAGAACCTAGGTTGGCCTTGAACTTTCAGTAATTCTCCTGTCTCTGCCATCCCAGTGTTGGGATTAGTGGAGTGTGGTACTTACTATGCCTGGGCTGAAACAGATTAAAACCATAGTATTTTAAAGAGAAACTTACATAGTTTTGAGGTGTTTTAGAAGTTATTTTCTTTGCCAAAATGTGTAGCTCTTTGGCCAGTGAGGTAGTTCATTTAAATTTAAATGATTCATTTAAAATTCATTTAAATGGCATTTGCCATCCAGTCTAAGGAGCTGAGTTTGATCCCCAGGACCTGCATGTTAAATGGAGAGAACGCCCACACCGGTCCTCTGACCACCACATGTACATATTTGGATGGCTCCATGTTGGATGGTTCATGAAGGCTTCCGCCATCCAAATACATAAAGATTTTTTATTATTATTTTAATGTGTAGGCTTATTCAGAGTAAAATCATGTGGCAAATACTGAGAATAGGGATTTCTTCACTGTGATAGTTGAGGTGTTGAAACTCTTTCAAACCATGAGAGTGTCCTTAATGTCAAAGCTCCTCAAGTGAATTCCACCAGTCCGCCCCTCCCCACCCAATCCAACACGATCCAACCCAACCAAACACAGCTTAAGATCAAAGGAAACCACCTTTTTAAGGTGGCTCTTAAGATCTCCAGTACCACCTTTTTGGGTACTTTATTTTTAAGATTTAATAAGAATTGTGTGTGTGTGTGTGTTTCTATGTGTGCATGGGTACTAAAGTAGGTTGTTGGAGGATGTTGTCCCTAAAGCTGAGAATATAGCTACTTATGAGCCATAGATTCTGGGAATTGAACTAGAATTCTCTCAAAGTACAGGCTCTTAATTGCTGAGCCATCCATCTCTCAAGCCCAGATTTTATGTTTTAATCCTAGGTGCCAAATGCATTCCTTATCTGGCAACAGTGGCTTGCCATGAGCATTCCCTTTTCCTAGAAATAATTTTAATGCTGTAATTAAAATTAGCACTACCATCAAGGAATGAATGTTTATTGATAAGTGTTAATGCTGATTAACAAAGGAACTTACTTATTTCTGCTACTTATCTTACCGTGATTGATGGTTCCAAGTAATTCCGTTTTTTATTAAACAAAAAACCAGTTTCAATGTAAGTTGTTTGGGTTGAGGTTATTAGATTCTAATATACTGGAAAAATATTCATGATTAACTTTGAGAAGATAGTTCTGCTATTCATAGAGAAGCTTCATTGAATTTTGTTATAGAATCAGCTATGTAGGGCTTCCTAATAGCTGTAAAATACAGGAAGAAGTGCATTCAGAGGTGTGGAGTGCAATGTTCATTATGAAAATATGTGTGCATGTAGAAGGGCTGGATTGTGATATTGAAATAAAATATGAAAATATTTGAAGAGTTTTTAAAATCTCATCTTTAAATAATAATCCACCTGTGAGTTTTATAAAGTTTTTAGCCATTATGGCAAAAATAAGCATGAATTCTTTAATTTTAAAAGATAGCAGTTTTTCTTGACAAATTAAAATAATGACTCAAGTCAGCTTGATTTAAATTTAGCTGAGTCTACTGCTAAAACTGCAGGTGTTTACTGAGTAACTAGAGAAGTGACTATCATTCTAATGTAGACAAGAGCAATTCTGGCTGCCACCGTGTGCTGGGAGCGTGGTAATAGTATATGGAGTAAGTCCCTGTCATCCTTGGAAGATCACCTTCTGTCAAATAGATGATTCACATGTTAAGAAGTTTTGGATGTTTGGAACAACCCTCTGAAAGACATAGCCTCATCTTTGTTTGGAAGTCATCTCTTCTGCTTCCATGTGGCTAGGATTTAGAACAGACAGTATTTGGTAGGTATGAATGAGGCTGGGTGAAGGGTCCTTGAATTAGTAAGGCCTACCACCTCCATGGCCATCGTGTGTGTGTGTGTGTGTGTGTATGTGTGTGTGTGTATGTAAGGTGAGGTTAATTTCAAGACTCCGATGTCGTTCTCCTTTGTCTGCCTTCCAGCAGTGGGGTTACAGGCACAGGCTCAGCTTTCTACCTAGGTACAAGAGACGTGAACTCAGGTAGGTCCTTATGTTCATACCAACTGATAAGCTGTCCTCCCAGACTCCTAGGATAGTCTAAAATTAGACCTTTGTTTGTCTGTTGTGTTTTGCTTTATCCTTTTAAGACTTACTTTTGCTTATGTATGTATGCAAGACTTTTTTTGTTGTTATTGTTGCTGGTTTGGAGACAGGGTCTCACTGTATAGCTCTGGCTGGCCTGAAACTCTATATAAACAAAGCTGTCTTCAAACTCATTGAAATCTGCCTGACTCTACCTCCTAATTGCTGAGTTTAAAAGTATATACCATCATGTCCAGCTCTATATAAGTTTATGTGCACCAAGCGAAAGCAGTATCCATGGAGGCCAGAGAAGGGTACCTGGAGTTACATACAGTTGTGAGCTGCCCCACTGGGTCCTGGGAACTGAAGCAGGGCCATCTGCAAGAGTGGTAAGCACTCATAACCACTGAGCTATCTGTCTAGTACTGAGTCTTTGGAACTTCTGTTGATGACCTAAATTATCTCCTGAAATAAAACGTATCTAAAAATATTCTAGAAATATGAATGTCCAGAGAATGTGATGCTGTTAACACGTCCTCTTTTGGGGTGTCTATAAATAAAATATATTAGTAACTGTGAAAGGTTAAATAGATTGTAACTTTGGATTTTTACTTTGCATTTGTGATTCATAAGGAGCTTTAAAAAAAAATTCTGGAGGTTTTACTGTGGCATAGTTGCCACAGACCTTCAGAGTGCCGTTTTATAGATGTTGACATCAGAAGACCCTGAACCCCAGCCCTCAACTAGGGTTTTGCCCAGAATACAGGTTTTAGAGGAGGAGGAAAAAAAGCACCCTTTGTCCAAATCTCATCAAACATGAGACTCTAAGTGACTGTAAATATTGAATGTTACTTCAGCCACCTTCACCTGTGACAAATTAAACGGATCATGAACTTCACTGAACTTGGTGCCTTAGGGATCACTGGGTGGTGCAGGAGCTGGCAGTGGAGCATGACACAGCTTGATCCCCACAGGTTTTGTGACTCCTTGTGAGATGAAGGTCACATTATCTTTTCTCCTTTCTGCCAGGGAGACACAACAGGTTGCATTTAAGGGTTTTTCAAAAAGCCATGAGTCAGGGAGTGAGTAAGGAGCACTGATATTGAGTTTTCAGTCTGCGGTGAGACAGAAGCCCCTGGTTGGAGAGAGGACCACATACCACGGGTAGCCCACAGCTGTAGCATGAAGTGATGGAGAGTGCTTCAGCCAGCCCATGGTGGTGTTGAATGTCAGACCTCTGAGGCCAACTTCCTCTTCAATTGGGTGTTCTTTGATTGAGGCTACCTCCTGAAGGCTAGGACCATCATTCTGAGCAGTCTCCCTTTCTCCCTCAGCTCTATTGGGGTATACTGGATTCCTTCCTCTTTCCTTACAGCCTTCCTGTTTTCCCTGAGAGCATCACATCCCTCCACTTGCTTCATCCTGTGTGCTGCCAATTTATTCCAGTCCAGCTCATTCCCCTTGGGTCCTGTGCCTATCTAGAAAACATTTCTCTACAGATATCCCTTTGCCCAGGTTCTCCTTCCCAGGGACTGACTCTCTCTGTCCTGACTGAAATGAAAAGACACTTGAGAACAGTCTTTGAATTCATCCTCGTCTCCCACCTTTTCGAGTCTTGGCTGTGTCTCTTCCTTGGAGTTCAGCCATGGCATCTTAAAACACATTAACTTCAATCTCTCTCTCTTTCTCTCTCTCTCTCTCTCTCTCTCTCTCTCTCTCCCTCTCCCTCTCCCTCTCCCTCTCCCTCTCCCTCTCCCTCTCCCTCTCCCTCCTCCTCCCCCTCTCCCTCTCCCTC